>NC_086357.1:3436263-3801263 GCF_036324505.1 Eleginops maclovinus | reverse complement strand
ATACAAGCACTCTCCTTCGCAATCGAACCAAGCAACTAGATATGTAGCAATTAATTATGGGGGCTCACTCCTCGGCCGGACCGCTCTGGGGGTTGCGCCAGTGGTCCACGTCAGGCCCTTTGCGGTCACAAAATCCTAGGTAGGTCTGTGTAGTTGAACCAACAAAACTAACCCCAGCACAGAACAAGAACATAACTAACTTCAGTCTAAAAACGGTTTACATGTGTATAAATGGGACATTGAAAATAGTCTGAAACTAATGCACCAACCCTATTTCCTCTATTATACTATATTTCCAATCTCTGTCTATCTGTTACAAACAGGTTAACATGTTACTTGCAATAGTCAATAATCTTATTTGTTGACAAACAGTTCATAATACACCTGAAACATATTTCAAAAAGTGTTACATCTACAAGATATGGCCACAATATAAGGCTATAAGCACGATCTGTCTTACATACTGATGTACTATTGCAAATTCTTTAACACAATTGCAATAAATACATTTAAAAAGTAATTAAAATGATGTTGTTGATGATGATGATGATGATGATGATGATGATGATGATGATGTTAACCTCAGTGTTCAGCAGCACTATATGTGTAAAAGCTTTACAGATGAAATAGAATTCCAAATGTTGAGCTTTCATTCACATCAATGGTAACTATGAATAACTTAGATCACTTGTCACTGGATACTTTTAAGGGGTAGACAGAAACAGCTAATCCTAATGGCAGAATGAGCTTTGCCAATCGTTTAAATTCTTCATCATTTCATTACTGTTCATGCTCTACTCTGGGTCACAGGATGTGAATACCAGCACGTCAGGTCGTCCGCCTGCATCCCTCACACTGCTACTGTTTGTTAAAATAAACCCAGAAAATCATAGGCATGATTTACTCAGCTGCTCTGGTGTTTTTTTTTAAGTGATTGAATTTCTTTCATACTTGACTTCCTTTGCGACTCGCTTTCTGTGGACTTGTTTGAAAAGGAACTGGAGGATCTGTACAGCAGATTTATTTTACAGCTCCACTCCCCCTTTGGGTTTTAATGGGGAAATGTCAGCAAGCCACCGCTGGTAAAGAACAGCACTTGTTTATATGTACCATGTAAAAGATCTTGGAAACTGCTCTGAGAATCATCAATATCTTAAAAACATTTAGGATTATGACGTTAACATGGATTAGCAGTTGTCAGTTGCTTATTTACAGACACAGAGCGACATTAGCAGTGAGTTTTACTTTCATGCTGAATCTAATGGCATGAAAATGTTGCTCCGTCACCATTGACATTTGTAAATAAGCAATAATTGCTGCTACATTAGCCATACTAACTCTGAGTAATAATGGGGCTGATGTGGAGTTTTTCTGCCCTCTAGTGGATAAGAAAGAAAAGAACCTTGCTGTTTCAAAACTTAAAAATCTGACCTATCAACATACTGTATATAAACATTGGCACATAATGCTCCAACAATAAACATTTCAAATATTGTTGGGCTACATTATACCACAGAATATGGTTTGCCAATATAAAACCTGTATAAAATATTGTGACAACGTTTCTTCAAGGTGTTTTACAGAGAGAAGAACCTGTACTTCACTTTACTCATTTCTTGTCATGCCACGTCATACTCCACAGCATGAGAAATATTCTAACTAGCTAATACATTTAGTGGTCAGGTTTAGCTCAGTAAAAATGTATAGAGAGTTTTGCACACAAAATGAAGAGTTTATTAAATATGACTCACCATAAAGAATCCTACACACAATATATGTATCTACAAGTAGCTAAATTATTAATTAATCTGCTGATTATAAAAACTATTTAGATTTATTTAGTCAATTTTCATGTTATTTACTTCCAGAGTACCTTCACTTATATATTCTAAGTACATTTTTCATAGATAACACTTAAATTCGGATTATCTTTTAAATTCCAGAGTTTAACTCTAAGTATTTTACAACGGCTATTCTTATTTGCGTGTAAGGATCTGAACGGTTAACTGTCATCAAAATCCAGTCAACCCTTAACCACACTTATGGGATGCTTGGTATAGCTGCACTAATTTGCATTTTTTAAATGAACAATGTCTGATGTGATGGCTTGTAATGTAAGACAGGCAGTGCTGAACAACATATCTCTTGAGTAATTTGTCCTTAACTATGTATATGGGCATGTTTGAGCTTATTTTAGTTTAGCTGGATTTCTGGTCTGAAAATCAATTTTATTAAACCTGATTCCAGCCAGATATTTTTGATTGTAAAAAAAAATAAAAAATGGGTAAGCTACCCCAAATTGAGCAAAAATGGCACAGATTTTGGGAACTGGTTGAGACCAAAACTGAGAGAAAAGAGTTAACATTATTAAACTCAGGTGGTCCAATTATTTTTGAATGTTTTTAAAAAGGTGTTGAATACATTTGCTACTTCTTAAAACACCTGAATGTAAGTATTATAAACACTTAGATATATATCTTTTTGCTATCAGTTCTCTCCTGTGTTAGCCGTAGCAGTTTCGGGCCTCCAGAGATAACACTCTGCCCCACATCGAGGAGCCACATAATTGCTTTGCTCACACACAACAGTATCTGACCTTGAGTGAGTGTTTGAAGCTGTAGGACGGGGTCTTGTCGTGTCCGTCGGTGGTCTCTTCTCGCTTCTTACAGAACAGCATCATCTTGTCGTATAGGAACAGGTGCCTCTGCATCGGCTTAAACCGGGCCAGGTCCTTCACCTGGAATTAGGAAACAGGTCATTTTATCTATACTCCTTTTCACCCAGCACTGAACTATCATTAGCATGGTAATGAGTATTAGTGTATCATTGTCCAATAGTGTGTGGTATCAAACAGAGTTATCCGGGTAACTTTTACCAATTGTCTTCCTCTAAACTTACAAGATGATTATCTTTTTTTCAATTTACCATCATTATTCATTTAGAAATCTAAGGCTACATTATGTTTTTGTGCAGAAACATAATGGTGTTAGGTTAGGTGTTGACTTTATTAAGTCAACACCTAACCCTACCTTGACTGAGATGTGTAGACACACTCGCAGGTTGAACCAAAATGTGTTATCTTTTCCATTCATTACATGTGTACAAAGTGACTCACAGTTAGTGCATTCAACCATGAAGACACAAACAAGAAAATGCAGATATATTCCATCAAATAAAATTTGATATCAACATTAACATATTTCAAAATATCCCCAATCAAATGCTAGGTTTTCATTTTAGAGCACACTTACAGAGGTGTAAAGTAACTAAGTACATTTACTCAAGTACTGTACTTGAGTACAATTTAGAGATACCTGTGCTTTACTTGAGTATTTCTATGATATGCTACTTTGTACTTTTACTCCACTACATGTATTTAATCCCTTTAGTTACTTTACAGATCTGGATTAATGATGGTAAATATAATCAGCCCTTAAATCAGACTGTAGTTCACCTGCAGTAAATCCAGCAGCTACCCTGCAGTATACAAAGCCATTCAAACTAGCTGCACCTTTACCAGCTCTGAGAACACTTTAATGATCAATATTTATAAAACATATCAGAGATATTATTCTGAAATGGACCAATCACACAATGACTACTTTTACTGTCGCTACTTTAAGTACATTTAGATGAGAGTACTTTCTACTTTCACTGGAGGAACATTTTGAATACTTTTACTGTGACAGAGTATTCCTACACTCTGGTACTCATCATTTTTTTCCCATCACATCCGTCATGCTCTGTTGAAAGAATGCTCTTCTTTAGAGGTGTTCTGTTTTACTTTTGTTCAAATGAAAGGCGTGGTCTCCTAACGTTGGTATTAAGGACCTCTGATGAGGTGGTAAATCCTGGAGTGCGGTGTTGTACCTTGCTGTGGCCTCTCTTGTGGTCGGTCCACACATTGAAGGATCCTTGCATCAGCAGCTTTCCCAGTTCACTCAGGTTTCCCTGTGGACATTAACACACACACACACACACACACACACACACACACACACACACACACATAGACTTTAGGTGGGAAATAAAGGAAGACAGTCCATAAAAGAGGACAACAGGTTCACCTATAAACATGCACACAAATACACACAAAATGGAGCATGCCTGCAGATACCTAAGACACAATATAAACAGAGCCTAGATTTTTGTCCTCAGTTTTGGCTCCAGTACCAGTATTGATACTGATAAATGTGTTGTTTGTCTTTAATCTCTGCAGTGTACACTTCCTACTCACATCGGCTTCAGACTTATAGTATAGGGACAATTCATCAACATGATTCCATCTGAAAAGTAAAGTTTGGAACAGCATAGTTGCTGCAGTGTGGTGCAGAGACGTATCCCCTAAGTAGATTATTATCCATACGTTCTTAAAGGGATCCTATTAAGCTAATTCCCAGGCTCATATTTTTATTTAGTGTCTGGGACATGAAAACAGAGCCCAGTCTGCTCTGATTGCTTAGCTGGCAGTAAGGGAGTGTGGGGAAGACAGATTTTTGCCTTTGCAGACCATTTACATGCACACAAACCTATATAACTCACCATAGGAAAGGGAAATCTGAGAAACCATTTTAGCGGCCCTTTAAACTAACAGCCTGCACTCTAAATGTCATTTTTGGAGATCAAGTGTAACAGAATCAGTTCTTTTAGCCAAGTGCCCTTAAATAATCTGCCATCAAATCTGTATTTCTGTGTAAAGCAGACCAATACCATGATAATCATCACAATTCCTCTTTCAATCAGCTTGTGAGGCTAAACACACAGACTGAAACCCTCCAGGGACTTCCAGGAAATCTCGGAAAACAACTTCTTCAACCACACCCTTCGCCATTGAACGATTGATAAACCAGGTGTGGTTTTGTCAACATGACCCTTTAAGAATGTTCGGTTAATAAATGATCTGACTTGGAGTTTGAGAATGGACAAAGTTTGCAAAGTTTACAAAGGCTACCAGGAACCACACATATTAGCATTGTTAGGAACAGAAGTGTTTCTTTGTATGTATTTCACACATCTAAGAAAAGCTAATAAATGCTTTATAAGATCTTAACACAATCATAAAAACGGCAGGCAAGTGTCTTAGAAAGAAAATTCTACAGAAAAAAGGATTAATCATTCAAGACAACAATTATCTATCTTAACATTCAACTAACTTTGTTCTTTTTATGTAAGGTGAAAGCACTGAGTACTTTCTGGACCATGTGTTCTTTAGAAATCATTTCAGAACAAATACAATGCATCACTGAATCCTCAACTACCATACTTCTCAGCAGTCGGCATGTGGGTTACATTTTCCAAACACATTTTTTAACTTGAGGTCATTTAAGACAACGTTATAATGGTATGATAGCTTTTTATCCAGTCAACATACCAAAGGGATTTTTCTGAAGCTCAGCATTTAGCAAATTAACTCGGGTACCGGAGGGTCGCTGTTACAAGTCCTAGAACAAAATGGTGACAGAGAGGTACCAGTTGCCCTTCTGGGCACTGCCGAGGTGCTCATGAGGAAATAAGCACCAGAACCCCCTCATTGATTAATGGGTGCTGTTAAATAGCTGACCACTGCTCCAATCAGGACCAGGCACCCTAGGGGGGTAACTTTAGTTCAAATGTCAATGCGTGTGCCATGACTAAAGAGGAATTCATTCAAACGCTCCATGTCCACAGCTGTTTCTTTCAAGTTTCAGTTACCGTATAAAAAGTTGAGTTAAGTTAAGACCTTGTTTACTTAACACATTAGTGTACATGATGCTGAATACATTCTACAAACTGACCTCAAAACCAGTGATGGCTATCTGGTGCATGGAGTCGTTGACAGACTTGATTATGTCCAGGATGGTGGTTAGCGCCTCCTCCAGCTCAGCCGTCCCCTCGCCTTTATTGCATTTCAACATCTCCTGTAAAAGGGAAGGAAGAAGGAGGGTGTAGAAACATTGAATTAGGCAGGGTAAAAGGAAGGAAACAGAATAAACACTAAAGTAACAAAGAGAAGTCGCTAAGGAAGAACGTGACTGAATACTCCAGCTGGGGTCAGTGAGGTCATGTATGGGGTGCGACTTCAGATATGTGATGATAAACTTGTATAGATCATTTCATTTCATTAATGCCACTCCGTTAATAATGTACTTGCCAGCATTGTGAACCCGGAAATGTTGGACGTTTTTTTTTTATGTTAAAATGGTATACTATGGGAACCCAGCTTTTGGTTAGGTAGTATTAATTAGCTTAACAACCTTGGTTGCACTAAATTGGAGTAGTTGTGGTGCTTTGGGGTTGCTGAATTCATTTCTGACCTTTCGTTTCAAAGTGGCAATTTGAACCAGAAGTGGCCATATTTCAGCTCCTGGTGGGCCAATTTTAAATAATTTTTTGAGTTGATTTTAAAGTTTTAGAGGGCACTGGAATTGATTGGATTGAACAGGAAGCGTATCTATTGGAAATAGTTGAATAATGTACATTGGAGGATACTTCTGACAACAAATATAACGATGCAGAACATGTACATTTAAATTCACAGACCTTTACACTCTTGGTATTGGAGGATTAAAACAAACTACTAAAAAATGTCCTGGAAGCCCAAAATAATCCCAAATTAAAAATCTGTTGTGTAATAGGGAACGCCAGCATGAACTAGGAGAATGGATGAAATGTAAAAAGACTATTGATATATATAAAAATAACCCCTAACCCTAACTATAACCTGTTAACCATGTGTTTTTTCAGTGACATTGGCCTCTATGTTATGGAGTATGGAGTAAGTCTTTTCCCATATTGGCTTATTATGCCATGGCATTGCAGTTGAGTCACTGAAAAGTAAACCCATGCTCATATTTTCCTCATGAAAGCAGCTCATTCCTGATTCCTTTGCTTCCTTATAACCCAATTTTAGAAGTTTTGAAACTATTTCCTTTATCTTTTCGGCTTTTGATTTGAAACACCTGCTGATGAAAATAGTCAGAACGCTATTTGTGTTAAAACCGTTATCTGCGAGACAATTCCAGCTGACCATTAATAATAAAGATAAAACAATTTCCACTGATTTACATGGCTTATCTCTTTCTATTGTAACACCACTGATAACAAAGTCCACTAAATAATCATGTCCAGACTGATTGTAGTTTAACTTGGAGCCTAAGTTTGCTTATTGGTTACAGTTTGAATGTTGAACCTCTACACTCCAAAATGATGGATGTACACCTCTCCCTCTCTTGGGTCCGCCTTTTCCGTGACTGCAAGATGTTACCTTGAGCATGAGTTGGTATTTGGTGATCCTCTGGACAGGCTTCAGCAGGTAGGCATCCAGAGAGAGTTTGTGGTCCAACTTCTTCTGGCATTCCTGTTGTCACAAACACCAAACATGCTCCATCAGGAAGGGATGCATGATAGACCTACTCAACCTAAAGCTACAATATGTCAAAATACACCTGTCGCAAAATGGGATGAGATTTAAATGCTAGTGTCAGGTTGAACAGTGTTATCCTGGTGTATGGAATTGCAGTCTGACCTCATAAAGAATACTTCATACCTGAAAGAAAAGGCTGTCTCCACACTGTCTCCAGATGACTTCAGAGCGGGGTTTATTCTGGCAGTATTTCTCATACACCTGCAGCTCTTCTTTCTAGAAACACAAAGACATGCCTTCAAATGAAAACGTATCTTTCTTGTCAATTTCAGCAGTTTGAATATGAGGTCTGTCAGTAATTCTGCACATCACTGGATGCTAGACCTAATGTCCTCATCCTGTACCTTTGATTAAAAGAGTCCAAAATCATGAAACAAACAGTATACACCAATGTACCAAATATATGTCGAACTACTGCCTGGATTATGCTTTTTGTCCATTTTTCAGTCAAATCAAAACTCTTTCGGAGTGAATGAAAAATACCTAAATTCGATCCGACCTGATTCAATCGAGAACCAAATGCCAAACAATATAAACAGACTCTGTGATTATTAGGATGCAAAGGGATCAGTGATAATGGTCATTAAGTGTTAGGTTTAGGGTTAGGGTTAGAAAAACTACAAGATTCTTCCCAACCCTGTTAGGTTAAAAGTTATTTGGACAGCCTGTTCTGTACCAGGTTTCATCCCCTCTGAATAATACACACGGAAGCTATACAACGCATTTCTGAAAAGTCATTTTGGTTCTAAGAAAACTGCTCCATTTCAAACCTGCAATCCTTTTACTTCAGAAATAGTAGCACATTCACACTTTTAAATAATCAACTGCAAGTAAATAATATCAGCAACTTAATTTAAGTCCTGGTAATAGGTTTACTTTGTTTATACAGGAGAACTTTTCATTATGGTTGAATTAACAACATATAAACACTCAACCCAAATGCTTGGGTAAATGAACTGCCTACTGTTTTTAAAGCTACTCACCCTTTTCAGAAAGCACGTCCCCATCAGCTCTGGTTTCTCCGCACAGTTCTCCAGCTCCCCCAGAAATGTCCTGCAGGAAGTATACGAACAATGAGAGCAACATACACTGTTCATTTTCTTAGAGCTGGAAATCACATTATAAACGCAAGTGAGCAGTTTATTGTAGCACTAGACAGTCAATCACATAGATCTTCTTGGGTACGTTGGCCAACAACTCAACTCATGTCATTATCGAACACAATATCGATGTGTCAAATTGGACTGATTGTTTGGAAAAGAAAGAGAGGATTTTAAACACGAGCAGCAGTTTCGTAATCTGAGCACTGAGCAGAACAGTCTGAGAAAAGAATCCTCATGATGTCATCAGACCTGTAGACCAAGCATTTGGAAGATGTGAGCAATTATTAGCCTCTGATGCTTCATTTCCCCATTCTGTTTTTATCTATCTGTATAAAGTCTTGATTTCTTTGGAATAAAAACATTGCTGAAATACTCATACAAAGCCGTAGGTCTACAATCATTTGAGTCTTGGCACCTTAATTTATGAATCAAAACCAAGGAGTTTGAAGAAGTGGAAAAAGATCTGTCCAAAATCTTTGCCCCAACCCACACTTTCATCAGTAACTGTACGGAAATATGAGAGGAGGAGCTAACAAGTAGACAGAGAAAAACAGGAAGCAAGAGAGAGGGCAAGGAAGTGTAAGTAGAAAGTGAGGGGGATGGAGATAAGGATGGAAGGAAAGAAAGAACAGCTCTTTGGTTCAGGCCTTCGGGGAGGCTGCAATCTGCTTGGCATGCCTGTGATGTCTCTGAATTGTTCTGCTTGTTGACAGTTGCTTTGAATAATTATCTCGTCGGCACAGACACATTGTTTGTACAAATGCTGAGGTTACACAAATTACACCGTGAAACTACGAGTTAAGGAAGTACAAAACAAAACAGAGTGCTACAACTCAAATGTTTCTAGCTGTGGAGTTCAATATTCCTGTCAAAATGTGATTATGTGTTATACTGTCTGCACAAATCTAAGAAGGACCAGGGGGGATTAAACCAATCAGAACCCAGGGTTGTGAACACAGATCAAACTGTCAAACTAGGCAGTGCTGATCAAATACAAATACTTTTTTGTTGCTGCGTTGGCTATTTCTCAGCTCCATTTCTCCAGAAACATACTTTAGTATACCTTTTGTGTAATGGGTGCTGTAAAATGGGAAAGTTTGGAAGTGGCAGCCATGTTGAAAAAGTGAATCTTGAATGAAATGTAATCAGTCCAGCTTGACAGTTTAACCAAATTTCCCAAGCACTAAATGATTGTTCTGTTGACGTCATTGGAATCCTGAAAATGCCACTCGGTGCAGTAGGGTACACAGATATTTTTATGGATTATGTTTGTCATGCAATACTGTCTGGATATTGTTACAGTTTTCACAACTGAGAACATTTTCATTACCTACTGCAGCTTTAAGTGTGGATAAACGGTGTATTTATTTTTTCTTAAATGTTGGCTACACATGTTAGCATGATCCACTCATAGCTTACCAAGACAAAATCCACCTAGATTCATTTATAAAGAAGCTTGGCTAACTACATTTTGTTTCAGGATTACAGATTATGTTAGGAATATTTCCTTTAACCACCCAGTCTTTTCTTTTCTAAATGTGAAACATATGGACTGAAATTCTAAATATATTTCTAACATGTCTTTTCTATACTAAGCATATACTATAAAACACGGGAGGACATAAACAGACACATATACTGGATTGTATTTGTTTAATTAATTTCCCCCAACAAGTATTGTTTACAGTTTTTGGGCTATTTTATTGATTATATTTTGTATTATTTACTGTTGATTTCTCATTCCTCAAAAAAATATATTTTTACAGTATTATAACCAATTTGATTGCACATTTACACGTTATAGTTATGTTCCCAGGAGTAGGTGAAGATAAACAATAGAGCTTTAAGGATGGTAATGTATGAATTGTTTTTCTCTCTCTTTATTTAATATACTAATTTGAATTGTAATAAAATTCATTAAAATGTATTGAAAGTGCATCATTACTAGATCTCTGAACCAGATCCAGATTAAATTACATATCACAAGTGAGTGATATAAACATACTAATCAGAGTGTTTTAAAGTTGATGCAACCCTTTTTTTTATCTACAAGAGACATTCTACAATTTTGTGGAACAATAGTAATGCTGACTCATGTGGCATGGATCTGTCCTTGATCTATTATGGATTGGTTTCTCTGTCTCCTTCATACCCCTTCACCCTGTGGTCAGCCTGGTTCCAAACCTATGTTTTAGGATAGAGGGGAGCATGAGACAGGTCCATGTGCAGAATGCATCCCACCTACCTGTTGTGAAACTCATATATGGCTGGCAGGTTGCCAAACAGCACATCCCTTTTGTTCTCCAGGGTAGGAGGGATTAGGTGGCTGAGCTCGGAGTTATCCAGCTCTGCAAAATAACCCTGCAGCGGGGAAGAGCGATGAAACGGTGAAGAACAAGAACAAAAAGAAGACATAAATGCCCTGGGAATTCAGCAAAACATGTGTTCTTATTGACATTTACAGTGTCAAACTTTATAAATGGACACCTACATTAAGAGTGATGAGGTACTAACACCCATGCTCTTTTTATGTAATCAATATACTGCAGAAACTTTCCTGCTGGAATCCAGCCTGCATAGAGAGTCATCCAACAGAATATCAATCGGACGTTTTCAACCCAGGAAACAATATAAAGTTTATACACTGACAGGAGTCAGAAGGTTAGTCAGTGTGCTTTCTGTTAAAAGGAACATATATCAGTAACCCTAACTCAGGGAGGCCCCACCACCATTGGTTATCTGGATTAGAGATTTAAAAATCAGACATATATGCTCTTCTTCAGGTTCATATTTGTATTTAGTGTCTCTACTGTGACGTGTTTTAATGTTGCTTTAGTGTTCAAAAAGCTCTCTCTTTATTTTTCTCATACTGCCTGTGCTGCAGCACCTCTTTTACAGTCTGCACTGATTGGTTAACTTGCCGGCTCTGTTGTGATCGGTCAACCGCTTAGCAGAGTACCATGTGTGTTGAGTGCTACCCAATAGAAGCACGAGTGTTATATAGTGATGTAATAAGTAAGTAGAAGTCCAATGGAGGCGTTTCAGGCAGGGTGGAAGATAAACTCACTCCGAAGAGAACTTTGGGATTTTATCATATCAGCATATCAGGGCAGCAGTAGATTCAAGTAAACCATTTCATATGAAAGTAAAACCAGAAATGATCATAAATTAAATATAAAATACCCAAATAGTTATTAAGCACAATGCCCCTTCAAGGGGTGAATTTAAGGTGGATGCTAAACATTGGAATACCGCATTAAGAGCAGAGATGAGACAAATGTAACTTAACAGTCTAGAATGCAGATGTTTTGTAAGCCCAGATGCAGTGTAAACTGGGTAAATACATTCCAAGCTGGCATACTGTACCTCCATGATGCTTTGCAGCTCCTCCACATACAGCCTCTCTGTTTCAATCAGCTCAGTCATGATGTGTCTGCGGAGACAGAAAAGAAGAGACCAAACCATCAGATCAAACCATAATGAATCATCTCCAGCAGAAATGTCTTACAAAAAAACATCAAAATCCACTTTTCCCTTACAGCAACTGTATGCCGCAGGAGTAGGGACAGCCTCATTGAGAAGAAAGGGTTTGTGGGTATCTGGAAGAGCAGTAATGTCATCAGAATTTGCCTCCTGAAGTAAAAATATGGCACCATAAAAACAAATGGAAACTCCAACTTGACTTCAGGAAAATAGATAAAATGATGTAACTGTTTTTCTTTTATATCCATTTGTCCAGTTACTTCCCATTCATTCAAGTTTGAGAGGTTTGGCCTTCACATTTTAGAAGAGCATTATTTCTTCAAGAGAAACGAAAGCGAGCTAAAACAAAGTACAGTCAGTACCTCAGGCCAATCCTCTCATTAGAATATATTTGTAGGCGAATTCTCCGTCCAGATGAAAAAACCAAAACGCAGTTTAAGCTCAATCAGGGAATGGTAGGCGTACAGGGGGGGGGCCACACACACATGATGTAAAGATTTAAGTTAACCAAACTACCCATGTAGCAGTTGTGACGTCTCAAAGGATTTGGATCTCCAGCTGGAGGTGTGGGTGCGATGAATAAAAGACAGCATTTTGTCTTCTCACAAACATAACAAATAAACAAAACTGAAAGAGTAATGTAACTAACGACTTTTGCTGGCAGCTATATGACGTAACTGAAAACACTTCTGCTCAGTGTCATTTTCTCTACCCCTGCACAGTGTCGCCTTCCCCCCCTTTTGTGCTCTCTCACACGAGCAGTCAGCCAACACTCAGCTGGGCAGCAGCCATATTCCCAAATACCATGCTGATTATGGGAGTTGTAATCCCTGTTGCATCCACCAGGGGGGGATGTATATGCCCTCTATGACGCACCCTCTGTTGACATCACAAGGCATAAATTGGGTATTGCAAATTTATATTCATGTTCTTTAAAAAGAGACTTAATAATTGTGTGAGCCATCAGGAAACTGAATATTAATGCCAAGCTTACAGATCAGTTCTGTTGAAATTCTTCACACTAGAGGAAGTCAAAGTTAGTCAAACTAGCATTTACAATCGGATAATGACACGGTCTTTCTGGCAAGTCACACCAAAATGGAATTGCATGTTGCAACTATCTGGAACAAAAAAACGGACCCGACTGGTCTTTTGTTTTTAAGAAAGACATAACCTGGAATCACTTCTGCAGAATACATGTATGGGCAGTTATCTTCCACTTCACTGATTATTTTGACTTTCGCTCCATGCCCTGAATTCTCCTTTACACAATGGTGTGAATGCACAGAGCAACCTGAGCTGGAAGATCTGAGGTCAAATAATGAGGATTAAGATCCTAGAATTTCCCTGAACAGAATATGCTGCCTTTGGTAACTATACAATTATATTATAATGTTGGCCAAACTGCAAAAACTGTGGATTTCTTAGATAGCAAATGGAGCCTCCAGTTTGTAATGCAGGTTCAACATTTAGATTTTCTTAAACTGTGATAACACTGATGACATCTTAAAGTGACAAAGAAGACTGAGCAAACTGTATTAAATGTGGAAAAACTGGTTGAGCTCACCTTCGAGGTGACACCAGCATTGTAACAAAAACATTTTTTTGAGGGACAAATGAAATATGGAACAAAGCAAATATGGTCCTCTACAAGTGGACACATGCTATCAGATGTCCATGTACACTTCAATTTTATTGGTCGATAACTCTCAAAGCAAATGCTCCAGCTGCTCCAATCTGTCATATCACACACAAAATGGAGTGTTTGCCGTCTGTGTGCAAACGGTTTGTGCATACTGAGCACAAACAGAGTTTCCAGATCTGTAAAGCCCTGAGCAAGACGCAGACTGTAAGAGAACGGCTTGTCTCTAACCCTGTTAGAACTAAGAATGTACAGGGACACAGTGGGCAGTGTTGTGTGCTCGTTACCTGACTGTGTACAGCTGTGTAACTAAAGTGCTGGCACTGATTTGTACAATTTCACACATGTGCTCATGTGCTGCACACAAACACTTGCCTATGCTCCTTTCCATACACAGACATTATTAGGTTTATTTCATGTGATGTGCCCATCAGCTGATGAAACTGTGAGGACATGCATTCCATATACTGCTGGACAGGCTCAACAGGTTTTTGACAGCAAACATTTTCCAAAGAAATAAAACGTTTCTTTATGTCTGACTGTCATTACACAGGCAAATGTGTCAAGAACAGAGGTGGAAGAAGTACTCAGGTCTTGTACTTGAGTAATAGTAGAAGTACTCAGATCTTGTACTTGAGTAATAGTAGAAGTACTCAGATCTTGTACTTGAGTAATAGTAGAAGTACTCAGATCTTGTACTTGAGTAAAGTAGAAGTACCAGAGTGTAGGAATACTCTGTCACAGTAAAAGTATTCTAAATGTTCCTCCAGTGAAAGTAGAAAGTACTCTCATCTAAATGTACTTAAAGTAGCGACAGTAAAAGTAGTCATTGTTTGATTGGTCCATTTCAGAATAATATCTCTGATATGTTTTATAATGATTGATCATTATAGTGTTCTCAGAGCTGGTAAAGGTGCAGCTAGTTTGAATGGCTTTGTATACTGCAGGGTTAGCTGCTGAATTTACTCCAGGTGAACTACAGTCTGATTTAAGGGCTGATTATATTTACCATCATTAATCCAGGTCTGTGAAGTAACTGAAGGTACAGTATTCACTAAATTTAGTGGAGTAAAAGTACACCATTTACCTCTGAACTGTAGTGGAGTAGAAGTACTAAGTAGCATTACATTTCAATAAGTGCCTCAAAACTATACTTAAGTACCATACTTGAGTAAATGTATTTCTGATCAAGAGTCAAAGTCAGCTTTATTATCAATCTTCTGAGTTTGTGAGACAGAGACAGGGAGATCCAAATTCTGTTTCTCACAGTCCAGAGGAATACAATTAAAATGTATACAAATGATGTACATACAGTATATGTATATATTTTTTCAGGAGTCAGCATTAAATACTGTATGTGTTTGGTCTATTGAACTTTCTTCAAAATTAGACTAAGATTAGATTAAATGTATTGTCCTTGCACAGAGTAAAACAAAATGTAGTAAGCATCTAACCAGAAGTGCAAAAGTAGCATTAAAGTGCTGTATTAATTACAGAATAATAAAGTATATACATATCAGAAGTATATTAAAAGCTAATAGTACTACACGTAGTATGATGATGTAAGATAACTGTAATGGCAGTACATGAAGTAGAAATATGAATTTACTATAGACCATTATTGACACTTAGAAATATATATAATATATATTTTATCTCTAAGTGGTTGACCAATCACAACAAGGCCGGCAAGCTAACCAATCAAAGTAGACTGGACTCTGGTTTCAGACAGAGGGTGAAAAGAGGTGCTTTTTGAACATTAAAGGATGGAGACATGTCCCAGTATAGGCAATAAATACAATATTAACCTGAAAATGAGCAGGATAGGGCCCCTTAAACATGTGCTCCGTGCTATTGTCAGTCCCTGCTGGTTGGTTAGGTTAAATTGCTCCTATTTTGAAATGTTATGGCCACTCCTGTGTACTGTATGTTTATGGGATGAAGAAACCACTACATCCATTCATCTTAAACCGAAATTCCTCTCAAAGAAACAGATACTAAAAAGGGAGCATGAGGGAGTTGGGCTAAAGTGCAGGGGAGAAGTCTAAAGAAGTCTCCATCCGCTGCTTGGTGGTACCTCCCCCTTTATGAGGCACCCACCGGACCACACACACACACACACACACACACACACACACACAGCGCTGGGACCTTCAGAGCAGGCTACTGCTACTGACAGGGGCAGGAGTAAGAGGAAAAAGAAGAGAAGAAGAGGACATTCTGAGTGGCAGAGAGCCCGGATTGGGTAAAATAAAAAAAGAGAAGCAGCTGGAAAGGATGAGGAAGGAAAAGATCCAGACAGATATGAGAGAAGTCTGAGTATACAGGAGCTGTGCAGAGGAGAACGGTTTATCTGTTATTCACACATGGACTGAGCTCAATAACAGCCGGTAAGTGAGGAGCACAGTGCACAGTGTGTGTTTGTGTGTGTGTGTGTGTGTGTGTGTGTGTGTGTGTGTGTGTGTGTGTGTGTGTGTGTGTGTGTGTGTGTGTGTGTGTGTGTGTGTGTGTGTGTGTGTGTGTGTGTGTATGCGCTGAAGGGTGTTGCTCTAAATTAAGTGTATAATACCTTCCTGTGTTCAAGGCTAAATGCTTGCAGTTGACAGAGTTCGAGAGGAAAGAGAAAGATTAGATGATCAGGCAACAAAAGTACATGCAGTCCCAGAACTCAAGGCTCTTTTCCAATGGGTGGTGACCAGAGTTTACAAGCGTGTTTCAATGAAACTGAGGGGATGAATCGGGCTGAGACTAGTTAGCAGAAGTGAGAGCAAACAGCAAAAAAACTCAAACTTAGCTCGATTGACAGAAAAATAACAGTTTGAGTTGGTTAATAAGCTGCATTTGAGAGATGTACATCTCAGAGTAAGTTTGAAAGGTTTTTGGTTCATTTTTATACTTAAAACACAATATAATCCCATTTCTAAATGGTCTGTTCTGCTGTTTTAAGTGTAATTTCTGAGTGTCCATTTATCTTCCAGTGGTTTAATTGTTGTTTTGGAAATTTATATATATTTCTGCAACAAAAGTTATGTTTTTTTAGTGGCACTTCATTAATGTTATTATTATATAGAACATGGCAGTTGTTTTTGATTCTGCTCAAACGTCATTTCCAAAATGTCAGATTCGCCTCCCTTCCAGGAAACAAAGCCATTAGGCTACACTAGTAACAATTCAAGGAAATCAACTTGAGATAACATTTTGTAAGCCTCATAATTTCCTCTTGTCTTTTACTTTAGTTCTGTAATCAGACCTGTCACGTCTCCCCTGAATACATACAGCATGGACTGTATGTTGCCACACCATTAGTGACTGACTTTATCATAGTAACATGTTTTAAAAAAATTTTGGCTCGAGATACCAGAGATACAACTTCTAAATCAGGTGGACAGAGGGGATAGCATGCCTAGACATTCCACAGGTTGGAATCAAACCAGCGTGCTTCTTGGCAGCGTGGACTGAGCCCATGCACACGATACGCCAACTACCACTGAGTTGAATGGCGGCCCTAGTTGCATGTTTTGCATTTACATATTAAAAAGTCACAATCACTATAAAACAAAAAGTATGTGTTGAAAAAGATTTAGAGAATGTGTTAATGGACTAAATAGTGTTATTGCCCAATGCTGCTCCAGAGGGCTTGTTTCTACTAGAAGGTTCTTTTTTTTCTTTTTTTTACATAGTCCATCAAATAAAAATGCCAGTTTCAGTATTGCTAAGTAAGACAACATGCAACAGCTTATAGAGTTGCGTCCATCCCATCTGAACTTGTTACTATTTTTCTAGCTCTGGGAGGAATAGAGAAACATCTTCACCCTTTGACATTGAATAGCTGAACAAAAATAAGCTGGGAGCAGTGTTTCAGTAAACTGCTATAAAAAGCTTTGTTTCCCACAGTAATTGCCTAAATTTAAAGTGAAGGGCCCACAGCACTCATAACAGATTTTTAAAAATCATCATCAGGTACATCTTTACAATCCAACGCAATCCCATAGAACTGCTCTGACAAAAAGACTACCTTTATCATACATGGACATTATATGTTTTAGCATTGAGGATCTATACCATGTGTTGTTGTACTGAACTATATTATATTGATTGAGTTGTTTCTAAGTATTATGTCCTTCATAAATCTAAGGGGCAGACTATAAGATAAAAACTCTGAACCTAATAATGACAACATAATTGATTGGTAACTTGGTGTAATGAATGGGGTTAAGCAGTGTCAATCATGGAGGAGTATAGAGTTTACAGCTGATAGTGTGGATCTGATTTAGTTTGATGTGGAATGTTACACTAATTGATTGACATGAAGTCAACAACTTCAATGCTTGAGGTTCATTAAAATTAGTATCCATTAAATACTAGTACAAACTTGTTTAAATTCACAGACTGTTTAGACTAGTCACAGCCTCCAATTACAATTATCTGTCTAATGAGGTGTGTTCGGATGCTGCCTCCAGACAGAGATAATTGAAACTCATAAAATGTATGACTATGACTGTTTGATAATGTTACTGCCAACAACAATCAACAATTGCATCTTGCATTTAACTAACCTGACTGCATCTGTCAGCACATGTCTGACTTCACTTACTTCAACACAATAGGAAGATTCTTTAAGGAAAATCAGATTTTTATAAAATTCTGAGATTTATACAAGCTGAGCCATCAACGACATTTTAACTCCACAATGTTAATGGTTAGTTAGGTAATTTAAGGAAAACCTAAATCAGAATAATACTTCCAATATATACAACTTCCTCTTCTGAATCTCCTTCAAGGCAAGGCAAGGCATGTTTATTTATATAGCACCTTTCAACACAAGGCAATTCAAAGTGCTTTACAAACATGAAAGACATTAAGAGCATTTAGAAGTAGTAATTTAAGAGCAAAGATAATGAGATAAACACAACAGGTATAAAATACATGAATAAAAGTTGCAGTGCAATGTTAGATTAGAACAGTTCAATTAAAAGCAGCGGCAAAAAGAAATGTTTTCAGCCTGGATTTAAAAGTAGTACGAGTTGCAGCGTACCTGCAGGGTTCTGGGAGTTTGTTCCAGATATTTGGAGCATAATAACTGAACGCTGCTTCTCCTTGTTTAGTTCTAAGTCTGGGGACAGAAAGCTGACCCATTCCAGAAGACCTGAGGGTTCTGGATGGTTCATAATCTCTCACTGTAAAGACTTCAGAACTGGAGTGATGTGATCCACTCTCCAGGAGATCAGAAATGTATTTTGGGCCTTAACCATTTCAATGCTTTATAAACCAGCAGCAAAAATTTGAAATCAGTTCTCTGACAGACAGGAAGCCAATGTAAAGACTTCAGAACTGGAGTGATGTGATCCACTCTCTCAGTGTAAAGACCTCAGAACTGGAGTGATGTGATCCACTCTCTGGGTAAAGACCTCAGAACTGGAGTGATGTGATCCACTCTCTCAGTGTAAAGACTTCAGAACTGGAGTGATGTGATCCACTCTCTTAGTGTTAGTGAGGCCTCGAGCCGCAGCGTTCTGAATCAGTTGCAGATTTCTAATGGATTTCTTAGTGAGACCTGTAAAGACACCATTATAGTAGTCCAGTCTACTGAAGATAAAAGCATGGACAGGTTTTTCTAGATCCTGCTGTGACATTAACCCTTCAATTCTAGAGATGTTCTTCAGGTGATAGTAGGCGGACTTAGTAACTGTTTTAATGTGACTGTTGAAGTTCAGGTCAGAGTCCAGGACTACACGTTCTGGCGTTAGCTGTTGTTTTGAACATTGCTGACTGAAGCTCAAAAATGACTTTTTGTCGTTCCAACAATTACCTTAGTTTTGTCTTTGTTTAATTGGAGAAAGTTCTGACTCATCCAGTCATTGACTTGCTTAATGCACTTACTCAGTGTTTGAATTGGAGCATAGTCTCCTGGTGAAATGGTAACTGTACATGTGTGTATCATCTGCATAGCTATGGTAACTTGTTTCGTTGCTTTTCATTATCTGAGCCAGTGGTAGCATGTAGATGTTAAAGAGAAGAGGCCCCAGGATGGAGCCTTGAGGAACCCCACATGTCATATTTGTCAGCTCTGATGTGTAGCTGCCTATAGAGACAACGTGTTTCCTGTCCTTTAAGTAAGATCCAAACCAATTTAGAACTGTTGCCGAAAGTCCCAACCAGTTTTCTATTTGGTCTAGCAGTATGTTGTGTTCAACAGTGTCAAATGCAGCGCTGAGATCTAATAATACTAACACTGAGATTCTGCAGCTGTCTGTGTTTAAGTGGAGGTCATTGAAGACCTTAACGGCAGCAGTCGCAGTGCTGTGGTTCAGTCTAAAGCCTGACTGGAACACATCAAAACAGTTGTTTGCATCCAAGAAATTACTCAGTTGTTTAAAAACGACTTTTTCACAGATTTTACCTAAAAAAGGGAGGTTTGATGTGGGCCTGTAATTATTCATTGCTGAAGCGTCCAGATTATTCTTTTTTAAGAGCGGTTTAATGACTGCAGTTTTCAGGGCCTGTGGAAATACACCTGAGTCAAGAGAACTGTTTACTATATGAAGTAGATCTGAGGTCATGCTAAGAAAAACATTTTTGAAAAAGCTTGTAGGTATAATATCAAGGCAGCAGGAGGAGGACTTCAGATGTCGAATAATGTCCTCTAAGTCTTTATCATTAATCTGATGGAATTGTGTCATGGTGTTTGAATTGACTTTAAGTGGACACAAGAACAACACATTTGCTGTACCTGATACAGAAACACAGACTGCCTGTGAAAAGAATTGTTGTCTGATTTCTGAATTTTGTCAGTGAAGAAGGAAGCAAATTCATTGCAGGCCCTGGTGGATTGAAATTCTGATGCTATACTGACACTGGGGGGTTTGTTAGTCTCTCAACGGTCGCAAACAAGGCACATGAGTTGTTTGTGTTTTTGGCAATGATGTCAGAGAAGAAAGACCGTCGTGCATTTTTTAATTCCAAATTATAAAAGCCAAGTCTTTCTTTATAGATTTCAAAATGAACCTGGAGATTTGTTTTTCTCCACCTGCGTTGAGCTTTCTACACTCTCTTTTTTTCTGTTCTCACGGTCATGGCCTTTCTCCATGGAGATATTTTCTTGCCACACACCTCCTTTACCTTAGTGGGAGCAATGGCATCTATGACATTTTTAACTTTTGAATTAAAATGATCGACTAGCTCATTTACTGAGATGTTAGCGAGGGCTAGTGTGGGAGAAAACTTCTGAACAAACATTTCCCTTGTGTTTTCAGAGAAGTACCTTTTTGTGGTAATTTCCTTTTTGAACATTTGTGTGAACAGAAATAGAGCTCTCAAAGAAAACACCGGAATGATCAGAGAGTGCAACATCAGTCACCGCAACCTCAGAGATGTTCAGACCCTTTGAGATGATTAAGGCCAGAGTGTGCCTTGTTGTGCGTCAGAACCATTACATGCTGAGTCAGTCCGTAGTTATCAAGAACTCAGAACAGTTCTTTAGCCACTCTGTCCTCTGTGTTGGATATTAAAGTCCCACACAATGACTAGACGGTCAGAGTCAATACACATTATAGATAGCAGTTCAGCAAAGTCATAAAAAAAATTGCACAGTATTTGGGTGGTCTATAAATGTAATGAGCAGAGCTCGAGAGGAGTATTTCAGCTGAAGGGCTGCATATTCAAAAGATGGAAAGGTTCCATAAGAGGTCTGCTTGCTTTGACGGGAATCATTAAACAAAATAGCAACTCCACCCCCTTTCTTATGCATTCTAGCCTGACTCATAAAACTAAAGTTGGGAGGGGTTGATTCAATAAGAACAGCTGTGCTGTTATTTTGGTCTATCCAAGTTTCAGTTCAAAGCATAAAATCCACATTGTGCTTGGTGATAAAATCATTGATTAAAAATGTCTTTCCTGCTAACGACCTGACGTTTAATAAAGCTAGTTTCAGCTTGTTGAATACACTATCAGTCTGATTTTGTGTGACAAGCTGTGACTGACGTGGAATCGCAGCTAAATTTGATAAATTCACACTAACAGTTGAGCGCTTTCAGTTTCTAAGCTGATTCATAGAGTAATCCTTGGGTGTGGACACATGTGACAGAGAAGATTGCGCTGTAGCCATGTTGATTGGATTATATCCAGACCAGTTAGGTATGATAGCCAGCAGACTGCACGGTTAAACTCACATTGAGAAAACATGTGTGACCGCGGCCTAAATAGCAAAAATATTCTGCATTCCTGTATTAATATATCACCCCAATGACTGATCCCACAAACTCTCTAGAGAACCAAAATTATATAAGTGTTTTAGTTTAAATGCACTTTTGCTGGGAAAGAACATGTTATCTGTTATCTCTGCTCCAACATAAAGCGGAGAGGTCAACTGTTACTAATTCTATAGTTAATACAGTCTAGCTTGTAAAAGAGCATTATCTTATGAGTAATTTGAAAGAAAAAGTTCAGTTAGAGTCTAAACGATGAACGGTGGACCCATCGGCACTGTTAGCTGTAGTGTCAAGAAAACACAAGTAGGCTGGGTAATCCAGGTCTTTCAGGAACAAGATCGGCTGGGTGTCAAATATCCCACCTGAGGTGATGGGTGCTACTCAGATTATATTTCTACTTGTACCACATGAGTGAACAGGCTATTCTTCTATTCGATGTAAGAAGAAACAAAGCACTGAATTGAAAGTTGTTTACAGCTAGTATACTTCATCCAATTGGTGGTTTGGTGTAAAACTAGTAAAGCCACAATAGATAAACTGTCAAGTAAAGGAACAAAAGCATAAACATATATATATTTATAAAAGATATGCAATAAATACTGCTAGGTAACATTCAGCAATCGATTAAGAAAGTTTATCTGACATAATAATAATAATAATAATAATAATAATAATAATAATAATAATAATAATAATAATAATAATAATAATAATAATAATAATACAGACCAATTGTTTATTGATTTTATTTTATATAATTATGCTGAATCTCAGAGATAATTAAAGTTATTCTATCCAATAAAGTAAAAGGTTAAATATTTTCCTCTAAATTTTAGTGGATGAGTATAAAGTTGCCCATAAAGTTGGAATCAAAATGTTGTACCTCTTCTCATGAAATGATTGTGACAATGCAAATGAAACCCTAACCCTAGCCCCGATCGAAACCGTTGCTCCCGGTTTTTCCAGGCAAGCTCAATACTGGTTGATGAACGAAAACAACTCTCTGGAGGGCTTACTTGATCAGTTTTCATGCAGAAAAAAGACCCTGGAGTCAATTTCTGCTGGACTATCCCTTTAAGTGATGTACAAGTACCTCAATATTGTACTGTATATACTGTACTTACAGTTAAGTTCCACCAAGGGGCATAACTCTAGTAAGCAAGTTACTTTTGTTCTGAAAAAGCTTCAAAACAACTATTTCCTGTTTAAGAAAAGGGGAACAAAGAATGTCACTACCAATGAATGAATCAGTTCTAGATACTGCCCAATTTCTCTAAGTACAAATTAGCTTCAGGGGGGGCCTTACAATCTACACAGCATTCAACAACCTCTGTCCTAAGACCCCTGCAGCAGAGAAAGGTAAAACTCCACACCCCCGCCCCCAAAAAAACTATTAACAGGGAGGGAATGTTAGAAGCCTCAGGGAGAGTGACTGAGCCGGCATTCCTCTCTAATGGCAGGAAGTTTTTTCTAAACTTAAGTGTTCATTGCTGGTGATCCTCAATTTCTACAATTTATTCAGAGAACACATAACACTCAATAAGTGTGAATAATAATGTCTTTTTACCACTTTCTGTGAGAGGCTAAATGGTTGTTTTTTATAATGGATAATATTTGTTTAAGAAGGGACAATGCACATTAAAAATAAATACTTCATTATGTCATCATGTAGACTTGCCAGATTTAGCCATACATTCTAATTATCTGAACAGGTATTTTACAATCCCCTCTGGAAGTAGCTCTTTAAAATAATTAATTATTAAGAATTAATTGTGCAAACAGGGTCCAAACCGTGAAATATTTTAAACATGACTAAAATATCTGCAAATTTGATCATGTTTTCCGAGTTTAAGAAACCATATTTAGTTCAAATTTTACAAAGATGATATGAATTTTACTTTTATTTAAATGTTTTCATTTTCGATCACCATTATGTGTATCATTAAAAGCAGCTTAAAGGTATAGGGGAGCAATGTGTCATCATTTATGAAATAAATGCTTCCTACTTGACACTTCTGAATATATTCATGCTTTTCTATCTTAACAGTTTTTAAAATAACCTCTACCAAAACGTCTTTGAATGCGTGTCTTTTTGAACTACAAAAGGTAATCTTTTGCTCTGAACAGCAGCATTAAAACTAAGCGCCCATGCTTAAAGAATGTTGTTCTCAGCCTAGAACTTGCATACCATCATCCTTCCACATTTAAAGTAACAGGTTAAAAGAAAAGGCCTTACTTTCCCTAATTAACCTTACTAAAGACAATGTTTAACTGTTTCTGACAGTGGAGCCTCTCAGGATGTTTATCCACATGACCTCTGAGAGTGGACCCCGGGCCACGTGTTGTGTCTGTTGTTGTATCCAGGGTGCGATTTGTAGGGGGGGATGGTGAGGATTTCCCCCCCTCTGGTTTTCCTATCCCTACCTCTGCTAAATTATTTTTATCTCCGGTGGGGACAAGGATTTCCCCCCCTTGATAGCGATGAATGCAACTTAACTGCTAGCCTACTTAAACTCTTGAAATCTAACGATCTTCAGTGTCTTTACATCAGAGTAGGCTATTCAGCAGCCTTCTGGCAGACGGTGCATATTTCTGAACGTCATCGAACACAAAAACATTGTAACATTTTTGTGCGGGAACTTCGCAGGAAAAACAGCGCTGAACCAAACATGAAACGCGTTCAGAGCAGCATATCATCTTACTTTACAGGACCCATTTGCAGAATTGTGGAGAGAAGAGGGCCGAAATGCTGCAGACAATGCCCCGATCGGAAAAACGAAAAAGCCACCACAAATTTGTCACCAGAGCCGACTGTTTACTTTGTCTAGTTTTCCAGACCTGTCCCTGAGTGTTGACAGCACGTTGTGCTATTTAGTGAATTATTTTGAGTGTTTGATTTAAGTTAATTGGAGGGTCTTTTCATGGAGAGCATTGATGCTGTTCTATGGTGCTTTCTGCCTGTTAGTGCGTACGCATGTTTTTGTGACGTTGAATAGAAATCCATGTATGGGTTATTAAAAGTTTTGCCATGTTGTGATGGGGACTAATCCACGGACCCGAAAAAAGGGCCTGTCTACTTTTTGCGTTTTTTTCTCCCTAGTTATGCAAGTTAAAAGTCCAATGTTCTTGTCTATGAATAAATAAAAAAAAACATCCCCCCCTCTGTTTTTTTGTCAAATCGCACCCTGGTTGTATCGGCGGTGTTGAGGGAGAATCTGCTGCTGTGGAGTTATGTGTTCGGCCCAGTGTGTTGCACAGACGTCAGCAGCTTCTCTGCTCGGGGGCTCTGTCGGGCTAAAGCCCGTCTATTATAGTTGTTTGTGCTGAGTCGGCACTCGCATTCACTCTGTAGTCAGCCAACATGGAGGACGGGCCTTTCGGGGTGTTTACATAGATGTATAAACAGAACTGGACACAGAAGAGGTGGGACTACGTTCAATCCTATAGAAGCTGCTCAGTGTGCTCAGTGGCACATGAAGCCAAAATGGCCTGGCTCTCTAGCATCTTGATTATCTGGGTCTTTGGAGCATGCGCTGTTGCATTTTGCTTAAGCCCCGCCTCCAATCCACAGCAAGAGGGGGGGGGGGAATAACTCTGGATTCAGCTTTTAGGGCACTATAGAACTTTTAGACCCAATGCTATAAAGAAGGGCTAAAATAGGGTTCTGTACTGTGTAGTTGATAAAGTAAAAAATAATAATATATCCAGTATATTTATAATCTGATTTAAAGACATATTTTTCCTTATGTAAGTCAATGGGAGAAAGTATTTTTTGGCCCAATGACATCACGGACTGACACCGGCGTTGTAGTACCACAGTCTGGCCACTACAAAAAAGCACTTCAGTAGAATCTGAGGATGAAACCCTCTTTATTAGTCACATACATGCACACAGCAGAGCACACGAAATTTGTCCTCTGCATTTAACCCATCCTAGTACTAGGAGCAGTGGGCAGCTATTGTGCAGCGCCCGGGGATCTTCCATGGGGTGTGAGTGTTTACCAAATAAGATGGCTTTCATTTTTTAAAAACTTTTATTTTTTATTTTTAAGCCAGCTCTGGCCTATCTTTTTAGAATTTGCCTGAGCTGGCGCTTTGTGAACACATGCAGGTGACAATTATACAAATTATCTGCAGTTTCAAGTTTGAAGTTTCACCCCTTAACATTGGAGTATGGTTATTATTTTTGTGAGTTTTACACTTATGGTAAAATATGGTCTGAAATATAACTGTTACTGCTATAATACATTATTCTATTCATCTTAATCGTTGTACAGAATTTGAGATGTGATGTCTGTGAGTCTGTGTGTGTTTCCAATGTATGCAGAGGTGAACAGAGACCTGCCTTTATCACTAAAACAGTCAAATCCAGTGGACGTCAAAGAATGACTTTATTTTGTTACTTCGTGTGTGTGTGTGTGTGTGTGTGTGTGTGTGTGTGTGTGTGTGTGTGTGTGTGTGTGTGTGTGTGTGTGTGTGTGTGTGTGTGTGTGTGTGTGTGTGTGTGTGTGTGTGTGTCTTATCAGTGGATCCTCTCCTGCTATTTCCACTAAAACATCATCATTTAATTTCTTCTGCACAAACAATCAACATTCTCCCCTTAAAGTAGACTTAATATAACTTCAGAAAGTGGCAATTTTCTGGAATATTAGTGGTGCATTAGATTGAAGAAAGGTTGCTGTAATGCCACAGCTATATTATAATTTTGGGATAAAATAATTAAACCAAAGGATATTAATGGTATTTTAAAAAACGGCCTAGAGAGTGTTCAAATTAATATAAAATACACATAACTGAGGAGCCAGACAAATAAGTCCATATTAAATACCTACACAACAATTGTGAATATTAAAGTGACAACAAGAGAATTAAAAATTACAAGGAACACTTAACTCATAATAATATAATATCAAATATACTACTAAATATGTATTGCTACTGGAGATACTTGAAAGTCTGATACACATATCTAAGTAATGCTTTATCATTTAATATTAAGAGAACAATGCTTTTGGCAAATTTGTCTTTAATTTTATATTTTGAGCGTGACTGATTAAACCATGGGCTTTTACAATAATACAATTAAAGTGTCAACAAAAAGTCTCTACTGAAATATTATTGGAATAAAGCAGCATAATTTAACATGTGGGTATATCATACAGATTCTAGACGGAAGAAAGCCACAGCAGAGGTGACACTGATCACATTTGATTTCTTAAATGAATATGATAGAAATATAATAGTATGATATAATTAGACACATTTTTAAAATGTATTTTAGGGATCTAAATGTATCCTACAGAAATGTTTAACTTCAATATAATAATTACTTTAATGTCGCGTGGTATAGTTATTATTTTCGTACAGTAGGCCTATACTATATAGATATCAACGTAGTATTGAAAAATCAAAAGTGCAAAACTTACAACAGTGACTATCTGTGAAAGTATAAACACACCTCGCTGAAAGACCCGAGGGGAATACCAAATATGTTGACACCTGCCGCGAACACCACGCGGTGACGCATTCACTGTCCTCAGCAAATCCAAAAACTCACCGAAAATGGTTACATGACACAGCGACAACTCACAGTGATCATGGACAATCCTGCACAGATCTTCAGGTTTTTACTCCGTCAGTCTGCTCTCTATATATCCTACGTGAGTAAAAGAGAAGCACATTTCTCGGTGCGTGTTTCTCCCGGGGCGATCCTTCAATGATCGATCGGTTAAACTGACTTGAGTTTGTGAAAAGTCGTGGCAGATTGCATGTTTTGGCACAGTTTTTGGGCTGACTTGTGTATATCCTCTCGTGTTTTGAAAAAAAAAAGGTTTTTCATTGTGTGAGCTGTGCGCGTACATGTCACAAAGTGCACCCACACCGTGTGGGAGGCAAGGGAAATTGATCTAATTCACGGTTATCCTCTCGTCACATTTCTTGCACGGATTAATACAGCGGGTTGGATACCTGATGATAAATCAAGGATGGCCCAGCACATTCAGAAACATGCTGGACGAGTTCCGTTTCATTTCAACCTTTTGAGGGAAGTGGGCTCATGCTAAGCAGACTCCTAATAGTAATGCTTTCAGGCTTGATGTATTGCTTCTAAATATGTATCATATATTGAATAGATAAAGTTTTCCGTGCTGTATCACTACAGGCATGATTAACTCTTCACTCTGCTGTGTTTTAGTTTGGGGATGTGTCCTCTTAAAGGTGGGATGTGTATTGCCTGGCCAGCTGCACCACAAAAATGCTTTTTAATTAATAAAAGTGGGTCCTTTATGAGGTTTTAATGTAAAGCCAACTACTAACAGCAAGAATAATCACAATCCGAGCAAACTGCTGAGACTCTGAAAGCCAGTCAAACAGCCTGTCAATCAAATAACAAACTGGTAAATCTACTCATTATTTTTGCCTACCTCACACAACATGTGTACTGTCTGTTAAAATGTAATATTTAACAAACGGTGATAACCTTAAAGAAAGGAGTAAAGCACTCAAGGTCTCTGGAAGTCCACTTAGCTTAAGTCTCCCTTTTTAAAGTTTCTCTAACAAACCCCAACGGCAACATTTTTATCCATTTTGAGTTGAGAGAAAACATGTAACCCTAACCCTTTTCAACAGATCTTTGGACGAATAGAGTCCAGAGAACAAGTATTATTATTATGATGAATGTTGCAACCAGATTTGAGTTTGTGCGTGTGCTTTCTGAACCATATAAAAAAAGATCATGAATAGATCACTGTGCTATTAGAAATTATGTAGTTAATATGTCCTCTTCACATGTCTTGTTTTGTCCGACAAACAGACCTACATATATTTACCTTACATAACCCGCAGGACATGGATTGGGAGGCTTGAACTAAACTGTCTGGAAATGTTGTGTGATGAATGACGTAAGCAATTTATCCAAATTGCTGCTTATGAATGAATCAACTTAACATTTCAGCATTTGTGTATTAATCCAAAAATGGCTTATCTTACTTGGGTATCTCTTTATCTCTTTTTCAGGCACCATTTGTTCCTATGACCTGCTGATGTGAGCCGGAGGGATAAGGGAGAAAGTGGTTCTCAGGAAAAAATAAAGACCGAGCACGTTGAATAGTCTGAGACAGAGGAGGGACGCCAAACTTTACCTGGAGATGCTTGCAGCCCGATTATCATGAAAAAGTGGAGCTTTTGCATGTCACAGTTGAAGAAGATCAGTTACAGAGAAACCCAAACACTTGAGGAGCCTGAAAAAGGTCTCCTGGAAGAGGAGATGCCAGTTGGTAGGACAGGAGCAGGGAAAGAGGAGATTGAGGCAAGACGGACCAGAGTAGATAAAGAGAAGGCTAAAATAAGGCAGACAATTAGATACATTAAATAAGAAGTAGAGAGGCAGGCAGAAATGAAAAAAACCCATTAATTACCATTAAAGAAAAACCAGAAGAAGAGACTTCAGGAGAGTATAAGTCTCGAAGGATCCAGAGGATAGGTGCTGTCAGGTTTTGAAGATCAGCACAAACAAGTCATCGCGATGTTCATGAACTTCCGTCGTATTCGCAAGTGCCAGTGCGTGCAGCTGCTGACCGCATGCATGGTGCTGTGTGTGGTCATGGTCAGCTGGGAGGAGCTGGACCACCACGTTGTCAGCCACGTGAGATCATACGCGTACCGCTACCTAGTCAACAGCTACGACTTTCTCAACTCTTCCTTCAACATCTCCTCCAAACGTCCCAGAAAGGATGGTTCTATTAATGGGTTGGTGACCTACCCATACATCATTAACCATCCAGGGAAATGTGCGGGTGGAGAGGGGAAACGCGGGCGTGATGTGCTCCTGCTTCTGTTTGTGAAATCATCGCCAGAGAACTTTGAGCGGCGCCAGGCCATCAGGCACACGTGGGGGAATGAGAGCTTTGTTTGGTCCAAACTGGGGGCCACGGTGAGGATGGTGTTCGCCCTTGGCGTGGATGAAAAGCAGAGATCCAGGGTGCAGAGTGCACTGCTACAGGAGGACCAGAGCTACGGAGACCTGATCCAGCAGGACTTTTTGGATACCTTCCACAACCTGACAGCCAAACTGATCATGCAGTTCCACTGGGTGCACGAGTACTGCCCTCAGGCACTCTTCCTCATGTCTGCAGATGACGACATCTTCGTCCACATGACCAATTTGGTGAAGTACCTAAGGCAGCTTCTGAGCAATAAATCAGGGGTCAAAGACTTTTGGGTGGGGCATGTACATAGAGGAGCCCCTCCGGTTCGCCGAAAAGAAAGCAAATACCACGTCCCCTATGATCTGTACCCCTGGCCATCCTACCCGGACTACACGGCTGGAGCGGGGTACGTGGTTTCACGGGATGTTGCCACTAAGATCTACCAGGCCACTCGGGTGCTGAACTCCTCCATTTACATCGACGACGTCTACATGGGGATTTGTGCCAACGCCATGGGGGTCTCTCCCCAGGAGCATGTGTACTTTTCAGGGGAGGGCAAGGCTCCGTACCACCCATGCATCTATGACCACATGATCACATCGCACGGTCACGTCACAGACGTGCGGTCGCTGTGGCAGGCAGCTACGGACCCTAAAGTGTATGGCAAGTCCAGAGGATTTATGGGTAATCTGTACTGCACAGCTGTGAGGGTGATGATGCTGTGTCTGCCATATCAGAACTCTTACTCCTGTATGGCTGCTTTTACATAAATGATCTTCAGGTAACACAAGGACTGCTGAATGCTGAATGTTTGCAGACAAAAAAAGGACAGAACTTTACTCAAACAGTCAGCCATGTTATTTCTCTTTAATGTGATATTTAAGTGGTTACTTGGCTATTTGCTCTATGGTAATAAAGATAAAAGCTCTGATAAGCCAACACATGCACTTAACTGGTCTTCATTCAATAGGATCGCTTTTCAAAGGGACAAGATACAGGTAAAATACAATTGTTCTTTCACACGAGGGCTTTATGTCTTACTTCTGAAGTCATTTTGTTTAGAGTCTCGAGATTTATCGTCAAAACTAGTTGTTAAATATAATCAACCTGAGGCAATGGAAAAGTTATTTTTGTGCTCTGCATACATGTCCAATCAAGCCCTAAATTCAGCATTTTAAGATCAATAACTTGAATATTTGTAGATCACAAATTCTGAGGAACAATCTTTCAAATGTTATTAAAATACTCAAGAACAGTAACCATATTGTTCTGTGTAGGTCACTTAAAGCTGAAACAATTAGCAGATTAAGTGCTTAGTCAATTAAAAGAGAATGGCCACTTTTTTGATAACTGGTTTAAGATGGCAAAGAGGGTAAAAAACAAATAATTTTGAATGTGTTTTATGTCCTTTTAAAATGAATCTCTTTCGTTTTCGTTTTGGACAAACAAAACATTTAAATATGTCACCATGGAAATGTCATAGACTCAAATATTAGTCACTAGATCAAATAAAAATAATTGATGGATGTTGTCAATTTGCCTTTAGAAAAAAAAACAGAACAACCTATTGCAAGACAACATCATACATCAACATCACCATACCATGAGGTTCCATATGGTGAAGATATGATGATAATGATCATTGCAGCACTGATTATGCAACGTCAACAGGAACCATTTAGAAAAAAGTGGCTTAAAAACACATTCCTGTATTCCTGTTTGAGTCTATAAAGTTCATTTTATTGGCATTTTCTGTATCATTTATCCACGGTCAGAAACTCTTTGAACTTTGTATGTTGCACTAGTAGCTTTGCTCGAACTGACTCACTGTAGACAGGCTGACAGAGTTCACCAGGCAATTTCTGTTGAGAAAACAGCTCAGCCAGATGGGTAGGAAGCTATATCCGGCCAGACTGAGCTAAACGATGCCAGATGAGTGAATCACCCTACCAAGGTACAGACGGAACACTTGATACAGAATGTACAGTAGGTTGCAGGGTAATTATCTACAGTTTTGTTCCACTGCAACACTTTATGATGCATTATAAAGTATAGCAAAATATTTCTCCTATGCAAAATATATATTTTCTAAAAGAAACATTGCTCTTATATTTGCTTTAAACTTGTGGGTTGTATTTCACTTCCTTAGGCTTGAATAAAGAAGCCATAAAGTGACTGTGAACATTTGTCACAAGTAAATTTTGTTTCCAGGGTGTAGAACAATAGTATCAGCTGTTTATCTTTAACCTTATAAGAAAATCATCACCTTGAATTAATATTTTAGCCAATAGTTGCTTTTTTTACACATTCAACAACTACAAAGTCACAATATCAATCATATTTTGGTTGTTTTTCTAGCAACCTGCCTCATATACGTTTTATATTCATTCTCTTTTAGCTGTTTCTGTTGCTACCAAATCTTGAGCCGAGGGAAACAGCTGACCTTCTGGAAGTTGAAAGTTTCACTGGGTTGTTATTTTTAAACTGGAGTTTTTCTGTGGAAAACAGCACCCGACCAAGAGCATCACCTGTTTCCTCTTTCTGATTTTACTATGCCGTCAAATTTTCCTATGACTCTTTTCTCCCTCCCCACTGCCGATCTAGTGCTTCCTGTTTCCTTAGGTTCCTTTTAAAACATCAAACTGGGTGAATCACCAGCAGTGTGTGGGAGTTCTGGCCTCATTTTTTTTTACTGCTGAGGAGCAAGCAAATTTGGGTCCACATATGGAAAGCATTCACTAGTGGAAACTTGGTATTCCTCAAGTCAAAATTTGTTTATTCTAATCTGTTTTAATTTGGTTTTCAGACATCCTTCCAGACAATAACCCATTAGTAGTAACCTAAATAACAAAATAGTTAACATATCAGTGTCCTCGAAAATACCAAATGTGACCAATCCAAAGATAAAGCTGTTTTTCTTTTGCTGAATTTGGAATACCATTTGAAGTGACAGCTGCAGGGGTAAATTCAGCTCATAAAAGGTTGTCTTCGGTGGCGTGCAAATGTGGTACAACAGCACAAACCACATCCATTATAAAGTTATCCAACTGTCACTGCTGGCACAGTTTGCCTGTTTCACAACTGTTAGTGTCTTGTCAGTATATTTGAAATGACTAAGTTAACTACGTTAGCTAGGTAGCTGACAACAGATCTGCAATAATATCAGAAGGAATCATGCGATACATTATTAAAATTAGTTGATAAAATGTACATTTTTAGAGAAGATTCCAGTGACAACTGTCCTCGGGTTTCTGTGGTGTTTTGAGCTTTTTCTTATTTGCATTGTGACGTTGGCGCTCTGAGTTAATGTTGCACTTGTTTCGTCAAGTTGGTGAAGATGTTATTTAATTTGCTTGTGTTCAGATACACATGTTTTTTAATTTGTATTGTTCATGAAACTGTAGCGCACATGGAAATGTTGTTGGCTGCTGTAACAAGTGTACACCTGTCGGCCAGTGTATTTTCCTACATTTGATAAAAAGGTAATGAAAACAAACATGACCAACATGACCAAGCTCAGTTCCTTTATTACATGTTGTGCCATTAACAGGCCTCACATGTGAAGTAAACCTACTCTATATATGGGTGTTTTGTTTTTGTTAAGGATTTCCTGATACACTAACTGTTACCCAGGCAGTAAAATTATCAGAGCAAACATATATTACAAAGCCTTTGTTAACATTTTAAATAAACAAGTGTTTTGTTTTTTAATAATGTTAACATGTTGTTATGTTTTCCACATGTTTCCACCAGACACAACATTATATTTCAATTAAATCCAAGTATTCATGATTGAACAGACAGATTATCCTAAGAAGTAAATGGGTCTTATCTAGGCTAGACACACACCCTTTGACTAAAAGACAAATTTGTTTTATGTCAGTGTAGCCGTGACCCTGCACTGTGATGTTCTCTGTACATGTGATGTTACTAATACATCCACATCCCGTGTACTGAACTGCTAATGCAAATGACCTGAAGTTGATGAGTCAGAAAACATGACGTGGAATGCAAATTCCTCAGAAAGAACTGAGCCTCTGGGCTTTAAGTAATTTGCCTAAGACGCTCCTACATTTGGTTGTGTTTTTATGTGTGCATGCCGCCTCCATGAAAGTGTCTCTCAGGTATTCAATGTAAAATCATCATATTTCTCTAATTAAAACCAATTTCTTTCATTCAAAGTTAAATCTGTGCAATCCATTTCATGGTTCCTTGACAATAATAGATTAGAGTCTATCACTATGCAGTGAATGGAAACCACAAATACTAACAATTTCCGTAGTATGGAGGCTACGTTCTGTATGCAGCATGTTGCTGCTTTTTCCCACAGCAACATACTGTATATCAGTGATGCAGAAATTATAATCAAGAACACTGTTTTACAGTGGGGCAAAAAAGTATTTAGTCAGCCACCAATTGTGCAAGTTCTCCCATTTAAAAAGATGAGAGAGGCCTGTCATTTTTATCATAGGTATACCTCAACTATGAGAGACAGAATGGGGGAAACAATCCAGGAAATCACATTGTAGGATTTTTAAAGAATTTATTTTCAAATGATTGTGGAAAATAAGTATTTGGTCAATAACAAAAGTTCATCTCAATACTTTGTTATATACCCTTTGTTGGCAATGACAGAGGTCAAACGTTTTCTGTAAGTCTTCACAAGGTTTTCACACACTGTTGCTGGTATTTCGGCCCATTCCTCCATGCAGATCTCCTCTAAAGCAGTGATGTTTTGGGGCTGTCGCTGGGCAACATGGACTTTTAACTCCCTCCAAAGATTTTCTATGGGGTTGAGATCTGGAGACTGGCTAGGCCACTCCAGGACCTTGAAATGCTTCTTACGAAGCCACTCCTTCGTTGCCCTGGCGGTGTGTTTGGGATCATTGTCATGCTGAAAGACCCAGCCACGCTTCATCTTCAGTGCCCTTGCTGATGGAAGGAGGTTTTCACTCAAAATCTCACGATACATGGCCCCATTCATTCTTTCCTTTACACGGATCAGTCGTCCTGGTCCCTTTGCAGAAAAACAGCCCCAAAGCATGATGTTTCCACCCCCATGCTTCACAGTAGGTATGGTGTTCTTTGGATGCAACGCTGCATTCTTTCTCCTCCAAACACGACGAGTTGAGTTTTTACCAAAAAGTTCTATTTTGGTTTCATCTGACCATATGACATTCTCCCAATCCTCTTGTGGATCATCCAAATGCCCTCTAGCAAACTTCAGACGGGCCTGGACATGTACTGGCTTAAGCAGGGGGACACGTCTGGAACTGCAGGATTTAAGTCCCTGGCGGCGTAGTGTGTTACTGATGGTAGCCTCTGTTACTTTGGTCCCAGCTCTCTGCAGGTCATTCACTAGGTCCCCCCGTGTGGTTCTGGGATTTTTGCTCACCGTTCTTGTGATAATTTTGACCCCACGGGGTGAGATCTTGCGTGGAGCCCCAGATCGAGGGAGATTAGCAGTGGTCTTGTATGTCTTCCATTTTCTAATAATTGCTCCCACAGTTGATTTCTTCACACCAAGCTGCTTACCTATTGCAGATTCAGTTTTCCCAGCCTGGTGCAGGTCTACAATTTTGTCTCTGGTCTCCTTTGACAGCTCTTTGGTCTTGGCCATAGTGGAGTTTGGAGTATGACTGTTTGAGGTTGTGGACAGGTGTCTTTTATACTGATAACGAGTTCAAAAAGGTGCCATTAATACAGGTAACGAGTGGAGGACAGAGGAGCCTCTTAAAGAAGAAGTTACAGGTCTGTGAGAGCCAGAAATCTTGCTTGTTTGTAGGTGACCAAATACTTATTTTACAGAGGAATTTACCGATTAATTCATTAAAAATCCTACAATGTGATTTCCTGGATTTTTTTTCTCATTCTGTCTCTCATAGTTGAGGTATACCTATGATAAAAATTACAGGCCTCTCTCATCTTTTTAAATGGGAGAACTTGCACAATTGGTGGCTGACTAAATACTTTTTTGCCCCACTGTATATATAAAATGTTTTTAATGGTACATATTATTTTTTATCTCTTTCATTTCCCATATTTATTTTTGTACATTTTCTTTCATTGATTTTGCTAAAAATGTTAAATACCTAACTCTGTTTGCTGTTTTTTTTTAAAGAAATTCTTTATACATATCTAAAATGTGATTTTGTATGAATAGTAATTTTCCACTTGCATGCTGCTCTTATTCAAAGCAACAGGTTACCTGTAATAGTTATAAGAAATGATAACCAACTTTATGGTACCCATTCTCTCTGATTAAAGTCAAGTCAAAGAAACCCTTAGGGCCCTTAAGTGAAAGTCTTCTGTGGTTCTGGTCATACAGAAAGGACCCTGTTCCTCAGTGTGTCTTTTGAAATACACATACTAGTAGAAGTGGGATGTGGAAACCTGAAGCTTCTAGTGTATAACAATTCAAATTAACTTTTCAGTGAAGTATGAAACTTTTGACACCACTCTGTTTTTGCTGCTGTGCCATTTGACCTCACAACTTGTTTACAAACCTATAGAATAATCCTGTTGTTTTATCAGTGAAATTCCTTTTAGGTGAAAAACTGCATTTGAGCGATGTATTCTGTCCATACCTGCGTCTGTCGGATAGACTCTCCTCCGTGTCATTGGTCACAATAACATGTGTGGAGCCTCCTTGGCTTTCCTCGTGCATCACCTCAATCTGTGGCGCACAAACACACATTCAGTTAATTATTAGGGCAGCTAGTATATTATGCAAACAATGTCTTTTTTTTCAGCTTGGTCCCAATAGAGCTCTTCATTGTTCCAGTCAATCCACTAACCAAAGCCAGTAGATATATTGTCTTTACCAGGTGTTTGCATTCAGATGGTCATCAAGTCCTTTGTGAATATGTAACTAGGCTAATGGTAAATCCACAGATGACCTTTTCTTCTGTCAGCAGCCTTTAATGCAAAAGCTTGTGTCATGATTAACCTTGCAGAACTGTACTGCACTGAACTACTGTAAATTAATATACAGCTCCAGAAGAAATGAAGAGACCACTCCAAATGTTTCTTAAATCTTTATCTCTACATGTATGGCAGCCATTCCAGTGTCTGTTGAATTCTGACACAGAGGAATGTTGTCAGTAGTTTATGGAATACAATAAAATAAACCTAAAAATAATTTAACTGAAAGGTAATAATATCCACTTCTTTGTCAGGCATTTTGAAAGCAACATTTCTTGTGGAAAAATAAAGACATTTAGTTGTGGTTTCTATGAGGCTAGGCTGAAGGTGCCACAGAGGGACTAAGTATACTGTTTGAGCTGACAGCAAAACATCATAAACGTTCTTCTTACTGATCAGTTACGTAACATGTTCTAGATTTTTCTAGGAGATGCAAGATGCTGCATTTGTTGTCTTTAATAATGGCATCCAACGCTATAGCTGGCCATTGATCCATGATAGGATGGATTAAATGAGGGGTCTAAATGTCACTATGTGTGCTATGCTGTGCACATGGGTGACGAAAAAATACAAACTTCAAATCCTCCATTTCTATCCATTTACTCTATCCATAAATTGCCTTTGGGACCAGCGGGATAGGCCCAACAACAGATCAAGAAGTGCGTAGTATGGACTGGTACCTATAGAAGTATCAATATTTGTGGGACCAAACCTTGCCCCAGTGTCACAGTCAGTTACTCTTTTTTAATTTGTGATGTTTAGAACTTTAAAAAATCTTTAAAGTTCTTAAGAGATTTAAGAGTGGGACTGCAGGAGGGTACCTTGATGCCTCCCTTGGCCTTGCGTGTGTTCTTCTTCTTGGGATCTTCGGCTGGCGGCTTGCCACTGTTGGTGTTATCAGAAGCTCTGCGAGCCAGTGCTACAAGAAGTTCAGAGGACCAAGCACTAGTGTTTTATCACAGACAGAAGAGTTCAAACAGTTGGGAGTTACCCAAGGTTGATCATCTGAGGCACAAGTTAAGGCAACATCCAACTCACGCTGCTGGACCCCTGTGGTCCTGGGGGGGGTTTTCATTGACGGCTTTTTCGGAGAGGACTCGGGCCGCGGGGCGACAGGCTGGACAGGCCTCGTCTGTTTAGCCGACAGCCTCTTCAGACTGACGTGCCGTTTCTGGAACATCTCTTGTACGTCCTCCAGGCGCTTCAGTGCCTTCAGGGCATTGGCCTGCAGGCAGAACACTCACCATCAGCACTCCTCATCATCATTCAAACACAACATCCAGTCAGCATGGTAACTACTGCGTTTGTGTTCCATACCTTGATATCCTCAGACAGGACGACCTCATCCTGGTTGTGCAGGTTCCTCAGTTCAGTCAGTTGGTTCTTTTCCTCAGACTCCAGAAAGCGTTCTATGTCCGCCAGTGCTGATTCCGCCCCTTCCTGTGACTGACACCTATCCACAGCCAGGGAGGCCAGCAGGTAGATGCCAGACTCACACCACTGGTTAACCTGAGCAGAGGAAACATTCAAACAGGGCAAAAAGTTAATGTAGAGAACAAAACACCATCACATATAATCCCAAATCCTGGAAGAACATGCCACTGGGGTCAATAAGGACCTTCAAGAACATAGTCTTTACCTCTTCACCACCTTAATTAAATTAGGGGTCGAGGTTTTAGCCTTGTTTTGATATTATAAAGACTCAATATAATACCTTAAAATAAAATAAACACTGAAGATATGATAAAAGCCAGATGAGAATTTGAGTAAGATCTTAGACATCATAACAAAGTATACATAAAAAGTCAGAAACCTTTAGCCCAAATACAATGAGAGATAATCCAAGTGCTGGGAAGCTTTTGTTTTCTGGCTGTGACATCTGTACATGATATCATGTTCTCACCTTATCAATGCCCATGTGTATCTGCAGGGATTTGGACAGGACATCCGTCTTTTTCTTGGACTCGTTGCTGAAGTCGTCACAGACCTGCCGGAGCTCCACACACTTGGGTCGGATGGAGTCAACAGCGTAGTGGTTGCTCTGGATCAGCTGGTCACCGTGCAGGGCGTGGAGCTGGGCCTTCTCTAGCGTGGGCTAAAATAAACATGTTTCAGAATTCATCATGGCCGCCATCTGAAGGGTCTACTGGGGAGAACTTGTCCTGGACTCACTGCTGTACAAAGCTTGACAAAATAACCATTTGTGATTATTGATTTCTGATCAAGCGGGTGGTAGATTATTCAAGGAGCTGTCATGACTTAGATTGAGGTAAGGAATAAATACTTTTGAAATAATAAGTGTTATAGTTTCTCACTTTTGTTGTATGATGCTGACCATAACACCAATCAAAATTATTGTTTATATCTTAAACTCAATTATTTTTTCATGATAGTGGCTTGTAAACAAAAGGATTTTAGGGGACATTTCTGATTTATAGGTAACTGGTATACAGTTAGCTTCTCGCCATGTGTAACGTGCGTTTCACAGTGCGACAGGAGGTTGTGGCCCAGTGGGGTAATGCGCTGATCTTTGGAACAGGGGAAAGCCTGCTCCAGTCCCACTGTAGTAAGCATGTCGTTGTGTCCAAGGGCAAGACACTTCACCCCAAATTGCTCCCGTTGGGATTGCCCACAGTCTAAAAAGTGGCATGTAAAAAAATATAATATTTAAATAAATAATTTGCTATGGCTCAGAAAATAGAGGGTTCGTCCACGTATCAGATTGTTTGTGGACTATTTGTTAAATATGTTAATGTCCTTGGGCAAGATACTGAACACCAAATTGGCATGGCCAATGATGTGTGTGTGTGTGTGTGTGTGTGTGTGTGTGTGTGTGTGTGTGTGTGTGTGTGTGTGTGTGTGTGTGTGTGTGTGTGTGTGTGTGTGTGTGTGTGTGTGTGTGTGTGTGTGTTTGTGTGTGTTTGTGTGTGTGTCAACTGACCAGGGCCTTCTCCTCCAGTGTCTTCAGTTCTTTAAGCAGATATTCAACTCTGGCCACACAATCCCCGATATCGGATAGGCCGGTTAGACTTTCCGTCAGACTGTCTAGAGACACTTTGACCTGGAAAACCAAAGAGGGGACAGAAACAGCGACACAGAAGACAGAAAAGACAGAGAAAATTATTCTGTTAGTCACTTGTTAGTCCATCGTGTAATATTATACATTTTTGCAATATCAAGACTAAGAAGGAATCCTTAATGGTCCCACAGAGGGAAAATGTACATCCCAGTATTAGGAGCAGTGGGCTGCCATATGTACGGTGCCTGGGGGGCAGTGTAGAGAACAGTGCCTTGCTCAGGGACACCTCAGGGATTTGAACTAGTGACCTTCCGGTTCCCAAGCCAAGTTCCTATGGACTTCGCCACCACCGCCCACATCATCAAATGATCAAATCCAATGTTTGAATTAACACATTTTACAACAAGACAACACTGAACTTTTCAGAACTTGAGGTCTCTGGCAGGATGTGAAGCCGAGTTGATGTATTTACTAAGTCCAAACTTCACTCAGCCGTACAGTGCACTTTCTGAATGATTTCAAAATATGACTCTACAGCTGACGTCTTTTGAAGCTGTGGGAGGAGAAGAAATCGGCAAGATCCAAAGATTGCTCGCCAAAGGTAGCCGGGCTTTGAGGCATACAGATCTACAGATATACCTCTCTGAAGTCCTGTTCAAAGTGGCGTAGCTGCAGGCACTGCTCCAGTTTCAGATGGTGTTTAGTCCAGAACTGTTCAAACGCATTCTCCGTCTCATCCAGCTGCGCTAGGAGCCTGAAACATACAAGAGGACCATGATTAGAAACACATTGAGAGTTATTAAATGATTATAGTACTGCGGTGCAATGATAAAGACTGATATGCATTTTGTAAGGTAGAAAAAAGCGTTGTCACCTTTCCACAGTGGTTTGGTTCTCCATCTCATCTGGGTTCAGTTGGTGGTTCTCTGACTTAGCAGCCTGTTCCTTGATACACCCTAACAAGGTGGTGCCCTGCTTCAAAGCTAGCTTCAGTTCATCCTGATTGAGAAACATAGAAGGATTGGAAATAATGTTAAAATCATCTGTAGAAAAGCTAAATGTTACATACATGTACTGTATGTGACAGGATACCATGTCACATAGGGGAAGCACTACATGCATTTGCTCTCTTAAGCATGGGGATAACAACCTCTCAACAAATAATTGACCACCAATTGCATTTGGATCTCTCCAAAAAAGTGACTGTTGTTTTTGTCTTCTGCAATGAATCTTTAGTACTTGAAGTAAAGTGGAGCACATGCTGACCATCATATCAACAGCCTTTCAATTCTCTAGTCTATTACATACATTAACAAGCTACTGTGTCATGATCCCAGTTTTCGTCATCCCCGCAACCACCTGTACACTGTGAACTTCATCCTCTCATCAGTTCTGCTTGTATGAAAGTCCTAATTTCCTGTTTTTCTTCTGTGTCGGGATTGAAAGTCCTGTTCTGTTTTGCTTTTTTAGATAGTTTAAAAGCTATCATGCTATACTGTATGGGCTCTACTTATTTTCTTTGAACTGGAAAGGCTCGTCTGAAGCTTTATAATGGCCATATAGAGAGAGAGAAACACATTGTCAGAAGTGAGGGCCACATGAAGTGCCTTCATGCTATAAGCCTGGTCACATTTCAGAGTTATTTTAGAGGAATACGCTGTGGATTTGCTTGAAGAGATTAGGTCAATTTCCATTGTCTTCATCATAAACCTTGATCAGCAAATTCCATTGACCAAAAGCAGACCATCCTGTCTGTGCTGACTTTACAGGACAGTAGGTTGTCCAAAGTATAGTTGTTCTAACCCTACTCTGCCAAATTAGGAGCAATGTTAAAAGAAGTTGCCTCTTCCTGTTAATTTTTGACTAGATAAGTGACAACCAACGGTAGCTAATGTATAACCCACAAGTAGTAAAAAGGCAACTGTATGGTAGACCAGGCAGTAAGATAAGGATGAGTGTTTGTCTATCTTGACTTTTTTTTATGGTAAACTGGACACCTTGCTGCAAACTCATGCAGTGGCACACAATTGAAGCTACACTTTCACCCCAACCAGACAGAAATGCATACATGTATTGTCCATGTCAGAATGTGCGGGTGTATTGAATGAACCTTGAGGTTGGTGTGTTGGTCGGTGTGTGCTGTTAGCAGGTCTTTGGTGCATAGGACGTCATTGGGCAGCTCCGTCTCTGCCAGGACTGACCCAAACTTCTGCAAAATCTGGGCTGTAGTTTTCACTGTCATGGCAAAGTTCTCGACAGCCTGGAGAAAAAAAGGACACCATTTGGAAATTGGAATCACTAATATTTAAATGAAGCTGGACGGTTTGTGGTTCAGTGTGTTGACTCACAGTGCGGTGGTGTATCCACTGACTGTGACAGTACTCCAGGCTTCCTCCGAGCTCCCGCGTCAGCTGGCCTTTATCCACATAGCTGTGCAGGTCTGACAATGAGTTCAGCATCACGATCTGCAACACATTCAGTAGGTCACTTCCAGCGCTTGATCGCGACCTACATTGTGTAAAAGTGAGACTCATTGTAGCACTAATGGGTTAATTGGTAAACCAGCCTCAACAGCAAAGAAGTTGCTTGTCAGTCTCTGTAAGGGAAGCTCCCTGATTCTACCATTCTAGTTCAGTTTGATATCATGAACAGGAGAAGAACAACCTGAGGATAGGTTTATCAGCAGGATTTGGTCCGCCTTGTCATAACAATAACAGCTAAAATACTGAGTTAAAATTTAGGACATTTGTTTGAAAGACATTTATCAGGCATGAAAACGACAGATGCATTGAGGAAACATTAGGCTTCAGTGTTCTTGGAGTCTCATACTAGGGACCAAAAGCCAGCTATCCCAGTCTCTGCTGCATTAACTTCGACCATTCCTTTAAAATGTATCTCTTGAGTCCTCTAAATAAATAGAAAATTAAATACTAAATTACTGGAGCACCCATTTGAAATAATAAGAAGAAGAAGATATACTTTATTGATCCTTTACAGGGAAATATCTTTCCCCACTCTGTAGTGTTTACACACGGGGAGGATATACATGCACAAGCAAGGATGACATACACGCACAAACAACCACACACATGCAGGAGAGGCGGCAGAGCAGGGAGGCTGCCAGGTACCCGGTGCCACCGAGCAGTTTCATGCTCAAGGGCACCTAGGCAGTGGCTCAGGAGGAGAACTGGCACCTCTCCAGCTACCAGCTCACTCCATTTTTCTGGTCCAATTGGGACGTGAACCGGCGGCCCTTTGGACACCAGTCCAAGCCCTTACAGACTAAGCCACTGCCGCCCAACGCTGCCTCCATAGCACTGAAATCACAACTATTATGAACAAGTTATACTTCCTGTTAGTTACACAGTTCTCAGATGGTTGTTTTTTTTGGCTCAATATATGCTCCTAAAATGTGATATCAGCACAGGTTTAGTCATCGTTTATGTGAACCTTTATGTCTTTCTTATCATTACTAGTGTTAACACATCTGGGGTGTGAAGGTGCATAAAAGTGTTGCACACATTATTTGGCAGTTTGCAATGCATACAACAGGATGTGGTTCATATGAGGTGATGGTATCTTTTTCCTTCCATTTTATGTTTGTGGGTTTTAGAAACTACTGGGGTTTTTATTTTCCATTGTTAAAGATTCAAACATGGCATTTACAAGCTGGTTGCCAAATTTTAGAGTCACCGTGGTATAGATTCTATATGTTTTAAGCCCAGAAATGAATATATAGGAGCTTTAGCATTTCTTTCCCAACATTTAATTCATGTATGTAAGGAAGGCATGTGTATTTACTGGAACAAAAAAACAAATAATATAACAGCAAACAATGTTATTTGAACTTTATTTTCAGCTAGACCGTAATTTACTGAACTTGAGTTCTTCAGTGCATGTTTTCGATCATTATCTGAATATTAACTGGGGAGGGTTTTGTCATTGACACAAAAAATTCCACTGTTTTTTTTTTTCATGCAACATTTATTTGTCATGCATTTAGTTGGAGTCTCTAAAAACTGTTCAGCAAAAAGAGAAGTAATTGTTCCCAATGATTGCAGTTGATAGTTGTTGGTACTGAAGCATTCTTACCGGTACCTTCATTTTGAATTCGTCTTTGTGCATCTTGAGCCCGATGTCTGATATGGCCCTGTGGAAGAACCTGGATGGCCTCAGCACCAACACCAGTTGCAGGTTTCCAGGAAACGCCCCCTGGATAACACGGCAACATGCACATTTACATACATCCAATCCTGTCATTTTATTCAAACAGGCTACACCCACCAGCAGGATATTCCTGGGACCAGAATGCATTTACAGTATTGCCTATCAAACACTTTAAAGAGTCAAATGATTACAGCTTTTCAGTCTGAAATCTGACTCAGTGACAGGTCAGTAAGACACGAAAAGGTAAGTAAGCGGAGTGTCAGATTATTAATAGAAACTCTGAAATATGTGTGTTTGTCGGTTTTTTATTACCGCTGTTCATTTATGTCCTTGAATGATTTCTCGCTGCTTGGTAAATGCTATTAACAACCACAAAACCAACAATACATTTCTGATTCAGCTTATCATAGCACTGAGTATAAAGTGTAAGTTTTCAACCACTGAAGCCCTTTGAGACTTAATCAGAAAAAGTAAACAACTAATTTACAATTAAAATGCAAATATTTGGTCCAGTCTTTTCTGTCTCTCAGCACTCCCCAAATAAAAAAAATGTTAAAACTTAAAGAAGCTGTGCAGAGAACCACGACAGGGATTGATTCCAAAAGCATATGGGGTCAGATCAGTCTCATAATTCACGAATGCACACAGAAGGATTCACACTTGTATTTTCAATGCACACACAAATATGTTCAGTTTCACATATATGTAAATAAAATCCAAATACAGAAAAAAGTTTTACATGTGTATTTTTGATCCACACATATTTGTTTTCCGTGTCAAACCGCTGAACCTGCATACTCAACCTGCTTTCTGTGCATGGATCGTTGTGCATTCCTGTGTGGGTGTTTTGAGACTCCCCTGACCAGGGGTGGGCAATTAATTTTTACAAGGGGCCAAATGAGAAACCTGAACTGTGTTGGAGGGACGAACCAGTGATAACTTGAACTTAATTCTGCTCAATATTCATTTTCTCCCATTGTAAAAAGCAGTAAATTATATATTTTGATTAGCTGCTACTGGTTATCAGAAGAATAAGGATATTCTGTAAATATTTATATAAATATATGAAATTGCGTTGTAGGTCAAATTTGAAAATACTCCTATAGAAGTAATAAACAGTAAAAACTAAAACAATCATTACATCAGTGTTTCATTTTATATTTAACTAATCTTCACAAACACTGAAAAGGTGTTTTGCAGTATGTTAAAGATATGCAATTGATCAACTTTATACAAAAAGCAATACATGCTTTTAATTTTTTTCAGTTCATTTTATTGTTCAGTAAGAGATATCAGTCTGGCTTGGGCTTGAACAAGTGCATTGAAATCTGGCTGAATGTCTGAGGTGGATATGCGAAGGACAGCTGAGAGGTGATCATCAGTGATAGAGGATATGTATCTGGATTTGTTGAACTTCCTCACTGACAATAATAATAATAATAATAATAATAACAACTTAAACTTATATAGCGCCTTTCATGGTACCCAAGGTCGCTGTAGGAGCCTTTCTTTAGTTAGTGTTTTGTGCAAGTACTTTATCTTGACCACAAGGGTGTAGTATTTTTCTGTTTCTGTTTGATTGGTTACCACACAGCAGCTGCCCAGCAGCAGCTGCCTCAAATGAGGGGATGTTTAGTTTTGAGTTGAATGGTGGTGGGGAACACACAGTTCTTACCCAACGACAGCCAGAGAGAAAGCCAGTGATCTTTGATTTTTGCTTCAATCATAATCAACTACATGGTACATTTCTGTTTTGTTAATAACTTTCCTTTTTGTTACAATAAATGGGAACATCACCCAAAGAGATCATTTTTGCACAATTTTATTCTTTCTGGAATCGAGTTAAGACACTCCTCAAACCACCATCAGGTGACTAATTAAGTTAGCTTTTTGGGATAGTCACCACAGTCGCTTTACAAATAGGGAGGAGAAAAGGGGAGTGGGGGTAAGGGATCAAAGGACTTAGTGCAGAGAAATGTTTTGAGGTGCTTTTTGAACATGGGCAGTGATTGGGCAGAGCGGACGTGGAGTGGTAGACTGTTCCAGAGTGTGGGAGCATTGGCAGAGAGGCCCTGTCTCCAAAAGTTCGCAATCTGGTGCGGGGAGTGCCCAGCAGGTCCTTGTCAGAGGACCGCAGGTAACGTTACTGAGTGTAAGGGTGGAGGAGATCTGTGAGGTATTGTGGTGAGAGTCCATGGAGAGATTTGCAATTTCTGTTCACATGTGTAGGTAGATCCAAAGAGGACTACAATCTTCTGAGCATGCCTCCTCAGGTGTGGAAAGCTCCCCTCTTTGAGAGAAGAGTAAAAATACAGCAGTGAGACTGACTTAAAGTGCTCTGCCAGAAGTGTGTCAGACTGCAGGTCAATGACTTCCATCTGAACATCACTGGGTGCATTATCCACACTGCAGGTGAAGGGAGAAGAAACCATGTGCATGTCAGTCTCAACTGTGTTGAAGTCTTGAAATCGCCTTGACATCTCACCATGCAGTGCTTCTAACATGAAAGAGTACCTGTGGAGGTGATCAGCTGATGGCGCGGCTTCCTTCAGTGTTGGCAAGTGGGTGAGAATGTTGTCCTTCATTTGGCTTGAGAGAAGCTGCAACTTTCTCATAAAAGCCTTCACTGCGCTGTACATTTCATGCACAAAAAGGCCCTTGCGTTGCAGTTTGACATTTAGTTCATTCATTAGTGATGTCACATCAACAGCAAAACCAAGGTCTACCAGCCAGTCTGCGTCTAACAGCTGTGGGATGTCATTTCCTTTCTTCACGCAGAACTCTTGAATCTCCTCTCAGGTCCCTGACATTTTTCAGCACTTTGCCCAGGCTGAGCCACCTGACAGCTGTGTGGTAGCTTATGTCACGATGTTCAGTCTCATTTTCCTCCAAAAGTGCAACAAACTGTGTGATTCAATGCTATTGCTCTGATGAAGTTAACTATTTTAGTTACAACATCAACAACATGGCTGATTTTTAACACTGACTTACACAACACCTCCTGATGTATAATACAATGCAAAAAATGTCAGAGGGGATCTTGCCCGGGGTATAATTCCATGTAGAACTGCCACTGCCCATTTGAGTCCCAATTTATCCAAACATGCCTCCGTGAACAAATCAGACAGTTGTTGTTCCTTTCATTGCCTGCATGGCTGCCAGCTCCTCCGTGATTGTGAAGTCTGCAGTTATCCCACGTAAGAAGACGAGTAGCTGGGCAGTGTCACGTACATCGCAGCTCTCATCCAAAGCCAGAGAAAAATAGTCAAAGTTGACCGCTCTGTACTTCAGCTGAAGCTCCAGATTTCCCGGGATGTCCTCAACCCTCCTCGTTACAGTGCGTCGGGAGAGGGGAACGTCCCCAAATGCGCCCTTTTTCTGCGGGCATATTAGTGCTGCAGAGTCCACAAAACACTCCTTAATAAACTCTCCGTCAGAAAACGGCTTACTTTTTCTGGCGATTTTGTGGGATATGACTGGGTGTGCAAAGTTTTGTAAAAAGTTCTTGTTGGTTTTGCAGTTTAGCTAGCAAAGCATCCGACTCCCTTGAGCGCTCTTCATCAGACAAGTTCTTGTATCTCTCCTCGTGTTTGGTCACGTAGTGGCGATTCAAATTGTAATCCTTTAACACATCGACCTGTGTACCACAAAGCACACCGCTTTACCTTTGACTTCTGTAAATAAATATTTAGCAGTCCATGTCTTGTTGAAAACGCGGCATTCGGTGTCAACTTTTCTTTTTTTGGTGTGAGCTGACATTTTGAGGGCTAGCTGGCCAGCATCACTTGTCTCTATTCACGCACGCACGTCATGGACGTATAATACGCACGTCATGGACGTATAATACGCACGTGCATCCAAACGTAAAAAAAACACGTTTTTCAAAATAAAAGCAACACACTTGTATAGCTTGAACGGCATAAATATTTTTTCATTCATGTTCTGATTGACCTCACGCGGACAGGGAAGCCCAAATGGCCGGATGTGGCCCGCGGGCCGTAATATGCCCAGGTCTGCCCCTGATGGTCACCCGATTCGTACTTGTAATGCGTTCCATCTATAGCCAATCAGATGTCTCCTCCATTCTAAGCCAATCACATGAGCGCGCCCCCACGAGGGTAGGATTTTGCACCGTCCAGAGCTGACAGGTCAACTTCAACATGGCGTCTAGCACAAATCTAAGTGTCTGCGTGAATGATTCAATATGCTTTAGGTATGAATTGTTGTGACGTTAGTGATGTGTTACTGTTAGCATGGAAGTAATATGGGTGGCATGTAATGCTAGCGTTTGCTGGCAAGTTAGCTATATAATGCTAATAGACTACCTAGGATTATTACTTTAAATACGTAACATTAGCCATAAATGTCTTTAACTTCTTTCATTCTCTTGTTTTGTATTTTAGGGACAGCTTAGCAAGAATGAATCCAAAGTTTCCTGCTCAAATTATTATTCAAAAATTTATTCCATTGTGTTTAATGATGGAGTGGAACTGAACATTTAGAGTTGACGTTAAATAGGATTAACCGGTAAAGGTCGTACGTAGTCTATCAGCATTATATAGCTAACTTGCCACCCATATTACTTCCATGCTAAAAGTAACACAACACTAACGTCACAAGAATTCATACCTAAAACATATTTAATCATTCACGCAGAGCGGACCGGCGGCACGAGGGGGCAAAAGGGGGCTTTGCTCCCTCAGTTGAATTTTTTGCCCGTCGTTGTAGTGGCCGTTTTAATAATGTTCAAAGTTCCTAGGCCACTCAGTCTGCAATGTATCTTGGTTCTGACTGGTGTTCCAATTAATTCCAAACCTTTGGTGAACACTCAATGTAGTCACGGGAGGCAGGTAAAACTTGAACGAGGGTTTATTCAAAAGAAGTACAACGCAGGTGATTTTCATCCACAATACATCTCGTCCGGTCCAATACTGACCTAACGTTTTGATATAACACGTAACAGTAAACACGGTCAAAAACGTATTGCAATCCAATCTTGCAGACTTCCAGCATGTAACTAGCCTAGCATAGCTCCTAAAACTCCGCCTTGAAAGCTGCGTTTAAGGCCCTAATTCCATGTTGGAAATAGGATAACCTAGCATTTTATATGAAAAAGTAGTACACAGAAACATAACCTTAGCATAATCCACCTATATCACAGTTTACAAAAATATACAAAAACGATAGTATAAATGAAATAATATTTAGCACCATGTAATATGTCAAGCCAACATAAACATTTTCCCCAAATATGACTGTGTGCTTAATTGGCTCTTACAGTCGTTAACTTACAAAGTAAAATGGAAAGAAACATCAAGATGGAAGGGGGGAGAATCAACTCAGTGAACAACAGATACCAAGGATGCTGGCTGATGAAGAAGAAGAAGTAAGCTAGGTAGCCGATATAAGGCTTAGTCATCTTGCCAAATAGTGAGCCTGTGTTGATGTATGAAAACTATGATAGAACTGGTTTATAAATGGTTCTCAATGATTGATAAAGTGTTTACAACCTAATTAATAACCTAATTATAACCCTTTATGAAACCTTTATAAGGGTAGTCTTATTGTAAAGTGGTACCAAAATAACTTGCCTTGCCTATTTGAATGCGCTTAAAATGTTGCTTTGCCGTGTTAGATCTTTATTTATAGATATGTACAAATGTATGTATATGATGATTCCATGTGTTGGAGAACTTACTGCGATCCTGGACAGAGAGGCCTTCACTGAGCTCCATTTGTCCTTCCGCCGGTCGATGACAACAATGAAGCCGATACTGGCAGCATCCATGCTGGAGACAGGAGGGAAAACATATTTAACTGGTCTGCTGGTTTGTGCATGTGCGTGTATAGTTTTCTAAAAGTACTTCACTGCTTGCTGATCCTGACCCAGGCACATTACATTAAAAAAAACAATGGCTCCACCCCTACATGGGAATTTCCAGTAATGTGGATCCATGCCAATGGAGCACAATTAATACTGAATTTATATGAGAGTAAAAAGATGACTATAAATAATCACATCGAGAACTTGGTGGCTTTTTCTTCCATTTGAGTTACTGAAATTAGAACTTCTTATGATGGTGTCTGGGATGTTAAAGGGATAAGTTGAAGAGGCAATCTTCTACACACCAAATTACATTAGTTTTCTTTTTCCTTGTAGTTTGTCCTGCAGCTACCCTCACAAAGTATGTACTGTTGCATGACGTTTGCATACTATTGGGTCCATATTATTCTTTATTCCAATAGTTCTTAGACTTTGACCCTCTTGCTCATATACAGTATCTGCTGCTCAAAGGTTTGTACTTCTTGAATAAATACATAAAAACTATATTACACAGTAGTATTCATCTGTTACTAAGCCCACTTTTCAATAACTTCCATTCATTTAAGTTCAAAACTTTTTCCAAACAGATCTTAGTTGATAAAAAAAAGCCCTATAACTTATTTACATAACAAGCTTGAAATATACCCTTCCTATTTCCCCTTATTATACGCAATCTGAGGCTTCTGTTTTATGGAATGAGCTGCAACACTTTCTGTAACAAAATCAATGAAACCCTTTGGAGAGCTGTGAGGTAGGTTTTTTTTTTTTCTTTAAGCATATTAGAGTATCGAGCATAATTTACATTTGATTGATTTCGGTAACTTATAAGCTAACTTATGAGCCAATATACCTCACCTCTAGTGAGTTTTTCTGTATGTGGCCCTGAGTGAAAAAGGTTTGGACTAAGAGAGTATGTTACTGTAGACTGGGTCCATTTATTACCTTTCACAATAAAAACTCTAATCATATGATGTTTGCGGACAAGCTTTTAGAAGTTCCCGTGTGTAAAGACTTTTATATACTGTAGATGTATGTGTACAGTATATACAGTACCTGGGTATGCTGGTCAAGTAGGTAACGACATTGAGGAAGTCTTCCTCTGGCACTTCACTGAAGCTCGAGTACTCTGGGAAAATGATGATGGGGGCGCCTTCTTTCCCTCGCCCTCCTGCAACACAAAAACAAGATTCACTCTATGTGAAGGTTTGACTATAATATGATTCCCTTTATGTTTAGAATTGATAATGATGCCTTTAAACCACACACCACATCACATGGATGTATTTATTGATTGCTACCACGTAACCCGCTCTCCCCAAAATAAGGAATAACTTCCAGTGAAACTGTATTTTAGTTTAAACTGCATGTTATTACATAGTATCTATAAATCTATCTATCTGTTAATTGTATATGGCATAATTTAATTAACACTTTTATAGTTGGCTTTGAGCCCGGTTGAAATGAAACTAATCTGTCCTGCTCTTAAAGCCCGTAAAAACAAAACATTACGAACATAGAAGTTGAAAAATCTTTTCATGAAAAACCTTAAAGCCACAAATGCTCTCCTTTAACTCTCCTGCTTCTACAAAATGGTCACAAGGTGGCCAACTTGAGCTAAAAATCCTCCTGCACCTCTCAAAAAACTGTTCTGCAATCTAATGCCTTGTTGCTCTGCGTCTAGTGGAAACAAACAATGTTATAAACCTTCTGGGATTATTAAAGACAATTCTATTATTTTTAGCTTGTTGGGCTGCCTCTGAGTGAACACATATAATAACGTAGTGCAGGTTTGATACATTTCTGTCCTTCCATGTATGAACTGTGTACCTGTGTATAATGTATACCTCAGTGTAGAGTAGAGATGAATCAATAGTGACTATGGAATTTATTTTAAATATTTAAGACACAATGCTCATAAATCACAGATAGATTTTCAGGTCTGGATGCAAAATGTTTAGTGTAGATTATGGAATGGTCTTACACAGTGCTGTAAAGTAACTAAGTACATTTACTCAAGTGCTGTACTTAAGTACAATTTTGAGGTACTTTTAATAAACTTATAAATAAACTATGACATATGGTTAACGGTTAGGATATCTGGCAGCAGTAGCAAAAGTCATTTAAATGATCTGGATTAATGATGGTAAATATAATCAGCCCTTAAATCAGACTTCAGTTCACCTGCAGTAAATCCAGCAGCTACCCTGCAGTATACAAAGCCATTCAAACTAGCTGCACCTTTACCAGCTCTGAGAACACTTTAATGATCAATAATTATAAAACATATCAGAGATATTATTCTGAAATGGACCAATCAAACAATGACTACTTTTACTGTCGCTACTTTAAGTACATTTAGATGAGAATACTTTCTACATTTACTTGAATAATGGAGACAAATCTTTTTGTGAACGCAAAATCTCATGATTTAGGAAGGTCAAACATATAAAACAATAGTTAAAATGTTGGAATAAATAATCTTCTCTTCATGAGAAACAAGAAAACGTATTCTCTTCATTCATGCTTTGGTAATAAGGTGTAGTGTATCCAGTGCAGCTCCATTAGTAGAAGCATTCTGTCCTTATAAGCATCTTCACTGCCTCTTAACACCGTTAATGTACCCAGCCACTGAGGATTTATCATCATGATTACAAATGTGAAACACTTAAGTTTCCAGATCCTGGTTTTAATTATCTTTGTGTTTTCCCATCTGCTGATTTTTAGAAGAGTAATTCTTCTTTCAGCTCTCCATTCTTATACTTTTGGTATGGAGGTTCTCTTTTCTCCTCGGTAAACAACCACAAATAAATGCTTTCGAGATCATAATACACTGTAAATCAGATGATTTAAGGTTGATTAAGGTTAGGAGCAGAATCACATGTTATACCAAGTACGTTGTTGACTTCGCCAATGCAGTCAATTTATGTAGGAAAAAAAAAAATAATAACAATAATAATACTTAAAAATCAAAAAACCTTTATTCCCACAGCGGGGAAATTTACAAAAAAAATATTTATGACTAAGCAATAACAGTCATATCCACAGTTCAGTTAACTACACTAAAGTGATATAGGAGCAGTGAAAATGCAACCAATTTTTAGTATCATATTTCATCAGATTGTGTGTACAGAAAAAGACTTTGGCTCACCCTGCTCACCATGTGTTGTGCTGGTTGCTGATTCCTATAATAAAGGCCACCAGAGTTCACTGAGTTCACTGAGTTCACTGAGTTCACTGTGGCAATATACAAAATTGGAGAGTTCCTAGTTTTCCTTAATGTAATGTATTCTCCATGTGTCGCCCTGTGTTTGCGCTAAAGTAATGTAAAATGTGTAAAAGTTTTGCAGTGGCTGAGGAGTTTGGGAAGATTTTTTTCGAAAAAACTCCAAACATGGGCTTGTGTGAATGACTAGAAAACACCAAAAAAATCAAGGACAGCGGACACCATACTGCTGTTGTACAACCATTTCCAACAACTCTAAGAAAGAATGGTTCCTGTTCACATGTCACAAAATCGTATACAAAGAAAATGGACCAAAATATCCAACCAAAAATACCAGCAGATCCTGCTGAGAAGGCTACACACACACATGTGGTGAAGGTAGGTGCGGCTGAGAGGGGGATTTCTGAAAACAGTTGTTATTTTTGATGGTGTAAAAAGACCAAGAGAAGGAATGAGAAGCATCTCTGCAGAACCACTCCGGCTGCTGTGCCACATGTGGAAAGTCTGAGGGAACCCAGAGTGAATGCTGAGGAGACGGGAGCAATAACTCCAAAATAAAATGTGACTCTCCTCCAGCTGGAGAGCACTGAAAAGCTTCTGTTCCAAATGAAAAACAACCATGGTAAAATAAGTGTAATTGGATTCTTCTTGAGTCTCTCTTTTGCAACGATGTCGCCATATATGGGATTAAATCAGTCTTATTTATCATTCAATTTCCCTTTCTATTTTTCTTCAGGAGTCAATTTAAGGGCTTTCTGTGTTTTCCCCCATAAAACATTATCACTTTGGTTTGATTGTCTTCCAAGAATTTGGAATTTGTGAAATATGTGAAGATGCTTTGTGTGATTGCAAAGACTAGAAAAACTCTATATAAATACAGTTAATACCCATATTATGGAGGAGGAGATATACTGTAAAACACAGGATGCTTCAAAAACCACATAACTAGGAGATGATGACAGTGTTGGCGCCTTATGGTACATGCAAGCGAGTCTATAGTAGCATACAGTATAGACCAGGGGGAAAAAGGGCCTTTTTGCTGTACAATACAGCACAGTAATATACAGTAGAGCCTTTGTATAATTGTTTGAATATCATGCAGTAGACACATAAATAGAGTGACTTCACTGTTAATCCCCTATATTAGTAGGAGAAGAGAGCAGGGTATGTCTCTGTGGTACGAACAAAAAGAAATGTCTATGTGATGTGGTTTGTTTTTTAGACATAAAGGAATCTTAAAGGTCTACTATTGTCAATAAAAGGACTTTCCAATCTGGGATCCTGTGTTTCTGTCTTATAAAATAATGAAGGATAGGCAGGGTTTTCTCCTCCAAGGTTACAAAAGCTATACGACCGACAACTTGTTTTTTTATTTACAGAACATCTTACACAATAAGTTGGAGAAAGGATTTAAAAGACAAAGTATTCAGCAGGTAGAGATGTTATGCTGGGATAAATACCATGAGCCAGTGCAATATGAGCTACAACCCTGGACTGAATGTGTGGATATTTAAGCCACTGCTGCATGGATTTCATGATGTTATAAAACATTTTCTCTTCTCCAGCATCATGGAAGTGCAATGCTAAAATGCTGGAATACTCCTTTAAACATCAGCGATTTTCCTTTTTGGTAGATTTTTCGCAAATGAAGAGTCAGCTTCATGCAAATATATTTTGGCCCACTGGAAAGATGTAACATTGTTTTCTTGTTTATTTGTGGCTTGCAATTGAATCAGCAGTGATGTCCATTGGAAATAATATTCATAGTAACACCCTGACTTAATAGAGACTTTATTTACTCACTATTTATCCACTGCCCATTACATGTAAATTGTCAAAATGAGAGTGAATTTTCCTTTGATTAACCAAGGTAGCTAGGTATTTAAATTAATACCTAGCTACCTTCCTTGCTCACAGTTGCTCTGATCGTTTTCTTAATGTAATGCTTGAGGCTAAGTAAGGAGCTCTCACAATGGTTGGGGAATAAATAAAAGTGCGGTCTTGTTCCATACCTGAGAGTAATGCGAACTGGCGGTGAAGCTGCTCTATGATGTCCACAGCCAGCAGCGGCCGGATCTCCTGCTGCATGATCTCATCTGGAAGGAGAGACATACTCATCAGAAAAAGCTAGATAAACAGTCAGTCTTACAGGCAGTAAGAGCCTCATACACAGAGTGAGAGTTGCAGCACAATGTGAAGGAGGAGCTGGTGGATAAATACTTCAAATAACAGAAAGAATATACTCAGACTCAGTAAACCTAAAACGAAACAGGAAGTTACATCAGTCATTTTCTCATTGTTTTGTTTCGATAAGATGACTAATAACATAATTCAGAGTGTTACATTTATATTCTTCTGTTCTCCTTTTCATCAGATGACCTGTTTTTTCATTCCCTTCATTTTGGCTCCCATGCAGCCTGAAACTCTAAAGGCAGTGAACAAACCTTTCTCTGTCCCTGAGAATAAAGACATGCATTAACAGTGACTGTACTTTATTACTTAAACATGCTTGACCAGGTTGTAAGCGGCTGGGGGTGGGGGGTAAGGGCTGACTAAAGGAGAGCACAATGGGTGGTAGTGAGTCTGGCTTTTAATAGAGACAATATCTATGTTGCTCTGTCCTAGTATCTAAGTTGGCTGACCTACCAAGTATATCAGATCACAGGAGGAAAGGAAAGGAGATTACATTTATGTTTAGCACTACAACCACCATATTTAAACGAAAGCACACATATGGACCAATCCCTAAATCATATCTGTTGCAACAACCTGTTTAGATTGCTTGGTTCTGTGTCAGTAGAATAGTGCAATGTTGACATATTTGTATAGGCTGAAACAGAAGTTAGCATCGCAAGGGCTACATCTTTTTTCCAAACACACTTTTATGATGCTCACATGTTTTGTTCAGCAGCAAAATCTCTACATATTAATAGCACTTTTAAGATTTTTGAAGCTTACTTGCAATTGCCTGAAGTAAATAGCTAGCATTAAACTTTAAACAAACTACATCACGGTCCCATGGCTGCGCATCACCATTGCCTAGCTAAAGGCAGCTAACAATTGGCATGGTGAAGTTTATTGACTAGATTAGACACTTGTTAGCAACTGTTAGCCTAAAGAGGAACTACATCATGGACACCACATGACCACCGCTAAGCTAAAGATGGCTAACATTTGGCATGATGATGTTTAGTAGTCTCATATAGTCACTTGTAACTGTTAGCCCAAAAACAATATAGTACATGGTCACCACCACTAAGCTAAAGGTGGCTAATGTTGGGCATGATGATGTTTAGCAGTCTCATTTGGTCACTTGATAGCAACTGTTGGCCTAAAAATAAACTAGGTCATGGTCACCACATTACCACCGCTAAGCTAAACATTCGGCATGTTGACGTTCAGTAGTCTTACGTTTATATACATTTTATATAAGTATATATATTCATTTTTTATAAATTTTATAATTTGAAAGAAAGACTGACAAAGGTGAAGAGAAAAGTTGAAAAATACAAAAAGAGGTACGAGAGCATGAAGAGTGGAGCAGCGTCAGTCACCCAATAAAATAACGCTTCTATTTCACACCACGCTGGTTAAGAACATCAGAAAAAAATACAGAAATGCAAACACATAAAGAGAAATATAACTGATTTCCAGGATGACTGAAACTATAAACTGTAGAAGTACACACAAGCAGCTTTTGGCTACAAAGTAAAACTTTCAGTGTGCCAACTGACATGTTATCGTCCATGTCACTTAGGACCAGGGAGTTTCAATCAGACACATTCATCGAAGGACGGAGGCCCCCTAGGGGACGATGTTAGCACCGTTTTTAAACAGCAGATTTTACCCACAACACTGCTACCTGCAACCTGAAGAAGTTCTCTCACAACTCTGCCATCGTCAGCCTCATCTCTAATGAGGACAACAGGGAATATACAGGGAATTGACTCAGGACTTCACCCTGAGGAACCACCTCCAGCTCCAAGCAGAGAAGACCGAGGAGCTGGTGGTGGGGCAGTAGCATCTTGGCTGCTGACAGGAAGAGACTTAACAGACTGGTAAATAACACCTGCTCTGTCCTGGGGAGTCCTCTGGACAGTGTGGAGGTGGTGGGAGACAGGAGAATGGCAGCCAAGCTGTCATCCCTGCTGGACCACATGTCCCACCCACTCCAGGACATCCTGTCTGCACTGTGTAGCTCCTTCAGTGACAGGGATGCATTGATACTGCAGGTCCGTCCTTCCTGCAGCACTATCATGGCCCCTAGTAGAACCCCCACACAGACACAACAGAGACTAAGACACCCGTTATGCAATACCATTTGGGTTCAATTTGTACATTTGAAAAATCTATTACGATTGAAATTTGTAAATTGGATGCATGCATTTTATCTAATAGTGTTTTATTTTTGTCTCTAGCTTCACTTTTGCTGTTACAATGTATATTTCCCCTCTGTGGGACAAATAAAGGCATTCCGATTCAGATTTTGACCTGGCAGTAATGACAGAAGCAGAACCCAGTACATACAGTATGCCATAATTTAAAAGTACGACCAATGAAACTACAGTACTACTGAAGCCAGCTGAAGGAATCTAAATGAGCCGAAGCACACACATTCTCTGCCAAGCTTTCAGGTGTCAAAAAGCTGTGTTTCTATAGCAACACAAAAATGATGCCAACTTATGCACCTTAGTTGTCACCTACATCCAACGGTTCTAAATATAAAAGGATTACACAGCATGCTCTCACATAATGTCACTGCTACTGGTCACACACCCATTCGTGGTGATACACTGGCACCATGTGTCTGCAGTGTTGTCGCTTATATTTAACTGTAGGTTGTCTGACTTTCATAACACAAAAATTGAACTAAATAATACATTTCTTACTTTTTAAGCATTTGAATATTTTGGTCACAAAAAAAGACAATAGTGAGACAGATGGTGACATATGTGACACAAAGACAGGGATATATCCACAACCAATGGACTATCCAGTTTATGATGTGAAAAATGTGTTAAAATGTATTTAAGTTGTAATAACATTCAAACGGTGTGTCCATTTGCAGTCTTATTGAGATTAATTACATTTTCCTGATGTCATTGAGTAAGGCTGTAAATGTTTTTATTGATGGGCTCTGTAGCATTAACATCCTGGTTGCATGATTCTGATATTATACCCTTATTTCAATTGGCAGGCTAGTAATCAGCAAATGGCTAAAAGGAGGCTAACTCATGCACTTTGCAAGCGAGTCTATAGTACCAATTAGCCTTGGTATGAAAGTTACTGACATGTTGGTAAACTGATACTTAAGTCTGTTTGGTTGGACCCTAACTGCCAATTCACCAACTGTAAAATGTTAGCTGTGAGTGTGCCAGCAAATAAACTCACTGACTGTGTGTGCAGAGTTTATCAGTGCAGTCTAAGAACTAAGGAACTACAGATTTTTCAATTTTTCCTCCATCAGTCTCTCTGCTTTGAACCATCTTTGCATGTTTACTGAGCCATAAAGCCCGGGGATTGTGTGCAAACCCAATGTTGTACTACATTTTCCAACTCGTATATTCAAATGAAGTCTTATTTTTCCCATTGACTTAAAGTTTTCAGTGATCCAGCTATTCAAACACTCTGTAGCCTATACTCTTGGCTCTGTTTCTTATACACTTGCTTTATTTACACCGAATAATACATAAAGTATGAAATATCAAGCAGCATTTCCTCAAGAATATCCTGTAATTTTAGATCTGGCACTACTATTTCATGGACTAAAAGGTTCCTTCATTCCATTTCAGAGGCTAGCACACAACCAGCACCCTCCCGCTACATTCCACATACTAATCCTAAGGCTTAGCCAGAAAGCCTGAAATAAGTGAAAACCAATTAAATAAGTGCAACCTAATTAGCAATTTAGTTTGAATATGCTAAAACAATCCATTTCATATCACATGCAGATGAACTGCACTCTTATTTAGCCTTTATTCAACCAGGTTTATCACATTGAGATCAAAGGTTTCTTTTACAAAGATGGCCAAGAATAGCAGCAAATGTAAATTGTATCATTCACATTAAAAGCACATAGATTTGTGTACAATAACATGGTCAGATAAAACAAACAGACTTCATAGTGGTGCAGTGATCACATATTTTTGTAGGCCAACCACTCAACAAAAATCCATGGGATATTTCCATAGCATATCAGAATATTGCACAAATTAAGATCTCTGAAAAACACGTTATACTTGCATTTTTTTTGTTTAGAGGAAGAATCCCTGCATATTACCACTATTTTATGATCTTTTAAGAGAAAATGTGCCGTGTGAGCTACATCACAGCCCCACCGCTAAGCTAAAGCAGGCTAATGTTTGTCTTGATGACGTTTACTACTTTAATTTAGTCACTTGTTAGCAACCACTTTCACTTTATGACACATAATAGCTTTGTACAATCCTGAGTGGGGTGTTTAATCATGTTTTTTTATGCTGTACAATAAAAGATGAACATTTCCTTAGCTTCCACAGATGTTATTTAAGGCATCTAACCAGAAACAAATGAACCAATGCTAATTTCCAGGTTTTAGGACTCATTCATGCACTGCTCTATTCAGTTCTAATTTAGTATACCACAAAATGCTAAAAAGTTCTGCGTGCTGAGATTGCAGTGTCAGTTAATGAATCAATGTATTATTATGAGTAGACTCTTTGTAAACTAAATGATCTAACCAGCAGACTGTAACAGAAAACCCTGGTAAGTAGGCAGACGTACTTGACATGTGTGTGTTTGTGTGTGTCCCCCCCTCCCCGTCTCCCCGTGTGTGTGTGTGTGTGTGTGTGTGTGTGTGTGTGTGTGAACATTACCTATAATATGTTTGACACTCTTCATCTTAGCGTCTCCCTGGCTCACACACATACACAGGCATACATGGAAATCCTTGTAGAAAAAGCAATAATCCCATAACAAATACTCATGGTATCCACCAGTGAGGACAACAGAACATCCAGCAGCAGCCCTGCTCTGTCCACAGCAGCCACTTCTTCACCGTCATCACCATCCGCATCATCATCAATCAGACTGCTCCAGACATCGAGACAAACACATCCCTTTCTTCTCTCTCTCTTTTCTCAGATTTCACCCACACAAACACACACTCATAGCCGGAGCACAGCCCTTAACTGCGTGTCTGTTACTGTGGTCACTTTTTCCAGCTCCAGCTGTAGTTCAACAGCTTTTTCTTTGAGCAGCAAACAGCCAATAAGAAGGGAGAGAGGGAGGGCAGACAGTTTGTGAAAAAGAAAGAGATGGAAGAAAAGAGAAATACAGAATTAGGTTGAGCTACAAAATGTGTGTGTGTGTGTGTGTGTGTGTGTGTGTGTGTGTGTGTGTGTGTGTGTGTGTGTGTGTGTGTGTGTGTGTGTGTGTGTGTGTGTGTGTGTGTGTGTGTGTGTGTGTGTGTGTGTGTGTGTGTGTGTGTGTGTTTGTGTGTGTTTTTTACAAGTGTTTTTTTACAATCAGTGGAAGACGTGATGATGGACTGAGTGCATCTTTGAGTCTTTATTAGTATCATTGAGTTATCTTTGGACAACAATGCATAAAGCTGTTTGGCATATAATGTACAGAGAGGTTAGTTAGCATAGTAAGCAAACCTACTCCCTCGACAAACAGCAATGGGATTTTCCGATCGAACTATATATTATTGCAGGTATTAGATATGTAGATATTGTCGAAGCATAAATTAAATCGGCAGAAGTAACAAGCTAATGTTAGGCTATAAAAAAATACCACATGGCTTTGCGTTACCATTGCTAAGCTAAAGGTGGCTAATGTTGGGCGTGATGAGTAATTTCATTAAGTCAGTTCTTAGCAACCCCATGTTTTCAAGACACATAAAAGCTACATTCACCAATAGGGTAATTTCTGACGTATTTGATGTTGTACACCATAACGACGTGTGATCATCAGTCTTAATTTCATGCTTTTAACCAAAAATTAATTTAAGAAAAACCCATTTACTTTGAGACGATGGAGGCAGGAAGTGCTCAAATGCTAATTTATTTCCGAGTTTAGGACTCATTCTTGCATCACTTTGCTTGCTTTAAGTCAATGTATTCCCATGAATTTGTGTTATGGAACATCCAGCATGCAGTGGCAAGCAAGGTAACGATAACGTGACACCCAGAGCAAAAACAAGAAATGCTAAAATAAAATATGTGTGTGTGTGTGTGTGTGTGTGTGTGTGTGTGTGTGTGTGTGTGTGTGTGTGTGTGTGTGTGTGTGTGTGTGTGTGTGTGTGTGTGTGTGTGTGTGTGTGTGTGTGTGTGTGTGTGCGTGTGTGTGTGTGTGCGTGTGTGCGTGTGTGTGTGTGTGTATGTGACTTTGTTGTTTACAAAAGCATAGTGGTAAACACATGTGAATTCCACCTCCCTGTTGTAATCTTTCAACTGTTCTACTATTGTCTCTGCATTTGAATGGACAGTGCACAGTGAGAGAACTACGTTAACAGTCTCACACACACACACACACACACACACACACACACACACACACACACACACACACACAGACACAGAAGGAACACAAAACTCCATATTCACACATATAGACATACACTTGAGGACACACACACTCATTGTTTTCAACACAATGCCAATTGAGCTTTCAGATTTGTCTTGGGGACTACTTCCTATAAGAGAATAAACACAACTGCTTTCCCAGGCAAATCTGTGTGTGTGTGTGTGTGTGTGTGTGTGTGTGTGTGTGTGTGTGTGTGTGTGTGTGTGTGTGTGTGTGTGTGTGTGTGTGTGTGTGTGTGTGTGTGTGTGTGTCCATGCTTATTATTTTCTCCCATAAACACAAGATTTCAAAAACTTGAGGAAAGGAAGTGAAACAGCATGACTGCTGGTCAATCACTAAGACATACTTCTAAACCCACACACGCTTATACAAAAACATGAGCACATCAGACACTCAACATTTCTGATATAACTAGTGTTATCAGCGTCTAGGCCAGCCTCATTGTTGTTTGGAATGAAAAGCTGCCTCTCAGTATCAAGCTGTCACACGCACTTAAACATCATCAGCTGCCAGGAGCTTCTCACGGGACACTGATGTCCAAAAACATTGCATAAAAAAACAATGTTTTCTTTAGTAGTAAATCTGTTTGTTTTTTTAATTAAAAAGCCCTGTAATTTCCTGTGCTGGAAAAATATGCAATGTAATGTTTTCTCTGAAATGAAGTGTTTGAATTTTCAACAACTCACGTTCACCTTTTATTAAATATTCATGAATCCAGAATCAGAAGTTCATATTTTAAAAAAAATTGATATATAAATATTTATTCAAATGGCCAAATTGAGTAGCAAAAATATGACGCTTAAAATTAAGATGAAACATCAGTGAACTCAAGGAAAAGCAATCGATTCTAGATCAAGTCAAACCCACATTCAGCCAAATGAAGCTACACTCATGCAGACAAAGCTTTTGTTACAGTTGTCATTTTGACAAAAAAAAAAGAAGTTGGGACATAACACAGATTTTAGTTTAAAGATAAGCCTATTCCTAAATTATTTCGACAGTTCTTCAAGAAAAAGTTGCCTATAACGAAAAATACATGACCATTAAAGCATTGAGTGAATGCCTCAGTTTAAGTCAGTTCCAGTGTTAGCCTCTACCGTCTCGATAACATACCACTTCATCAGAACAGGACATGTGTGTATGTTTATACTGTACATGTGTGTGTCAGTTGAGTGCCCGCTGTGGTGTCTTAGCTTGGTCTACCTACCACTTAGCAGCAGACTTCCCAAACACTCACAATAGAGTCTGTGTTAAAGAGCTTACATAACAGTGGAGATTACACTGAAGCTCTATGTGATGAGCAGTATACCACATGGCTGAGGAGCATTCTGTGCCACACTACATTAGCATTGTTTTTTAAAATGTGGACATATGTGCTGCTGCACCGTCTGGATATGTGTTTTTATCTTTGTGATCTGTTAATCACAAAGGGCATTACCTGCTCCTCATACATTAATAGGTGCTAACAATGCCCACAAATGGTTCAACACAATAAAAAAAGTGAGCATGGCACATACTATCCCCTAGCATTTACACTGCTGACATGTTTAATTTGTTGCTTTGCGTGAAAACCGCTTTTATTTTTAGTTCACTTCCAATCCTATCAGAACTAAAGACTGGTGTAGCGCCTGCTTTTCCCTGCCCCCCCTAAATCCTCTGACCCCTCCACCTCTGACACCTTATCCCTATTCACACTGAATGAAGGTCTGTGTGAGAGAGGAGTATCTTACACTGTGGCATTCCATGAAGAGTTCACCCTAGGCACTCACTCTAAGAAAGCATTTTTTTACAAGTATAAGGTTTAAAAAAGTCCCTTCTCTTTGTTCTCAGCAGACATTCAGTGTTCTGCTGTCATTCTGCTAGTAGAGCTAACATGACACCGCTTCCCCCTGCAGCCTGGGGGCCTGATCATCTCATGATGTTCAATAGCAGTACAGACTGCATTCTCTTTTGTGATCCCTTGTACATTCATTATTATTTCATCATAAATATGTGTGTGTAGAACTAGGCATTCATCACTTTGAGAGAGTGCTAATTTAAGACATGTTTTGTGAATGAATGCTTGGTGCTATCACTATTTAGCAGCGTCCATGCAATGTCACAGGCTATTATGTGGTTTAGATCTCATTACCTGTGTAATATTTTAACACCACCCCTGCAGCACCTTATACTGATGCAACATGAAGCACTCCAGTCAATTGTTACTTTAGTACTATTTTTAGGTTGTATGTTCTTTTTGTAGGTTCCTAAAAATAAAACACTATCAAAGATGTTCAACGGTGCACCTTCTTTGAGGGGGAAAGGATTGACTTGATGATTGGTGGTGGAATTGTCTGTAATGCAAGGTAGGCCAGCTAAAATCTTATGTATGATTTACAACTGCAAACACGTTCTGGCACTATTAAAGAGGCCGTATCCTGCTTTTTAGGGTTCTCCCTTTCCTGCTGTGTGTTGTATAGGTTTTTGTGCATGTAAACAGTCTGCAAAGGCTAAAATCCCTGTGTTCCCTCTATTGGGAGTTTCTCTCCTCCCTCCTGCCTGAAACGCCTCGGTTGGACTTCTTTGTTTACTTCAGTAACATAGTGACATCACTTGCGCTCCAACACATTGTACATGATAGAGTAAGGGGAGGGACATCTCTCAACCAACAAGTCCTCCAATATGTCCAAATAGGTCGATTGTTCCGACCCTCTAATACGACCCACTGGAGCGCACCAGAACGTGACCGTACACATCCTGCATGTTTTGCATGCTAAATTCCACTGTTGTCACTGTAGGCGCCACTTACGGCTGTGTCTTTAGTTTAAAGCCCAGACGACACAGTAAAAGTATGTATGGGTCTCTTCAAGTTTGGCTGTTTGTGTGTGTGTGTGTGTGTGTGTGTGTGTGTGTGTGTGTGTGTGTGTGTGTGTGTGTGTGTGTGTGTGTGTGTGTGTGTGTGTGTGTGTGTGTGCAAATTGTTGTTTCTTACACGACCACTAGTGATCAAAAACATTAAAACGTGACTATAGGTCGCAATAATTTTTTACAGGAGGACAGGCGCCTCTCAACAGTTGACCAATCACAACAAAGCCGGCCAGCTAACCAATCAGAGCAGACTGGGCTCTGGTTTCAGACGGAGGGTGAAAAGAGGCGCTGCAGCACAGGCAGTATGAGAAAAATAAAGAGTCAAAATAAAGACAAAAATGTATAATAAGATCTCTTTAAAAGTCACAGTTGAGCATTAATGCAACTTTTGTCTTTTTATATCCTATTTCCTTTGTTATGAATATGAGTTTTCTCAAATATGGGCTGATTTCAATGAGATATTAAGAAAATAAATTGCATTAGCACACACACACACACACACACACACACACACACACACACACACACACACACACACACACACACACACACACACACACACACAAACACGCAGTGCAGAACATGTTTTATTTTTGGTTGGTTGCTCCTCAAGGTCCAGGGAAAGGGGGGTTTCCTATTGGTTTCAAGGAAAAAGGCGTCAGTACAAGAAGACAATCAGAGGATGTCTAATGACAGGAACCGCTGATAACAGGGCTCTCACACACACACACACACACACACACACACACACACACACACACACACACACACACACACACACACACACACACACACATACACACACACACTAGGGTTAACACACAAGAAATGCAGATGCATGTCATTATCCTTCTGCGGTTGAAGTATGCATGCACTTTTAATGTGTGTTCGTGTATGTGTCGTTGTGTTTGTCACCATAAATCTTCGCAGGGACTGAAACACAGTTTAGGAGATTCCTCATTTTCCAACATGCTAAAGAACACAGCAACCAAAAATATCCTCATAAATCACTACAAAACGCTTTAGCAGCGAACTACAAACCGGCTGCTTTGATCCAAAGGTTGTTACTGTAAAGAATCAATCAATGTGTTCCCATTAATTAGTCTTATAGAACATCCAGAATGCAGTGCAAGCAAAACCAACATGTGAGATAACGTGACACCCAAAGAAAAAACAAGAAATAAGTATGAAAAAAATGCTGAAAGAAATGAGCTATGGCAAATAGGAAAAATAAATATCTGGGAAACAATAATTCATTATTTAGTAAAAACGTTTTCTCTGAGGCATCTATGCAAATTAGATTTTTGATCTTAACTACACTTTCCTTCCTTAACAAGCACAATTTTACGAAATGATTAAACATCAAAGTGCGATAAGATGCTTTTTTCAATGTTTTTCATTGGTCCTGTGTCATATTTACTCATGTTTGGATAGAACATAGAAGTGTTCAAAAGGCAGGTGTTAGCCTATACTTAATAAATTGTCTATTAAAAGAGCTATTTAGAAATGTTAAATGTAGCCTTGTGTCAGAAATGATAAATGTTAATGAGAGAGCAGGGAGGTTTTGTTCATTCTGTCAGACAGGAAATAATTTTGCTCCAAGATGGGGTATCTTACTAGTCTGTCTGCCCACTGTGATGTTATTTTGAGCGTCCCCCTCCGGAGCTCTATCATTATTCTCCCTCTGAGGAATGCAGCCTTTTTTGCAAATGCCTGGACGTCATCTTCACCTGAACATCAGCTGCTGCAGATGTTAGGAGGACCAGAGAGTTTGAAATGAAGCCCAACCGACGTAGATCGAGTAGTCTGGACCGAGCGGCCTACGAAATGAGACGGTCTAGATACGGGGCACCTCCTGTTTACGTCACGTGATACGAGCTGTTCTGTTGCGCTCGAGAAGCCTGATAGCAAATCACTTAACAAGCAAACTCAGCTGAAGAGGATCCATAAACTTTCCTTCTCGTTTCTTTGTTGAACCATTTATTGGAGATTACTGCCGGCGATGAAATAAATACAATAAAGATTAAGCTGTTCCTTTGGCCTCCAGTAATGTTACATTATTGAGTTAACAAGCTATACAGCTAATTCTTAATGGGCACTGGGTGTGTAAAAAAGTTGATGTAAAACCATTTATGGCACAGCTCTTTATGATCTGCTGTTTCCTGTTAGTTATATGGACCTCCTTTAAATACACTGGCTTTTAACCATTATGTCTGGAAAACAGTCCATCCTGTTTATTCTTTCTTAAGTATTGTATATCAAGATGGCCAACAGCTTCTTGGGAATAAGGCCTAAAAAAAGTTTCAAAAACGTTATTAAAGTTTGAAAATCCTAAGAGACAGACTCTTTTCCCCTTTTTTAGATTATGTGAATTTAAAACTTAACATGTCCCCTTATACTTTATATTTACCATGGATGTGTACTTATTTATTTTTAATTGAAATTAATATGTAAGTATATTTGTTTTACTTTTGCATGTTTTTGGCACTGTACCTTTGCTGTTGTGTACTGTACATGTTCCCACTGCGGGATGAATGAAGGATTTCTGTTTTCTGATAGTTCTGCCCCACTATATCTATCTCTATATCCAGTATAGCAGCCCACAGAGAGAAGACAAGTGGTGTATGACACTCACAGAAGGAATACATTCTAGGATGTTGTAACCCAAGTGAAAGAAAAAGTAGTGGTGTGAAAATGTATGAAAGTGAAATAAATAGTAAATAAATATCTACTTTGAAACAGGGGTCCAACGGTAAGACATGGCCTAGAACAGGCCTATTCAACTAGCGGGCCGCGGGCCGAATCCGGCCCTTCTTAAGGCCCACAAGAGGTTGCCTGCAAATCGAAATGGCATATGTGTAATAGCATAAGTAGAACTAATGTCTGAATCACACTAAATCCGGCGATGCGGCGAAAACGCAGGTTTCTCCATTCATTTGAATGAGGCCCGTTGTTTTCGCTGCTGCGCTCTGAGCCGCAGGCAAATTACAGTCCTCGTGCAAAACTCAGCTTGTTTTGCCTGCGGCTCAGAGCGCAGCAGGCAAAACAACGGGCCTCTTCAAATGCGTCTGGAAGGTTCGCGGGCCACAGAGACAGTTCAACAGCTTCAAGATGTCTCTTTCCAAGCCAAAGAAACGTAAAGTTGATTCGGAGAATCGCCAATTCCAGAATGAATGGACTGACAAATATGTATTTACTTTGCCAGCCGCAACAAGTAATAAACCGGTGTGTTTATTGTGCAACGAATGTACATCCGTGATGAAAGAATACAACGTAAAGCGACTATAACTCAAATCACAGCTCGTTTTCTGCCAGTTCTCCCGCGGGCTCAGAGGAACGGTGAAGGAAGGTACAGGGACTGCTAGCATCGTTTGATCGGAGTCAAGTGGCTTTTAGTCACTTTTGCATGGAACAAGACAGAGCTACGATAGCATCCCTGCGAGTAGCCTGGACACTAGCCAGATAGAAGAGGCCCTTTACCGACGCAGAGACCGTTAAAGAGTGCATGCTTGCTGTCATTGATGAAGTGGTTATTGACCAAAAAGTAAAAGACAGCGTCACTTCAGCCATTAAAAAGTACCTCTCTCAGACACAACAACACCTCGCAGAGTGGAACTGTTTGCAAAGGATGTGTCAGGGAAGCTTTTGGAAAACCTTCGAAAAGCGGAGTTTAATCGCTGTGGACGAATCAACTGACTGCACTGACATGGCCCAGCTATGCATCTATGTGAGGTTTTTTGATGGAGATCGCTTTAGGGAAGAACTTCTGGGGCTTATTCCTTTGGAGGGACACACTACAGGTGAGGTTATTTTCCAAACGATAGTCTCGTTTTTTAACGAACGTCAACTGGATTTTAAAAAAGTGTGCGTGTTGGTCACTGATGGCGCTCCAGCTATGATCGGCAGAGTGCAGGGGCTGGTGGCGCGTCTATCTGCCATAGCCCCACACATGCAGTATTTACACTGTATTATTCATCAATCTGTGTTGTGTGCAAAGCTCAGTGGTGATTTGAAAAACACCATGGACACTGTCATGAAAATTGTGAATTTCATTCGCTCAACCTCCAGCCTACAACACCGCCTGCTCCGTCAGCTGTTTGCTGACACGTTTGCTGAACACACGGACTTACTCATCCACAACGATGTCCGATGGCTCAGCAAAGGAAAGGTCCTGGACCGTTTCTGTGAACTCCGCCAGGAGATTGTGTCTTTCCTTGGCACATGTAAGCACAAAGAAGCTTCAAACCTCTTGGAGCGCATGTTGGGTGAACAGTTTATGGCAGATGTTTACTTTCTGTGTGACATTTGTGGACACTTGAACACTATGAATTGCGAACTGCAGGGCCGCGAAAAGTCTATCGCTGATTTGGTTGAAAGACTTTGTGCCTTCAAGACAAAGCTAACGATCTTCAAAACAGACCTAATGACAACAAAACTGCTGCATTTCCCACAACTTTGTGCATTTATGACCACATCACTCAGGGCAAACATAACACCAATCATGACAGACTTCATGACTGAATTGACTGAAAACTTTACTGACAGATTCCAAGGCTTCAGCATTCCAATTGAGGCATTGCAGTTTGCTCGTGACCCATTTTGCATCAAGCCTGATGCAGACTTCGGTGTAAAAGTAAAAGAGGTACTGTCTTGCATTGATGGGAGCCTCTTTCAGATGGAGCTGGTTGATGTGCAGTCTTCCTTTGCTTTAAAACAGCTCCTGCAGTCTGAGGGTGTGGTAGACTTTTGGTCTAGCCATGTTAGCCAGTATCAGTACCCCACAATGAGGAAGGTGGCCTTGTTTATACTGACAATGTTTGGATCTACCCTTACTTGTGAGTCTAGCTTTTCTCATATGAATGCCATCAAAACAAGGGCATGTTGCTCCAAATAGCTAAATCAAGGCAGTGTAATTTCTCTCACTGACTCAAACAGGCTAAACATGACAGAAGTCTGATGTATGCAGATCTGTTTTTATGGTCATTCATGTTATGGTCATTCACACAAGCCTACTCACTGTTTTGCAAACTGTAAAATGTTTCCAAGACATGAATGTTATTGTGAGTCTGATGGCTATTGTTTTCCTATGTTCTATTTGCGTTTAGCATTACATTTTAAGGATTTGTGTTGTTTCCAAAGCACCTCATGTATGCTTGGAAGTGTTGAGGATATTATAAACAGAGCTACTTACTGTTAATGTGATGAATACCGTTTTATTATGTTCATCTTGTTTTGTACATTAGTGGACATGGAACCTCATGTCTCGATAGTTGTAAAGATGCAACATTGTTCACTTTTGTGTTGAGCCTTGTAACCATAGCTTTTCTACTTCTTTTGTATGGACTAGTTGCTTTGTTCAATGATTTATGGTGATACATGACTAAATAAACGATTAAATGTCATAAGGCTGAACAATAGCCTTTAGCTTAGCGGTGGAGATGTGCAGCCATTCAACCTTTATGTCGTTCTTTAATAGCCTAACGCTAGCTAATAACTTTAGCTTACTACTGGCGATTGCATTTACGCTACATAAATCTTAGTGGTGTTAATATCTGGAGATTGTCCTGCTGAACAAAATGTGTAAGTATCATAAATGTGTGTTTGCCAAAGACCTACAATTGTTCAATTTACCGAAATCCCATTGCTTCTTTTGGAGTTGCCCTTAGGATGCTAACTTCCGGGTCGGCCTACACAAATACGTAATAACTGCACCATTCTATTGCAACACAACTGCTCTGATCTTTCATCTCCACACCAGCTGTGCAAGTACATCAATGATGCATTTTCAAAGCTCTGACTAAAGTAAGACACAGACAGTAAAACATTACACAGGTAGGAAGGTAGGAAGGGGAAGCATGGAATGAAGGATGTAGGTAATGGGTAGACATACTTCTTAGTGTGGTTGACTCAGTCTCCTGACACACCCCAACAAAGTGGTAATAAGACTCCATCTCAGCGGTGGAGATCCGTATGGTGGAGTAGGCTGGTCCATATTTACCACAGCGTGGACAGCAAGACACGAGGCTCTTGTGTCGTAGCCTGCCTACAACATCCATCTCCGCTAACTCATACCTCCAGCTAACATCATCTGGGTGTGTGGGCCTATCTATCTACCCATCATGCCTCTGCAGCAGAGAATAATCCATGTTCCCTCCATGATTCTGCTGTCCCTTACACATACACAGCAATGCTACTAAAGACATCAAGGAGCCTCCACCCTTCTGTCTGCCGCTCCGTCATAATCTCTGTTAGAAAGTTAAGCCTATTACGGGACATTAGCATATGCCCGCCTGTGTGACTGCCACCAACACAAACAACTTTGACCTGCTGTGAGATGCCACACTGTCCTTAGACCCAAAGCACAAGGAAAAAGTCCCAAAGATTCCCACGATTAACCAGGAAAATGTGTCGCACAATAGATGCTGTGTTTTCAGATTTTTTTAAATGACAAAAAAAGATGTGAACCTATATAAAAATGAAAGATCCTGAAGAAAAGTCAAAAAGCATCCGGGTGCCACCAAAATAAATATGCCATGCTGGATGTATTATTTCAAAAGCGAGTGCAGCTGTGAAATACTCAAACCTTTGTTCATCTTTTATTCTCCCAGAGCACATATGATTTTGAGAAACACTTTTGAAAGTGCATCTAATTTAAAGCAAGGCTGGAATAAAACATGGGGGGAAACTGCCCTTAAAGCCTGGTTAGGAGAAATTTGATTATGCTTGAAAAACTGCTACTTTTCAAATCAATAAAATCAAATCTAGCTTTTTTGTGACTTAGAGAAAATAGAGTAGAGTGCCACAAAACTAAGAATTTAGTTATTCGTTCCTCTTTATTTGGTAATATGAAGTATTTGTTAGTTTGTTGCTTGCATGGTTTTCTGCACCTCTGCAAGTGTGTTATGATTCTATCAAGGACTACAGACACCTTTTTTTTTTAATAGAACTTACATATAATTTGATTGTTTTTTCTGGATTTTGTTTTCTCTAAGAGAAAACAATTTTGATTTAAAAGTTGTTTTTAATCGTCCAAGGATTTTATCTGCCTAGCAACACCATTTATCATTCAAATCCATTTGCCTGGCAGTATTGAAAAATACAATGTCAGTGTACAGTGCCTTTAGTGTAGCTAAAAAGACCTACTAATTATAAATCATACAGTAACTCCAGCGGTAAATATTTTACATTTCTTTGATAACTTTTTTTTTCAGCTCAATAATAGAAAACATAGTCAAGAAATAAATACCAATATTTACTATGGATAGGACTTTGTGGCTGTGAACACGCTAACCCCAGCATTATTCAGTGTACAGCATTTGCATTACATCTGCAACCTGTGTTGACCATAAGTAAACAACCTAGTAAACATTAATGCATCAATCATTAAAAGGTAATATGATTTACAATATCCTAAAACTGTCCATTCTGCATAGTGAGAACTTTTACTTTTAGCACTGTAAGTGCATTTTAATGCTTGTACTTAACTGCTTTTACATAAAGTAAAATGTTGAATGCGTTATTTTTACTTGTCACATCATAAATTATAAATGGCCTATGTAAATCTGGGGCTCAGGAAGTCACTGAAAACAAAGCAACAAAGGAATTTGATTCAAGTTTTCTAATTTCAACACTGCTGTAGTCCATGTACTGCAAATAAATTACAAAAACACACTGAGACAAATAAATATCATTTTTGCTCCTTCAGCTTGCAGTTATCAATATCAGATATAGAACCAACAGAAACTACTCTGCTTTCTTCTTGGGGTCCTCTCAACGCTTAAGACCAGCTGCCTGGTACAGACCAGCTGTGAAAATGAGAGGAAGTACATTCTATTATTCAACTATTATACTAAAGTACAATTTTGAGCTACTTGTACTTTTATATGGTTTCATTTTTACACTACTTATTCTACTCCACTACATTTTGGAGACAGGAATTCTCCTTTTACTTCACTACGTTTTAGAACAGCGTTTGTTACTTTACAGATTCAGATTACTATCTAAAACAAAACATAAATACAAATACTGACACAAAATAGTAAGTTAATATATCCAGCCACACTATCTGAAGTAATAGCATTTAGCTCCACCTGTACCAGCTGTGATAAACCCATTAATGCATCAATCCATACATCCATATAATCCAGTAAATAAATGTGATTATAAAAATCACGCTCTTACTAGAGTATATTTTAATTCCTATATTTTTTTACTTCTTAGAATATTATTTTTAGAATGTAGTATTGCTGCATTTACTTAAATACAAAATCTCAGCACCACCAGTACAGACCATGACTCATTATCAACTTCTCCGGCTAAAACCGGTCCAATTTATTTCTAATGGATCCTATCATCATTCCGTCACGGGGGGCAAAGCCCACAAACAAACAGTACACATGTCCTGGAGTGTTCCAGATGCTGACCCTAAAACAAGTACCCACTCACACTGCAAACATGTGTATTGCGGAAAAAGTCCATCACTTACACATTACTGATCCCATGCTGCTGCTGCTCTGAAACAAATCCACACAGATGGGGGGGCAGCCGAGCCGAGTGACTCCAGTTCTACGTCCACAGCAACATAACTCACACACACACACACACACACACACACACACACACACACACACACACACACACCCACACACACTCTGTCACAGGTGACACTACAGTCCAATCTTCAGAGCTGTCGGCTCTTCTTCCTTGATGTCGCATGAGAAGCCCTCCTCCTTTCTGTGTGTGTGTGTGTGTGTGTGTGTGTGTGTGTGTGTGTGTGTGTGTGTGTGTGTGTGTGTGTGTGTGTGTGTGTGTGTGTGTGAGAGCAAGAAAATGAGGGAGAGAGGAATGTGTGTGTTTGGGTCAGAGCGGGTCTGAGCCTCTCTCCCTCCTGGCAGCCTTGTGATCGGCTGAGCGGCTCAATTCTGAGGAGCGTTTACACAAATATCCTCAACAATGCTCCCATCAGGCAGCCGAGACTTCCCATTCCCCATACATGCTTCCCTGTTTACTCCTGCCTTTCCTTCCCCCTCCTGTCTCTCCACTGTGTCCCTTCTGAGGGAAAGCTTTTTCCATTGTATAGTATACTTTTATGAGGGAGAATGAGAAGGACCTCCACATGCCATTTTTTTCTCCCTTTCCTCTTTTTCTCATCTTCATCTCCTCCACTTTTCCTACTATTTTACTCATTCTTTCCTTTGCTCCAGTCTCATATAAACAAACCTGCTTCCATGTATTCATGTGTCTCACTTGTCAGCACTGATTATGTTGTGGAAACAAATAGTAAACTAGAAGCATCTTACCAGTGCCTAAAATGCATTATACATTCATTGTAGCTCCAAACATAATCCTTAGAGAACAGAGAAGGAAGAATAGGTGAACATGTGTGTGGATGAACCCTGTATTGGTAGTGTACTAGCACTGTAGCCAGATTGTGACAGGGACAGTCAGTCTATTGTCAATTTGGACAATTCCATAAGTGTCCATCTACTATCTTCTGTTGTAGTTGAAGTTTTAAAGGAGCCCATTTATGCATGTTAGGGTTTTCACTTTTCTGTAGTGTGGTATATGGTCTTTTGTGCATGTCAATGGTTTCGCCTGAAACGCCTCGTTTGTACTTAGATAGATAGATAAGTACTTTATTGATCGCAATTTGGGAAATGTTTGCATTGCAGCAGCTCAATAAAAATGAAATAGCAATACAAATGTATAAAATATACATACAAAATGTACACAAAATATTAACACAAATATAAACAAAAATATAAATATAAACTAGGATATTGTTTATACATTGAGTGTTTGAGGAATGGAACATTAAATAGAATCTAAATGTGAAATGTACAGCGTGGATTCAAGTCAAGTAATGCAATAGAAGTAAAACATGTGGATAAGAGAGTTGTCTGCCAGCCAGATGGGAATTGTTATAGAGAGTTATTGCAGTGGGCTGGAATGTTCTCCTGTACCTGTCCTTGTGACAGCAGAGCTGGAGCAGTCTGTTGGAGAAAGAGCTCCGCTGTCTGTCCAGCTGCAGGTGGAGAGGGTGGGTGGGTGTGATGCCCCTGTGGGTTTATCTGGAGAGGGTGTGGCTGTGGGATGTCTAACTTTGATTGCAGTAACTCAGGGCACCTGGGCCCGGTGCCCTGTAGCTATTTAAAGTGTCCCTGCCACACTAACTCTCTGCTCTGCTCCTCTCTGCTCTTTCCCGCAGGCACTAGGTTTTGGTTTGGTATACTGTTACTTTAGTTGTTCTACTTTGTACATCTCAACACCCTCACACATACACGTCCATGCAACCCTCACCCTGCACTTACACTACTGATACCACTGACGTCCACACCTCATCCTTTACTTATTTGTGCACTTCTTTAATTTGACTTACTTTAATAAAAATATCTTTTGTTACCATTGACATGGTGTGTCTCTCCTTTGTTGTGGCCTTTTTGAGCCAGGTCATAACAGTGGGGTTATCCATGATAGATAACAGTCTGTTCAGTCGGCAAGGTAGGCTAAGGGGCGGGACATCTCTAAGCGGTTGACCCATAACAGCAGAGCCGGCCAGCTAACCAATCAGAGCAGACTGGGCTCTGGTTTCAGACAGAGGGTGAAAAGAGGTGCTGCAGCACAGGCTGTATGAGAAAAATAAAGAGCTTTTTGAACATTAAAGCATGGAGACATGTCCCAGTAGAGGCCCTACATACATATATGAAATGCTGTTTAGAATTGGTCGATTGAATATGGTTGGAATGTGATACATAGGGGAAAGTGTGAAATATGGAGGAATTCCCGGACACTACATTGATGTACGAATTCAGCACACAAAAATGTAGTAATACATTTCCTAAAAACATGAGTTTTTCAATGCATTTGTGTCTGTGTGTCTGATCACAGTCACAGTTGGTTTGAATGGTCAGAGTCTCAGTGAATCATGGCAGCATTTTCATCTGCAATTAATGTCAGCCAAACATCTGGAGCTACATCGTAAAGCTTCCTCTTGCTCTGGCTAACCAAACACCAAGATCTGACTGACTTTCTTTTCATTTCAAGATGTTTCCCATCATGTTATCGGAGAGGTGTTAAAACGATGATTCAGTTGTAGTCTCTCAGTCATATGGACTATTAGAAAAGTCTCATTTTAGAATCACTCATGACCCGGAAGTACTTGAGTGGCATCCATGATAAGAGCTGTGAATTCTCTTGATGATAGGAAAGGAGCTTCACTGCTTCCCTGGTTATCGCCTTTAGCTTAGGATACACACCAGACAGTCCTTTACTGAAGGACAGAAGATAATACGCCCTATTCCTTGTGGCCGCAACATTTAAATTAACGCAGCATACACTTTTAACGAAAACCACTGATCGTGACCGAGAAACGCAGATCATGTAAGTAACAAGCATTTTTATAGTTATTCTGTATCTTGCCTAAGTATTTAAACGTTATGAACGGGGTTTCTTGAGATTTTTATTCTTTTATTCAACATGTTTGAATACTGATACGCCTTGTAATGGATGTAATAGATTATTGGCCTAACAAATAATGCATATATTATATAAAGTATAATGTATTCAAATCATTTCATACAATCATGCTAATAAGAATTCAGTTTGATAGTGTTCAGGAGGGTGAGCAGCCATCTAGTTTCACTTTCCTTTCTTTTAATTTAATTTAAACTTTGAGAGCAAAACAAAAAGTTTTGTTTTACTGTTCATCTTTATATAGCCCGCATTAAACAATAGTATAAGAATGCATGGGGGATGGTTGAGACTTCATCCTACGAGGCTATGCTCACTAGGATGAAAGGCATTAAAAATACTGAGGATACTCCATGGGGGCGTTTCTGAACACACATAAAGGCCGATAGAGACCCAATTTAATTTGAATGTCTACCAATAAGAGTTCTTATTTTCCATTGCTGACCTAATTCCTATTTTGTTATTTTGTCACTTTTTCCATGCCATGTCTTTTAGTGTACAAATTTGAAAAAAAAAAGAATGCATGGGGGCGTCGTATCTAGAGGCAATTTGCCCTTGGTTACAAACATCAGTAACATCCTCTGTTGAATCATAATTACATCGCCAAGTGGAAGTATAGTCAGATGAATTCTCCTTAACATATTTCCTTAACCCCATGAAATGTTTCACTGAGGGAACTTGAAATGTGTTAACGAAAGGACGTAGGACGCGAACGCAACACATGTTTCATTCAAGAGCACTGAAGCATGAAGTTTTGCAATAGAAAAAGCTGTGTCATTCTCCATCAACAACTGTTTGTTTTGATATTCAGCTGCAGGGAGGAGGCTTCCTTACATCATGGATAACATCATCAGGCTTTGACCAGCTCACTGAGTGTCTTGTTGGATCCAGTGAAGCTCCTCAAACAGGCCAAACATTAAGAATCCCCCTCCTAAGAGGATCCACTCCATGAGCTCATCTCTGAGGAATGACTCACTGCGAGTGTCTGACGTTTCATATGCTCCCCTCATCTCTTTAATAATTGAGCAGAATGTTCCCACCAGACCCATAGCTGAGAGGAACAGCTGTTGTTTTCTGATCTCTGTTTGGACACAGTTGTTAGCAGAACAAGCTGCTTTTATGAAATCTTGAGGCAAAAAACCTACTGATTTTAGACTGACCTCAGAGCATCACTGACAACAGTGTGACTGAAATTAAAGGGCAGAATCATCTAGAACTATGGTTGTATAATTTATCCAAAAAACGTTTGTTTTTGTTTGTATTATACGTTTATCATATATACAGTGGCAATAGAGAGGAACATTTTCTTTGCACACATTAGAACTAAAGGCTCATAGGATCTACTGAAGACCTAAAAAAAAGGCCCCTAATTTCAATAAAAAAAGGGAAGTTGTAACAAATGTTACTTTTTCTTTATGAATAAATTGCATAGAGTCATGAATGATTCTTAATTGTTTAAAAAGGTGTAACAGATAATACTGTACTCATTTCTCAATGAGGTTTAACAGCTTATTTGAAGGCCATGTTTGTTACAAAAACTAACAAACCAAATGGTGGACAAGGCATGAGCAATTGGATTCTGATGCTTTTGTGTGTTGCTTTGAGTTGATAGCATTAACGGGCTAATGATGTATACTGTTGGTGTCATGGTTGTATAAAGAGAGCTGGATACAGCGTTGAAAGCAGGGTCCCATTTCATTCCTCTAAAAGTTGCTAAGTGAAGCATAAAGCCAAAATTGCCTGACTCAAGAGCAAAAATATCCTCAGATCTGGGCCATTACAGGATTCGCACTTGCGTTATTCTTAAGCCCTGCCTCCAATTTGACACATCACAACAGTATCATGTCCAATCTCGATAACTCTGAAGTTTCCTGGTAGAGAATCTTAGAACTTTAGCGACCAAAAGACTTAAGTGCCATTTAAACATTCATACAAGGTAGTTGAATTTGCTAAAAAAAAAAAAGTGTATGCTGACTTACAGACCTCTCTTTTCCAAAGTAAGTAAATGGGAAAAGAATGTTAGGCTCAAACACAACTGACGCGAAAGTTGCCCGATATGAACATTTGTTTCAATGCCCGGCTCACCTCCTGGGGGCATAATCCATGTAAGGGTGGAAGTCTAACATACATTTTGTCATTTGCCAATGTCTTCAAGGGTTGACACAAACTGTTGGAGTGGCCCATAAAATAAGTTAAGATAAGATATACTTCACTGATCCCAGATTAAGATTTTTTCATTACAGCAGCATGTAAACATACATGTCTTCTATGCAGACATCCGGTGTAGTAAAACCAGAAACATACTTCCTTAAGAAGCCTGTGTGCAGTCAGTCAGCCAATTTTATTAAACACAGTGTCATGTCCTTGTTTTGTGCTTTATTTTGAAATGTTTTCCCTCTTGTTTCATGTTAAGCTTCACTTCCTGTCTGCGTTTGCCTCCTGTGCCTGATTGCCTCATTGTGTTCACCTGTTGCCCCGGTGTTTCTCCTCCCTATTCCAGCTGTGTCTTGTCTTGTGATTACCCATGTGTATTTAGTCCCTGTTTCCCTTTTGTCTGTTGTTCGGTCGTTGTCAATTTTTCACCGGATCTTGTCCATGTTACCTGCCTGTTCCTGTCGCCCTTCATGTGTCAAGCTAAGTGTTTTTGTTGTCCTGTGTTACCCTTGCTTAGTGTTTTTGTCAACAGCTTTTGAATAAAGCTCACTTTTAGTTTGGACCCTTACCTGCCTCCCCTTGATTTACTGCACTTGGGTCCTGTTTCCCCAACCCTGACACAGGAGTCGGTCACCAGCACACTTGACCTCCATCAGCTCAGGATTGACCGGCTTAGAAATCTGTGCAGTGAGTAAATTAGGCGTGGAAGTCAAAGTTCTCTCAGTGCAACATTTCTATTGTTCAGCTGTGATGTTGTGAGTGGAGCTGCTCAGCTGGCCTCAGTCCAGCTGACAACACAAGACAAACGTTTTCCATAGGATATGGAGACCCAGCCCTCCCCACCTCCAGCAGCTCTTTAGAGACAGGAAGAGGAAGCAGAGAGAATGCAGCTCTGACGTCATAACAACAAAGGTTGGGGGGGCGGGGGGCGCTGGCGCTGGTGGGGACCTCTGGGTAATACCGCTGTTCCCAAGCCAGGCACATGAGATTTCACTAGTGTGTATGGTGAGAAAATCCTCCATTATAAACCTAATGTGTCACCCCCCATGGCTAGCACCTGCCAAGTAATGTACTGCCAGTTGCAATTGCAATGCAATACATAAAGGAGTAGTTTACCTTTTTCTGAAAAAGGTTTATTTGCTTTATTTAGCAGAGTGAGATATTAAAAATGGATGTGAATCACATCTGTAAGAGCTGGGGTCAGGAAGTGGTCTTGGCTTAAAGAGCAGCAGCGGGGGAAACCTGGATCCGTCCAGTCTGAAAATACACCAACAAATATAACTCTCTCTCTCTCTCATTAACATGTTTTAACGTGTTTGTTTGGTTATTTAGTGGAAGTATTTCTTGGTGAGATCGTCCCCAAGTCTAATTTCACAATACGACTCACAGGTTTACCATCATGTCTTTACAGAGATCAAAGCTCCTTTGACACACCTATAAAACTGAAATTGTTTGTGTTTTTATCTTACAGGAGGCCGCGATAATGCACCAACATTTGTAAAGCAAATCACAGGATATGAAAGAAAATGAAGTTTAAATCTCCAGCGCCATGATGTGACTCTATCTTCTGATTCAGCCCAGCAACCCTTTACAAGACGGGGAGCGTCCTTCTTTTCTGTCCTTGTTTCTTTCCTACCTTCCTTCTTCCCTCCTTTCCAACATTTTCTATTCCGTTCCCTTTTTTTTTCATCCTCCTTTCCTTCCTTACTACTTTCCTTCTTAAAATATGTTCTTTATCCTATTCTTTTATTCCTTCTTACCTTATATAAATCTTATCTCTATCATTCCTTCCTTTTTGTTTGTTTTCTTATTTTTTCCTTTCTACTTTCTGTCTTCTTTTACCTCTTTTTTGCTCTGTCTTGGTTCCTTCCTTCCTTTAGTTTCTATCTCCTCTCTGTCACCCCTCCATTACTCCCTTTATTCCTATTCCCTTTCTTTCCTCTCCCTTTCCCTCCTCTTCCTTATCTTCCTCCCTTCCTTCCATTACTTCCTTACACCCTTCCTTTCTCTATCCCTCCTTTCTTCTTACTTTTCTTTTTCCTTTCCTCACAATTTTTGTTCTTTTCCTTCTAAAACAATTGCTTGACTTGATGCTTTATTCAAGAGATGGGAAGTAGGATTGCCTGTCTGCCCAACTAATGTTCTAATGTCTCTCATTTTTGCTTTTAGATATGTACAACTTGTGAGCTGTAATATCTATGGCTTCCCTTGTCGGCCCTACTTTGTAGTCATAGCTAAAAAGTAGCTCGAACCACGGATATGTTATGCATGAAAGGGAGCTAGAAATATCAAGAAGAAATCATACAGTTAGCTTTTCCCTCGGTAAACTAAATTCTACTTTCTATGTGATTCAATGCTAGGTGATGTAAACACTTCTATTTGCACACCAGCTGCCCTTCCACTGTACATATCATGAGGTTCTGTGTCGACCTCAACATGTCAGCTGATCCTGTCAACAGAACGTCTGGTCAGAGAACTCCATCCAGCTGCGGCCCTGTCAACAAGCGCTTCCCACACACCTGTGAAAAATGTGTTTAGCACTCAGATCCTTTGAAGCCAACATATTGTAATGGTTCCCAGACATGGTTCGGAAACTCATTTTTCCTCCCCCATCTACTTGCCCCTCTCACTCGTTTTCATAAATATCATAAAGGTTCACCCATTCAACCCAAGGTACCTTGGCTAAATTACTTTGCAAAGTACGGAACCATTAGGGAGAATACACAAAGAAAGAAAAGTCAAAAAGTATCAAGTTGTTGATTTAAATGTTGGTCCATTATTGATGTAAAAATCCTAGTTGTAAAGCATAATTCAACCCTCCTTAATGCAAATAATGTTTTTATTTTAATACTGAGCCTTGAAACGCTCTAGACTGGAAAAGGTGTTTTAAGTCTTAATTGAATAAACTCACTGCTCCATAGTTTCTCTTTTTTTGACAGGATTTATAACTTCACTGTACATTTTAATTTAATTTAATATGCCATTATGCACACTAAATGTAAGTAATACCCCACTTTTATATTGTGTTAGCTGTAATTTAACCCCTCAGTAGTGTTTGATCTGTCAGATATTCTACATGTTTTTTTTATTCTTGGTCAACTTTTATATTTCCACTCAGTTGTATCTTCTATTTTTAGATTTCTATATTGTACAATTGTTTATTTCTACTCTTTTTATTTCTAATTATTTGCAAAACTTGCTGCTGCAAAGAAAATACTTCCCAATTTGGGATCAATAAAATATATCTTATCTTAGAATTATTTTTTCCAAAATGTTTGAAGTTTTTTTTTTCAAGGATTTATTTTTCTAAAATGTTATATTGACATTTTAAAACACTCTGTCTTAAAAAGAAAGGTGAGAAGTTTATTCTAAACACAACACAAATGAAATAAGGAGAATAAGTTGAAGAAGCTGCTCCCAGTGGTGCAGCCTTTGAGCCAAACTATAAAGCAGCTCTTGGCAGGAGTGATAAAAACCCTCAAATGAACACGAGTGTTTATTACAGAACAGATCATGGCCCAAAAAATCAGTTTAAAGAGGAAAATATTATATGAAATATTATTAGTATTCCTTCTCAGCCTTTCCATGTCACACACTCAATCTACCAGAGTCAGTCTGTATGAAGCCAGCATTATAAAAAGGATCTATACGTATGGTCTTACCATCTAATGACAGCAATGTCCCGGCCCTAACAGAGATAAAATCTTCCCACTCTCTCGGTTGTCAAAGCAACAAAACACACAGCAACATCAGACATCATCCCCCACTACAGGCTGACCTTTCTCACTGGACACCCTGAAGGTCACCCTGTAACACACCCTCCTTTGATAAAGCAGCAGTTTTGCAGGAGTTCACTACTGAGGAGGGTAGATGGTAGGTTTTTAGAGAGGTTTAAATTGAACAAGAATATGATTGTGTGCAGGCTCTTATCTGCCGCCTCAGCACTAATCATCCTGACAGCACGCATCAGTGGAAGAGGAGCAGCCATTGTAAATCAGCAGACATACAGCAGCATGTGCGGCCATGAATGATGCTTGAGGGAACAAGGTTAAATATCACACCCTGGTGCTGCTCTGATGTCATCAGCCAGTAGAGGACAGAGGGGACATTTGTACATGTGAGGATGTGCATAGGTGGTGGAGTTGATGTCATAGGAAAAACTATTTTTCTGTTATTTACTGTTCCTATGGAAATTTTACAGCAAAACCTATAAGTGTAATTCTGCACAAAGCTCACGGATATGGTGACTAGATTCATCCCATTAAAACGGAGTGTATAAATGCCGAAACACACACATTGCATTCCATATGATGTCTGCCACAGCATTGAAAAATGTGTGTTTTATGTTTAACACATGTGGAAAACCGCTGCATGTGAAAGTCATATTATTTAAAGGCAAATGTGGTTTTCATACAAATATTATGAAATGCATGATGGAGACACATGTGATTTTGCAGCATGTTTAAAACAAAAAGTTCACATATCTAATGCATAGCACACTTGTAATAAACGTTTCTATAATAATAAAGATTTGAATCCAAAACTAGAAACAAACAATCTGTAATTAAGGGGGAGGGGGGGGGAATACCTATGTGTTTTTTTTCACAGTCTCTATGCTAACCAATAGTGCCATCCTGGAACAAGGAAGCTATTATCCAACAAATGGTATGTAACCTATAATTCAACTCCAATGAACTCCATGGTGGCTCAGCACAAACACAGCAACTATAAACACCTTTCTTTAGAGCCTCACATGTCTGTAAAGTATGACGCCTAAATGTTTTTGCAGCTGCAAATATAGTTATACAACCAACAGCCAATGAAGCCACTGGAACAGCTGTCAAGTAAAACACATCTTCATATTCCTCTGACCTGAGCAACAAGCAATACAGTCACACTCTCCACCTAACCGTTTAAAAACACTTCTCTGAGGTTGCTATACAGGACCCACGTACTTATGTTTTTTTATTTGTTGACTGTCATTTCATGAAATAAGTGTGTTTTGTTTTGTCTTTTATTATTATCTTCTTTTATTTTACTTTGTTTTATTTTTATTTGCATTACATACACTATTTTGTCTTCATTTACAATGTTGTAGTTTGTTTTTAATCTGTAAAGCCCACTGATATTTTATGATATTGGGCTATACAAATAAAGTTTGATTTGATTTGATTTGATTAAGCTAACATTAACTAATCATTTGCTCAACACAGAGGTTATGGGAGCATCACATGACAGTGAGGAGGCTTCCCATGATCTATCTCCAGTGAGTTACATCATAGTAAAGCAACTTAGATCAATGATGTCCTGTCATTAAAGCCTTTTGCCTCTCCTGCTGTGACTGCTCCACGACCTTAACGATGGGCTGTGTTTCCAGGGACTAAACGTGTAATTAGAGAGAAGGCTCATTGCTTTAAAATGAATGAGGGAGGAAGATTTTTATGATCAACATCCCTTTGTACTCCGTCCTACTGGTCCAAGCTGGAGCGAGTGAGCTCCCTGCTGGAGAATGAACAACACTGACTTGTTTGGAAGGAAAGTGAAAGAGAAAGGGCTAAATACTATATGTATAGAAAATCCATGATGTTATAGTACAACGACAATGTTTTTCATAAGATAAATATTTAAAGGCAAACAAGGTCCTAAGACACTCCTGTTTATGATTCTCATCCTAGTTTTTGTCATGTATGGTAAATACATATAAACTGTACGTACACAATAGCCTTTGACTGCTTCCTGTCCGGCCATTTTCTGTCAGGTCCTCTGCACTAAACTGTAAAAAACTTCCGAAGATAGATATTATCTGATCTGACCCCAGGTGGCCCTTGATCCAAAGCCTATACGTACATATGATCATCACAATGTTCATAGAACTTTTTTCTGACCCCCTCTTAGTCTATGGCATATGGCTAACAGGTACAAACGCACTACAAAGGAAAGACCGTTTCCATTGCACCTTGCAAATATAAAAACAAAAGTGTGCCAAAACACATTCACCAACTTGATTCAAAAACCGGAGTGCTTGTTGATCAGGAATTATACAATTTGGCCAACTGTCAATGTTGGCATAGCAAGCCTGTTTCATACTTATAAGTGTTTCTTCAGTATATTAGAAATGACTAGGTTAGCTAGCTAGCTTAGAGCAGATCTTTTTATATCTGAAGGTATCATGTGATACCTTCACACAGCAGCCTCAGCCGTGACCGAGGCAAAGCAGCGGGTGTGGGAGAAGTTCGGAGAAGCCATGGAGAAGGACTTTCGGTCGGCACCAAAGTTGTTCTGGAAAACCGTCCGACACCTCAGGAGGGGGAAGCAGGGAACCATCCAAGCTGTGTACAGTAAGGATGGGACGCTGTTGACCTCAACTGATAGTGTGTTAGGGCGGTGGAAAGAACACTTTAAAAGCTCCTGAATCCGACAACTCCGCTCTCTATGTTAGAGGTGGAGTTGGAGTATGAAGGGGGATCAACTCCAATCTCACGGGGGGAAGTCACTGATGTAGTCAAACAACTCCACAGTGGCAAAGCCCCGGGGGTGGATAAGATCTGCCCAGAAATTCTGAAGGCTCTGGGTGTTGAGGGACTGTCATGGTTGACACGTCTCATCAACATTGCGTGGAAGTCGGAAACAGTACCGAAGGAGTAGCAGACCGGGGTGGCGGTTCCCCTTTTTAAAAATGGGGATCAGAGGGTGTGTGCCAATTACAGAGGCATCACATTACTCAGCCTCCCCGGGAAAGTTTACTCTAAGGTGCTGGAAAGGAGGGTCCGACCGATTGTTGAACCTCAGATTGTAGAGGAACAATGCGGATTTCGTCCTGGTCACGGAACGACGGAACAGCTTTTTACTCTCGCAAGGATCCTGGAGGGGGCCTGGGAGTACGCTCATCCGGTCTACATGTGCTTTGTGGATTTGGAGAAGGCGTATGACCGGGTTCCCAGGGGGATACTATGGGAGGTGCTACTCAGGGCCATCCAATATCTGTACTCCCAAAGCAAGAGCTGTGTCCTAGTTCTCGGTAGCATGTCAAACCGATTTCTGGTGAGGGTTGGCCTCCGCCAGGGCTGCGCTTTGTCACCAATCCTGTTGGTCTCCGCAGGGTGGCTGGCATCTCCCTTAGGGATAAGGTGAGAAGTTCAGTCATCCGGGAGGGACTCGGAGTAGAACCACTGCTCCTTTGCGTTGAAAGGAGCCAGTTGAGGTGGTTCGGGCACCTAGTGAGGATGCCACCTGAGCACCTCCCTAGGTTCCAGGCACGTCCAGCTGGGAAGAGACCGAGGGGTAGACCTAGGACCAGGTGGAGGGATTATATCTCTTCGCTGGCCTGGGAGCGCTTTGGAATCCCCCAGTCAGAGCTGGCTGATGTGGCCAGGGAAAGAGAAGTTTGGGGCTCTCTGCTGGAGCTGTTACCTCCGCGATCCTGACGGATAAGCGGGAGAAGATGGATGGATGGATGGATGGATGGATGGATGGATGGATGGATGGATGGATGGATTGATGGATGGATGGATGGATGGATGGATGGATGGATGGATGGTATCATGGGATAAGACAATAAAACATACATTTTATTTATGTTTAATACCTGTACAAACTCCAGCGGTGCAGCCAAACATTGTTTGAACCCACAACAGCTTTTAAGATGATTCAAAGTTTCAAAAGATACCAAATGTGTCATGGCTGCAGTTTGTGGAAATATTTCTAGAATTAAGTTGTGATGTAACATTACTATGGTGCATTCTTAAAAGACATAGGTTTTACCTACATTTATTTCATTACTTCACAGACCTGGATTAATGATGGTAAATATAACCAACCCTTAAATCAGACTTTAGTTCACCTGCAGTAAATCCAGCAGCTACCCTGCAGTATAGCCATTCAAACTAGCTGCACCTTTACCAGCTCTGAGAACACTTTAATGATCAATAATTATAAAACATATCAGAGATATTATTCTGAAATGGACCAATCAAACAATCACTACTTTTACTGTCGCTACTTTAAGTACATTTTGATGAGAGTACTTTCTACTTTCACTGGAGGAACATTTAGAATACTTTCTACTTTCACTGGAGGAACATTTAGAATGCTTTTACTGTGATAGAGTATTCCTACACTCTGGTACTTCTACTTTTACTCAAGTACAAGATCTGAGTACTTCTTCCATCTCTGATTAGAGTTCTGAGCTTTAAATCATGTCACCTATTATCATCAGTACTGTATCTGTTTGACATATTATATTTTTATATATATATATATATTTTTTTTAATTTTAAGCTTTTCTCCAAAAGAACAGCTCAAAAACAAGAAAAATAAACAACTTAATTGAGTTTGTGGTGAGATTGTTTTGTCAGCTGTCATATTCAAGGTCAAAAAGTATCTCAGCTCTAACCCAACATAGATGAAAAGCCCCAAAAAGTCTTCAAAAAAAGAAAGGAGAGATATCAACATCTACAACTCATGATGAATGTGTTGTTGTGCATTGGATTTTAAGTTATGTGTTATCGATGTAAATCTAATTCTTCTAATGGCTGGGCATTCAGAATATGAATATCACAAGTATTATCTGAGTGAGAAATACACAAATCCACAGCAAGAAAAGATATACTCAACACCAATGATGCAAACACCGACGGCACCATCCCACATTAACCTGGCACTTGATACACCGATTACGGGCCCGTTCCTCTGCAGAAGCTAGCACAGTTTCCATAGTTACTCTCTGCAGCCCTCCTCCATCCCCCCTGCCCCTCACTCCCATAGCTATGTGATGCAGGAAGTGCAGTGTTGGAGGGTGCTGTGCGACAGTTTCCAGCGTGGCACAATAACCTACTTCCCCGACAAGCCGGGGAAGGGAAATGACCCGGATGCTGAATATTAAAGGAGGAGAATGAAAAAATACAGAAGGAGGAGAGGAAAGGGAGACATTAGGGAAGTAAAAAAAAAAAAAAAAGGATAGAAGGGATGGATGTGAGGAATGGTGGAGAGGGAAAGGACAGGAAGGACACTGGAAAATGAGCAATGAAGAGAAAGGACTAGGAAAAGGAAAAGAGATGTGATATAAAGAGAAAAAGGTGATATATAGAATAGAAAGTGCTTGAAAGGATTATAAATCTTTCATTTATTGACCTTGTGAGTCTTGTGGAAAAAAACGCTTTAACAGGATTGGCCAATCAAAAGCATACATGTTTCCAAACTATAACCTAGCCAAAATAAATTTACATTTTCTTGTAAATCATTGAAAATGAAGCACACAAATCAGTAGATATTCACTCTGGCACATGCAGAGCTCATTAACAGTTCATGAGAAATAGAGAATAACCACACACACTGAAATGAAACCAACAGATGTATCTTTGAATATGATGATAACCGTAGAAAAAAGCCAACATTGCTCAGGCTAAATGACTATCCTGATGACACACTTTCTCTTCTGCCCATGTGCAGAGCATCTCCCTCTGGCCCCCCTATCCTCAGCAGTCCTGATGAGAGGATGGAGATCCCCTGCCTTGCTTTCATCTGCTCTATTTCTTCTCACATTTTCAAGGATTCCATAACACCACACCACCTTATAACGCATCTTCCACCATACAAGCGGACTCCATTGGGTGATTCCCCCAGCAGAGGAAAAAAGATCATCTAATTCAAACCATCAAATGAGAAATATCAAGAGGAAGATGAGGAAAAAAGGAATAAGCGATGTGAGGACTCACCGACATGAGTGATGACACACTGCACCCTCTGCAGCAGCTCCTGGACCGACATCTCGTCTTCTTTCAGCCAGCTCAGCATCTCAGGGTGTGGGTCGCATCCACCCTCCTCCCCTTCTCCCTCTCTCTCTCTCTCTCTCTCTCTCTCTCTCTCTCTCTCTCTCTCTCTCTCTGTCTCTCTCTCTCGCGGCTCTCCTCTCCGCTGCCACGCCTCCGTTTGTCACCCTTCCTTTCCCGACAATCCCCACCCCTCCTTCTGCTCACTAAAATTGTTCTCCTCTTTTCTCTCTGATGCCCCTTGTGTCTTCTTTGAGCTTTAGGATGTTGATCTTCTTCTCTCCTTCATCAACAAAGCCTAAGGGGGACACATATGATGCTACTCCTAGCCAGTCAGCACAAAAACGAATTTGGGGGTATTAAACAATCAATTTGGCAGCCAAGCAAAGGTAAAATAACCAGCCAGTCAGGCAATAAAGAAGGAAGTATAGCTCAGATAGCCAGTGAATGGATATTAAAAGCAATCAGCCAGTGTTTACTGAATGATCAAGTTCATTTGTCAGCCAGTCAATCACACAATAAATTCTATAGGGAGGCAGTCACTCAGTAAACAAAAGAGATGAATTGTGTCTCAGCCAGAAAACATAATTTCGTTAAAACTAGCCAGGAAATCATTATAGTAAACAGCCAATTTTTAAGTTAAGTGAAACAGGAGGACACAGTCCCTGCGTAATTAGGTTAAAAAAGTTAACTATTAAGCAACAAAACATCAGCCACACTATAGATTCCTTTCCATGATGCTGGCAAACATATCCAATATTTTAAAAAAGAAGCATCCAGGTCAAAATACATGAATCCTCACAGCCACAAAATAGGGAAAATGATCCTCAAAAATATGTTTAATACGTGGCAAACATAGACAAAAACAAAGGATGCTCCTCAGGAAGTGGGAAAAATATTGAATCCACTTCACGTTTAGGGGCACTCCTTAGGTTCCGGGTTGGAAAGCATGGCTGCTGCGGCTGTAATGATGCTCTGTTTGCTCTAATAAAGAAGCTGAGTCACAATGAGGAAACACGAATCAGAGGGCTGCTGTACCTGCCTGCAGGGCGGAGGGAGAGACACAGAAGCCGGGGGATGGTGGATATTGGATAGATAGGGTGGGAGTTAATAGGTCCACAAGAGAAATCCTGGGGCCTGGAACAACATGGATTGGAGCTCTAATGGAACACTGACTGGTCCTCAGACAGAAGTGTCCTCTGATTTTATTAGATTAGGGGACTTGAAAATTGTACACAATTGAAATCAATATTGTTTTTTTCCCGAGTGTCTTTAAATACAATACCCTTGCTATGTGATTTACCATCATTTTCCTTTGAGGGCTCAAACAAAACAAATCAATGGCCTACACCCATGATACATAATTCATGCTTTAGGCTCATTCACTGCTACCGCAGGCCACTGATCCCGCTCCATGTTTTGATTAAAGCCAACAATCTGAGGCAGGGATATTAGCATCTTTCCATGAGTCTACAGGGACTGTAGAGATTGCCTTGGAGACGACTATTAGCCAGAGACATCTGCACTCAGTCTCATCCTCCCACTCATTTATCTCCACTCAGCCAATTACAGGCCCTTCTGAAAACAATAGGAACATGCTGCAGAAATGGCAGAGCAGCTGGCAGACAAAGCATAATTCAAGGCAGTGCATACATTAAAAATATAAATTCCCAAAATGTTGAAATCAATATCATACCAGCCATCGTTTTGAAAAAAAACTAAAGGAAAAATACAAGACAAAGGAGAGGCAAAAGGGAAAGAAGAGAGGAGAAAAAAGGGAGCGAGGAAAGTGGGGGAGGATACGTGAAAGGATGGGCAGTGTTTCATTCTGCCCTGTCTCTACCCGACACAGAATGGACGATTAAAGCATATTCCAGTTTGCTTACACTGTTTATTTCAATCCATCACTGGCTCACAACATAGTATTTGCAACTCTGAACAGCTACCGTTCCTAGGTGTCACACTCTAACATGTCCGTGTTGAAACAAACACTACATAACAATACCATTGTTACATCCTTTTTCTTTTCCTTTTGTAGTGTGATATATTATTCAACAGTCTTACTTCACTAACACCACCTAACTGTAACCCTAAACCATGTCACTTTATTTGTATCTTCTGCTAACAATAAACACATTACCAAATAAAAATGTGTTCCTTAACAATGTTGAAAATAAATCTTCTCCCTGTGACATCTCAAAACAATATTGTACAAATAACATTTAACAATGCTTTCCAACATTTTCTCCTTTTTTTTTCTTTTATTATTTTCAGTGTCCTTATACCACAGTTCAGCCTGCATAGTCCTTCAGGTACCCCTTGTTACAGGCAGGACCATCTGCAGCATCCGCAGCATCTGATTGGCAGCAGTGAAATGACGTTGGCGGAAGTTGTTTTCTCTGCCAGAGCGGGAAGCTGCTACTGCTTCAACACTGCTTTACACATGTCAACAACTAGAATACACAACGCTGAGACACACAGCTACGGGAAACTATTTCATCTTTAGGCATTGTTGAGAAGAAGCTCATACTGTGGGGTATCAACAGCAGGGTGTGTCTGAGCAGCGGAGGATATATAAAGTAAGTGCGGTGTGACTTTCTGCATAATCCTCAGCTAATAATTGGCAGGCTAACTTAGCTACCTAACTAGCTGATTGTACTTAGCTTGTTCTTTACTATGTAATACCAGCTATAACGTGTTATTTTGCAACTACAATATATATGCCAATACGTTTTAACTCTAAATGACAATGCTACGTATTATATTGTCAGTTTAACCCCCATTCTATATGAATGGTAAGGTTAGGGTAAGTAGCTTCCTGAGGCTTGTACTAAGAAGCCAGTTCAGCATACCCTGGATATATTTGGGTTATCTGGCTTGAATTAGATTAACAAACGTGATCTCGCTAAACGGTGCTACGACACTGGTTTCAACTCGGTAAAGTCAACCCTGGGTTTCTCTGTCCGGCTACCAGCGCATTATGATGAAAGGGGCGGGGTTAGCAACATTTGACCAATCACAAACCTGCACAAGTTTACTGACAGCGGAGCGTCATACTTCAGGAATGAAAAGTAAACTACAACATTAGACAAATATGAAGAAGTAACATTTTAAACAACCATGACTTAAACACATAACCAAGTATAAAGGCAAAATAGCTGCAGAGTGCAGGGAATAAGGCAAAAAATAAATGTTACTGTGTGAAAGCTTAAACTAACTTGTTTGTAATACGTACGTCCACCTAATGTGTTGATTAAAATGAGTCTTTGTGGAATACAAGATATTATTAATCCCCAAAAATGTATATAAAAACAGCTGACATACGACAGCTGTTGAAAATAGATGTTTGTTTCATGTATTTTAGCCGCCCGTTTACTATGTTTTAGTTATAACTACTGTTTTTTTTTGTTATGACAATAATAAGAAAGCACAAATCAGCAAAGGTGTGAATGTTTTCTCTTTTTTATTTTAAAATGGTCTACACTTCACATTTTTGCTGAGTACTAGTTTGATAGGTTGTAGGTTCAATTAAAACTTTAAGGAAATAAAAGTACATCATTTTTTAAAACAAATTGAAGATATCATTTTTTAGCTTTCTGATATACAGAGAACCAAACTGTTATGTTCATTTTTGAAGAACAAATCTGTGCCCATGGGGTGACACAGACACTCGTCTAATATGGGTCAGATTTGAGGGACCCTGTCTACTAGTTGGTTAGATGATATTTGTTAAATTTGTGTCTGTTTCTGTGTATTTATTCCCAGGCTTTTCCTCTGCTTTGACCAACATCAGGTGCAGTCATGCAGGCCTTTCTGAAAGGAGCGACCGTTCAGACCAGCAGACCTCAGAAAGACAAGGCAGCCGGGGGGCCCAGCACGGAGAAGAAAGTCAAGGCTGTTCCATGGGTAGAAAAATAGTAAGTGAATCACAAAGTGGACTGAAATATGTCAGTTTGGAACCAACCAATGGTAAAGACCCCACAATTGCAGAAAAGTTCGTTAATGAGCCAACATGCATTTCCTTAACAAGAAATAACATAGGTTGATTTTTTTTTAAATCCCAGCAGGCCAAAGTGTATCGATGAGGTGGCCTTTCAGGAGGAGGTGGTCGCCGTGCTCAAGAAGTCTGTGGAAGGAGCAGATGTAAGTTTGAAGCTCTCAAACTGCGTTTGAGGAACTGTTTGATGCCGTTTTCATGTGAAAATGGTAAAAAAAAAAAAAGGATAGGAGAGATTAACCCCTAAGCCCCAACACTTTAATCAGCACAGGGTTCTCAGGAGAACCATTTGTTCACCGACGAAAAAACTGCACACACTGCACGGCTACATTACTGCTGATTTTATACTCACTGCACACACACACACACACACACACACACACACACACACACACACACACACACACACACACACACAGACACAGACACAGACACAGACACACCCACACACATACACACATCTGCTCTTGCTCACTCTTCCAACCAACTAACCCCACTCTCTCAGTCCCTTGCAACAGTGCTGGCAGTTTGACAGTTTAATAAAATCATCTCTGTTTTTTCTGCAGCTTCCCAACTTGCTGTTCTACGGCCCCCCTGGAACAGGAAAGACCTCAACTATTCTAGCCGCTGCCAGAGAGCTTTATGGGTGAGTGCGGTGTTAACATTGTGGGGAAAAAGCAGACACATTTCAGCTTTGCAATAGATTGATCATTCACCTCTTTTTCTTTTGGTATGAACCCCTCCTGCAGGCCTCAGCTGTACAGGCAGAGGGTGCTGGAGCTCAACGCCTCCGACGAACGAGGCATCCAGGTCGTCAGAGAGAAGGTGAAGAACTTCGCTCAGTTGGTAGTGGCCGGGACGCGCCCAGAGTAAGTCAGAATCATGCTCAAATACAGGGCAATTTGTCTGATGGTTGCTCTGTAACTCGTTAACAAAAGCTGATATCGATATCCTGTCGATGTAGCAGTGTATCTTGAATAGTATCAGATGTGTATAGTTCATTCCAATTCACTGATTAAACGTGGAGTCGCTGTGTCTTGCTGTGTTTGCAGCGGGAAGCCGTGTCCTCCTTTCAAGATCATCATCCTGGACGAGGCGGACTCCATGACGGGGGCGGCTCAGGCCGCTCTGAGACGCACCATGGAGAAGGAGTCCCGCACCACCCGCTTCTGCCTCATCTGCAACTACATCAGCAGGTCAGCTGTCTGTCACGACCGGGAGCGCACAAACTGTGACTCATCCTGACCCTGCTGTCCTGTCTGTCTTATAGGATCATCGAGCCCCTAACCTCCAGATGTTCCAAGTTTCGCTTCAAACCTTTGGCCAATAAGATCCAAGAAGAGCGGCTGCTGGAGATCTGTGAAAAGGAGAGCCTCAAATACAGCAAACAGGTGAAGGAGAGAAGTTGACTCACTACTCCGCTGTTATTTTGATTAAAACAAACAATAATAAAGGGTCTGTTTACCTACAATTGTTTGCCAAAACAGAACTTTTTAAAACTTAAAGATCATATATTTTTGCTCCAAACTGTGTTTTTTTTTCCTTCATCAATTCAATTAGAACTGATGAGGACTCCGCAAACCTCTAGATATGTGGGTACAGACAAAAGCAAACAACATCAGGATCCTAGATTAAGGCCATCTGGTAGATTGCAGATCATCACTATTACATTGTTTTGGAAAGTAATGTACACAAGAACAAACACTTCTTAGAACTCTTACATAAACTACTTCCATGGTTTTAATCAATTGTTGCATGGATATGACACAATCATATACACCTATATACGGATTTATGTTTAAGATTTATGTAGTAAGCAAAGTGTTTGAGATTAGACACTGCCAGGAAAATAATCTATATATTGAGAGATGCAGACTGCTCTACAGAATGTACCGAGACTTTCTGAATACTCGTTGTAGTATCTGATCTAATCAGCTCTGTGCCAAGACATGTTTTATTTTTCAAGCTAAAACTTCCTCTGATGCAACATCCAGTGCACATTATTTTGAGTTTCTCCAAAAGTGTTTTAATATTATTTATTGTCGACAACTGGCTGCGTTTTGTTGTGATTATTTAAATCAATGCATTAATAATCTAAACAATGCATGTGCCATTTAAAAACATGTGTTATACAACAATACAATACCATAAATAAAGAGCATCGTATTGTATTGCAGAATGTTGCTATTATTTACAGCAATTAGGGGTGGGAATCACCAGGGTCCTCACGATATGAGACATAGCAATACTTAAGCCACGATACGGTAGTATTGCAATTCTACGATATGCTAAGTACTGCGATACGATATATTGTGATGTGGCGCATTTCTGATTTCTTTCTCCGCTGATTCATCTTTTTTCTTTGACTGACTTCCTGCCAATCCCACTGACTTGGCCATGGCCATAACCGCACAAGAAGAAGCTCAGCACCATCTAGTGGATTGAAGAATTAATTGTTACCAAAAACTTTCCTTTGGATTTGCAATATGAATAGTTTATATAATAAGAAAATCGATACGTGGCGTCCGTGCATCGATACAATATCACTATGCGAAGAATCTCAAAAGACAACGGATAGAAGTTAAGGTTATTCATTATTTTTGAGCTAACCAAGTCATTCAGAAAATCAATAAATGAATCAAAACAAACTGTAACATTAACAACATTTTTGATGGATTAATCCATAACAAATCTTTGTTATTGCAGCCTCAATGTGTTTGAAAGTGCATCCTGCCAAGTTCAGTTGAATTGGAAAATGTGTGATCTACTGCTGGTGTAACCAACATGTGTTCTGTTCTGCAGAGCATAGCAGCATTAGTGACGGTGTCTGAGGGAGACCTGCGGAAAGCCATCACCTTCTTGCAGAGTGCTGCGCGCCTCAACATGGACCGGGAGATCACAGAGAGCGCCATCATCGAAATAGCTGGGGTGAGCCTCAAAGAACTGAACATCTATTTCAAGCTTGTGTACATATCACACCTCTTAACGCATATCTCTTCACTCTGTCGTTTACTCCAGGTCGTCCCTCCCAAGATGATTGACAACATGCTCCAGATATGCCTCTCTGGAACTTTTGAGAAACTAGAGGTCGCAGTCAGGGTAGGGGGGGTCTCATTTATTGTTATTTTATCTTAACTGTTTACACTAAAATAAACAATATGTCATGCTCACGTGTTTAATGTCTCCTCTGTCAGAAAATGGTGGATGAAGGCTACGCAGCCACACAGATCCTGGGTCAGCTCCACGAGGCTGTCATAGAACACGACCTGAGTGACAAGCAGAAGTCTGCCATAACGGAGAAGATGGCGGTGAGTGATCTGATGGAGGAATGCAGCAGAATCAGACACAAGATAAACATGGATTTAAGTCAAAAACTTGGCATGTCATTATACGTTTTAGTTGATTTTCTACAAACAAAGTCTTGGCTGTTCTATAGGTTTTTGTTAGTGGTCTGACTATTTTATCAACCTCTACTCTCTCTCTGATCAGTCTGCGTCAATCCCCTCCCCCCTTCTCCCTGAAATAATCAATGACAGGCAAAAGAATAGCCTTGCCTTTTAGAATATTAAATTATTACAGCTGCCTCAAACAATACAGCTTTGAAGCTTGAACAAAGATCTTAAAATAACTACTAACTGTTATGCCTTTCGCAATTCACACTCTGTAATTAAGATTAAGACCTTTATTAATCCACGGGGGGGAGATTCAGTTCTTCCCTCTGGTGTTATTTTTACAATCTCACACAAAAGGTTCATCCCATTTGCTTATTTCGCCTCCTCCTTTCCCTCACTCACACGTCTTCCTCGCGTCTTAGCTCCGCCCCCGTAAGAGGCAAGCGACGCTAAAAGATCTGCTGGATATCTTACCAGTATTTATATTTGTCCTTAATGTTCTGTGGATTAGTGTACACTCGTATATCCTCCCTCTCGTCTCCTCTGGAAGCCTCCTCGACTCCTTCCTTGACTCCTCCGTGTGCATTTAAGTGACTGGGACGTCCTTCAACATGGCGTGTCTGGATCGAATTCCGGATCGAGTCATAGAGGAAAGAGGAGTCGAAGAGGGACATTGGAACCTACAGACCCAAAATACACACTCACATGCACAACAGGGACCTTTAAACGTGCACTGATGAAGAGATCGAAGGGGCTGCCAGTGTTCCGGTGCCGAAACAGGTTCGGTGCCTTGCTCATGGACAGTGTTGGGTATAGTTACTTTGGAAAGTAGTTAATTAGGTTACAACATTACTATCAATTAAAAGTAATCAGTTACGTTACAGCGTTACCTATTAATAAAAGTAAGGCGTTAGAGTACTCCTGCGTTACCAAAAATTAAAAGCCGTTTGCAGCGCCTCGCACATGCTGCAGCTTAACTGACGCAGACACACAGCCTACTTAAAATGCACGAGACGTCCTGACAATGAATTACATCATCCAACCAAATTAACTCTGCAGGATAACAATAACAATACAGACAGTCAGTTATATGCCACATAGCATTTTATTTTTTAAATCACAGAACATGTGATCAAAATTCAGGAGTTGCCTAACGTTTGGTACCCAGCCCAGGTAGCCGATATGATGCAGTTATGAAAGTGCATAAATTTACGTGAGCTTAAGTAAACAGAATCTGAGGTAAACAGGTTGCAGATTCAGATCCATTTATAAATTAACGACCAAACAACGATCTAACAAACATGCCGAATAAAACGAGCAATAAAATCGCTCACTGGCACACAGCAGGCAAATTACAAATATAGCCTAATAGCTGAACTATGAAAATACTATTCAAGTATCACAGGCCTAAACTCACATTTACTCTTCAAAGATGGAGACTCCACAGTTGAAATTGGAAGCATCTCCTCAACCACATAACCGGCGACAATCTTCTTAATTTCACTGGCAGAGAGGGTAGCTGAGCTCAAACTCAGACGCTGTTGCTTTGGAGCTGGTGCACCACCGTCGTCCTCCTCAGCAGGCCTTGCTACCAGCGGGATAGAGTGGTGCTTCGATGCAAGATGTTTTTTTTAATTCAAAGTGGAATTTTTTGAGGTCGACAGAAGCTTTTCAACAACACAGAGAGTGCATTTTACCGTTCTGTTGTTCTTGTCTTTTTCGCTGGTGAATTGAAAATAATGTGCGTACTTCCACGATGAACACGCTGACCTCTCTGCCATCTTGCCGGGGGTTCGAGACACTCACACACACACACACACACACAGGTAATGTAGGTCAGCAGCAGGGCACAGACGCATCACAGCGCTGCGGTGGCACAGAACTGTCTGACAAAAAGCAGGCTGCAGTCTGGATTTTAACGGATTACTTTTGTTTAAAAAATAACTAAGTTACTGATTACCGAACGCACGAAACTAACACGTTACGTTACTCGATAAAAGTAATTAGAGTACTCTACCCACAACACCTCTGCAGTGCCCAAGAGCAAACACACCTCTCCAGCTACCTTTGAGTTTTTTGGTCCGATCAGGGCTTAAACTGTCAAACCTTTGTTTCTTAAGCCCAGTCCTTGCAGTTTGAGCTAAACATGTGAAAACTAAATGTTTACTTAATATTCCGAGAACAAAACCGAAGCTATTGGAAAGCTAAGAATTTTCAGAATGTGTTTAGGGGTCAGTGTGACTGATATTGAAACTTGTGTTCCCTTTTTTTCAGGTTGTGGGTAAGTGCCTGTCAGACGGGGCCGATGAGTACCTGCAGATGTTGAGTCTATGTTCAGTCATCATGCAGCAGGCCTCGCAGCACAACTGAAGCACCACACACAGAACTGGGACCAACATGAGACAGCAGCACTTCAACCCCCCCATTCAGTTCATCAATCACAGCTTGGGACTTCCAGCAGTAGATTTCACCTGATAGTGGTGCAGTTTACTGTCACAGCTGACAACGTTTCCATCTGTGTCTCCCTCCACTTACGAAGATTACTACATGCTTTCAAAAATCTGTTACCAGTCATATGTGTCTTTATTGACTTTTATTGACCATAAATGTAACTACTGACCAACATATCTTTCTACACTTTTTGCAATTCTTTGGAACCTAATAAACAACTTTTTGTATATTTTCAGTATTTGTTTCATTGAACTGATGCTCATAATAATCCATTTAATCAGCCTTAAATGGATGTGGTACCTAAAAATTGTAAATGTACTTAGTAACTTTCCAACAGTGACTAGTACACAGACAGCGGTCAAGCCAGCCCCCACTTCGGAAAACACGGTCCAGCCCCGCCCCCCGTTGTACTGCGGTGTGTGTATATCCTATGCATTACGGTAGAGGCCTGTAAAAACTGCCTAAAAAAATTGTCAATAACAAATATACCTTAAACATACCTAAAATATTAATATATACTGGTGCTTAAATTAAGAAATATGTACTAATTAATTCAATCTAAAATAATTTACTACCACATTATAACTTTATCATTTTAAATTCATGGATACATTTATGAAGACATCTGATCATAAAATTGAACTTTCCATTTCCACCGGGTGACTCATTTCTATTGGTGTTGATAAAAGGCCGTCACAGAAAGTCACGAATCACGTTGTTTTTGTGTGTATTGTTGAGGAATAAAAAAGAAATGTAGCATTGATGGGACTTAAACACGCGCGGCAGCAGACTGGTATACTGTATGGTTAAAGTGTTTTGTTTTTGTCCAAAAAAGCTCAAGGCCATTACAGAGAATATGTGAAAGCAGGAAAAACAAAACCATCCAAACAGTAATTATTGTTCATTAATTAAGGCTTGATTTACATACAGGTAAACCACTCTGCCATTTTATTTACAAAATAATATAAGTGATCTCAGTGAATTATGGCAGGTGATCAGGTAAATTGGAAAGCTAATCGATAAGGGGACCAGTGAAGAGAGGCAGATGTGAGGCATTTGCTTCTCTGCTGTACACAAAGTCAAAAAGTTAAAAGTGAAACATTTCAAATTTTAATTGTACTTACATTTTAGCGTTCTATCTGGAAAACAATTGCGCAATGCGATCGATGGCAAAGCCTCCTGGACAAGGGCCTCCAACAACAAATTGGGTGAGTAAACTCAGTTATTGAACAAAAAATAAATGAAATAAAGTATTTACATTTTGATATTTTATATCTTGTTGGTTTATTTATTACGTATCTGTTTTTGCAACAAAAAAAATCTTGAAACTTATTATTTAAAAATGCATTGAGCACAAACGAAAGGGTGATTTACAGAGAGAAAAGAGAGAGCAAATACAAGATTAATAATTATGTAATGACAGTCGAACATTTGACATTTCAGAAATGTGTTACATCACATCGAGATAATACACAGCTATCTGTGTCAGACTTATAATAAACAAAATTGATGAGAGTATAGCCAAATAACATGTAAGGTATGAAATGATCATATATACAGTGGGGCAAAAAAGTATTTAGTCAGCCACCAATTGTGCAAGTTCTCCCATTTAAAAAGATGAGAGAGGCCTGTAATTTTTATCATAGGTATACCTCAACTATGAGAGACAAAAAAAATCCAGGAAATCACATTGTCTGATTTTTAATGAATTTATTTTCAAATGATTGTGGAAAATAAGTATTTGGTCAATAACAAAAGTTCATCTCAATACTTTGTTATATACCCTTTGTTGGCAATGACAGAGGTCAAACGTTTTCTGTAAGTCTTCACAAGGTTTTCACACACTGTTGCTGGTATTTTGGCCCATTCCTCCATGCAGATCTCCTCTAAAGCAGTGATGTTTTGGGGCTGTCGCTGGGCAACACGGACTTTCAACTCCCTCCAAAGATTTTCTATGGGGTTGAGATCTGGAGACTGGCTAGGCCACTCCAGGACCTTGAAATGCTTCTTACGAAGCCACTCCTTCGTTGCCCTGGCGGTGTGTTTGGGATCATTGTCATGCTGAAAGACCCAGCCACGCTTCATCTTCAGTGCCCTTGCTGATGGAAGGAGGTTTTCACTCAAAATCTCACGATACATGGCCCCATTCATTCTTTCCTTTACACGGATCAGTCGTCCTGGTCCCTTTGCAGAAAAACAGCCCCAAAGCATGATGTTTCCACCCCCATGCTTCACAGTAGGTATGGTGTTCTTTGGATGCAACTCTGCATTCTTTCTCCTCCAAACACGACGAGTTGAGTTTTTACCAAAAAGTTCTATTTTGGTTTCATCTGACCATATGACATTCTCCCAATCCTCTTCTGGATCATCCAAATGCCCTATAGCAAACTTCAGACGGGCCTGGACATGTACTGGCTTAAGCAGGGGGACACGTCTGGAACTGCAGGATTTAAGTCCCTGGCGGCGTAGTGTGTTACTGATGGTAGCCTCTGTTACTTTGGTCCCAGCTCTCTGCAGGTCATTCATTAGGTCCCCCCGTGTGGTTCTGGCATTTTTGCTCACCGTTCTTGTGATCATTTTGACCCCACGGGGTGAGATCTTGCGTGGAGCCCCAGATCGAGGGAGATTAGCAGTGGTCTTGTATGTCTTCCATTTTCTAATAATTGCTCCCACAGTTGATTTCTTCACACCAAGCTGCTTACCTATTGCAGATTCAGTTTTCCCAGCCTGGTGCAGGTCTACAATTTTGTCTCTGGTCTCCTTTGACAGCTCTTTGGTCTTGGCCATAGTGGAGTTTGGAGTATGACTGTTTGAGGTTGTGGACAGGTGTCTTTTATACTGATAACGAGTTCAAAAAGGTGCCATTAATACAGGTAACGAGTGGAGGACAGAGGAGCCTCTTAAAGAAGAAGTTACAGGTCTGTGAGAGCCAGAAATCTTGCTTGTTTGTAGGTGACCAAATACTTATTTTACCGAGGAATTTACCAATTAATTCATTAAAAATCAGACAATGTGATTTCCTGGATTTTCTTTTCTCATTCTGTCTCTCATAGTTGAGGTATACCTATGATAAAAATTACAGGCCTCTCTCATCTTTTTAAATGGGAGAACTTGCACAATTGGTGGCTGACTAAATACTTGTTTGCCCCACTGTACATGTTCATTAGTACAGGTGATTGCAAAGAAAGATAAGGTGAGAATAGGGAGTGTAAAGGGAAACTATTCTTTGATTAGGAACTATTTTTAATTATTCTTATCTGAACATTGAGGGACGATAGCTTATATGAGGGATTTCAAAGGTCTTTTATTTTGAAACTGTACATCAGAATGTCCTGATATTCTCTGAGTGACTTTCTGATATGGCCTGCTACCACCCTGAAGTGAAATGAGTGTCAGGGTGGGTTGGAAATAGGACCCAAGTGCAGTTAGATCTCAACAAAAGGCGAGCATTTATTCAGTAAAAGCTGTTGGAAAAAAACAATTGACAGAAAGGAAAAGTAGAAAACAAACTAAATCAAACCAGGAGGACATAAGAGGGCAAGGGAGGGCAGACAAGGGACATCTAAGACATGGGGAAATTGACAACAACCGAACAAGGAGCAAGAGGGAAGACAAGACTAAATAGACAGAAGGGTGATCACAGGACAACACACAGCTGGGGAGGGGAGGAGAAACAAAGGGGCAGCAGGTGATCACAATGAGACAATCAGACACAGGAAGTAAGACCAGAAAAAACACAAGGAGGAAGATACATTTCAAAATAAAAGTATGAAGAAAAACCCTATAATCATGACACTAACTCTTTGGTTATGGACAGTTTTTAACTTATTCGTATCTAAAAACAGAGAGATGATAGCTCGTATTTGGGATTTCAAAGGTCTTTCTTGTTTTAATTATAGATCAGAATGAGTGGTTTATTTTTCGAGTGACTTTTTGTGATGGCTTTTTATCAACATCAATTGAAATTAGGGCCGACTGTTGTCACTTATCACAGACAGAGAAGTTGTGGTACCACCGTTTGGCCACTATGAACATTTTCTTCAATGTCCCGCTTGCTTCCTGTTGGTTTGCTCATCACACTTCTCTCTCATGACCTTGTTTTTAGGTCTCAAAACGGAGAGTAACCTTGATATTGGTTACAAATATGTGAACCATGATCTACTTTCATTGTCATTTTCAGGCACTTAATCAGTATTGTTTTAGCTAATATACATTTTTTTATTAGGAAATTAAGCTATAGATTCTTCCCATAAGCTCTCACTAATTTCTTCCTGAAACAATTTTAAAATGAATGAATATCAAGGGCAATATGATGTCATCTTGGTTTTATTAGACATTTATCAATAAAGCACTTATGTTCATTCTGACCCTTGCAGATGTTTTCTTAGTTTGTTCTGTAAATTGTGTTAAACTAGTCGTACCCAGAACACTTTACAACTAGATTCCAAAAATGGATATAAAAGCAACACATAGGATTGAACAAGTTTGAACAGTAGGTTTTATGTCATTTTGTATTAGTGCAAAACAACAGTGAGCATAAAACAGACACCATAAAACAACACAAGGATTTACTGATTATATCAAACATGGCTCTGTTTGTTCTTAATTTGTCTCTGAGAGGTTAGGAAAAGAAGGTTAAAAACACAAAACTATTTCTACGTGATATAGAGTGTTGGTGTCTAGAGATATCTGTGCTGAAAGTCAAGTGCATAGCAGTGGAACATTGAAGTCTTTACATAGGTCTGCTGGGATCGTTTCGGAGGGTCAGCTTGGAATTGTTATTATTCCCCTTTATTGTATACATTTTTAAAATGTATTTTCCCCGTTTGTCCATTCTTTATTGTTGGCTTTTTTTGGGTCGACACCAAATCTTTGGGATGGCCCTGTGCTAGAATGGAATGGAAAATGGGGATCCTGCTCAGGGGCGGACTGGCCATCTGTGGTAATAAACACTTGTTACAAGAGAGTAGGTGTAGTATCTAATGACATTTTAAAAAATGGATAGATCCAACACAAGTGTTCATTATGTATATAAGTATTAATTCAAGTAGTATTATAAAAAAACAATTGTATGGAATATATATAACAAGGTGATATAAGACAATTTGCTGAGTAAACCAAGTTTTGAGGTCCAGGATAGAACAAGGACAGAGGAGGACTGCTCAAACTTGAGTTATTTATAACGCCTCAAGTCAGTCAATTACAGTCTCAATTGTTTTCATGCTTATGACAACAGAGAAAGATATCTTCATATCCCTCGACAACAATCAACATAGTCTAACCAACATCACTAATATTGTCAGAACTTCGATACAATTATAAATAAAAATTAAGGCATTGTGACACTGCTGCCACCAGCATTGCGTTTCGGTGGTGCCAATTTTTGTGGGCTGGGCTGGGTCAGATTCCAGGGCTGTTTTACAGTCCCAGTCCACCATAGGTGGGGGTTTTGTTCACTGCAGTAGCAGAGGAAGTCACCACGCTGCTGTGAGAGCTTGCGATGTCACTTTTCGTGCTTCCTGCACGAACTGCCCGCCGTTGCTTTGCCCTCCAACCACCAGGACCCTCTAAGATCCTGACAGCCCCCCTGACTGCAGAGTTCCCCCCTGCATGAGATGGGTCTGGCTACCTTTAAGCCCTTTTATTGTCCCTTTAGGGACTTTTCCCTCCACCACCATCATGGTCTTGGAGCCAGAGAGGTTGCCAGTGTGGATGAGGTTGCCACCCCTTCCATGGACCCGGCTCTTTTCCACCAGCACCATGTGTTGGTCCTGGGCTTGCCCGCTGGATATCACCATCTGTCCCTGAATCCCCATGCTTCCAGTCTGGGAGCCGTTGAGCAGTACCATGCTCTGCAGGTTGGAGGCTGGAGCTTCTGCCAGCAGCACGGTGTTCTGAACCTGTGGCTGGAGGACATACTGCATCTGCACAGGGGTGGTGGTGGTGGTGGTGTAGTAGACAGGCTGCGGCTGTAGCATGAACATCTGACCTGTATTCACCATCCCTTCATTTACTGTGGTCATCCCTGTGCTCACTTGGGTCATCCCTGTGCTCACTGTGGTTATCCCTTCCATCACTGTAGCAGTACTCTCCTTCACCACCTGAGAACTTTCAGATGTGTCCCTGATCACAGTCTGAGATGTGGACTGATGCAGGTTGGGCAGAGGGGCAGGCTGCTGGGCAGTCTTCACACTTGAAGCTGAGATGTGAGTGTGGATGGATGCACTGGGCTGATGAGTGAACGCTGGTTTGACATCTGATTCGATCTTCTTTCCTCCACACACCTCAGCCAGGGTCTTGAACTTCATGCCGAGGTCATTAATGAACTGCAGGTCGTTCTCAGACTCCAGGAGGCTGCAGCAGCCCACGGAGCCAGCAAGGGAGCCCTGACCCTCGTAGTCATAAACTAAAAGATCATCCTTCCCTCCAAGAGTCTCGTTTTCACTGGTCACCTTCTGTCATAAGAGAAAAGGGAAATCAAAACCAAGGTTTCCTTATTTGTTGACTGAGTGGTCATTTCTGTGTCAAACTAGATATTAAATTAACCTTTTAATGAATGTAGTAATGTCACTCAAATCCCATTATCTCATGATCTCATTATCAGTCAGTGAAGTCACACAAGTGGCATCTATGTATGTTGCACATAACATCACAAACTAAGGCAATGCCTGTTGTCCTACAGGACTACATTGCTGAGAACATGCTTTTCAAACTTTTTAAAGTTTTTGTTAAGAAGTTGTTAGTGTGTCCATTAGAACAAAGTACATTAAGTACATTATCAGACTTTTTAAAGTAGGTTGATAAGGATACAGGCTCCAAAAGTAACCTTTCATTACATTACATGTCACTTATTAGATGCTTTTACCCAAAGCGACTTACATACTCAATACTGTGGGCAATCTCCACCCCAATTTGGGGTGAAGTGTCTTGCCCAGGGACAAAACGACATGCTGACTGCAATGGGGACGGAACCAGTGACCCCAGATCCAAAGATCAGCGCACTAACCCACGGTGCCATAGCATCCCTTTCAGGACAAGTACTCAACATGATTTTAGCTAATGGCACCAATTTTTGGATTTGAGCTGTTCAAAGTATCCATTTTTATCTGGATTCATTTGTTTTCCTGAAATTTCTCCATGACAGCAACATCCACCACTTGGATAAATAAAGTGAAGTTCAGACAATAGTAAGTATTTCTCACCTGAGTGTAGTACTGTCCCAGGAAGTGGTCTGGCAGAGCCATGCCATCATACATTATTTGATGTAGTTTTGATCCTTCACCCTGAATCCAATTTCCGAAAGCGGACTCTTTAGTCCCCCAAGTGTCTGTACCACCTTGAAAATAAATGTGTTGATACCCCCCATGTCCTGATCCCTGATTTGGGAGTTGACTGATCACCCCTCCTTCATCCACTTGTTGAGTTATTTTGACTAGCGGCACATCCTGTAAAGATCAATGATCCAAATGTTATTACATAGTCCACAGTTATTCTGCTGCCTAGCCAAGCAGACATCATCTCAAATCCTCATCCAGTATGAATAAGAGTATTCGTTTCTGAAACAGCTTTTTTGTGTGTTCATGAGGTATATACAGACGTGGACAAAATTGTTGGTACCCTTCCGTTAAAGAAAGAAAAACCCACAATGGTCACTGACATAACTTGAAACTGAAAAAAGTAATAATAAATTAAAAAGTATTTAAAAATAATGAATGAAAATTAGACATTGCTTTTGAATTGTGGTTCAACAGAATCATTCTAAAAAACAAAATAATGAAACTGGCCTGGACAAAAATGATGGTGCCCTTAAGTTAATATTTTGTTGCACAACCTTTTGAGTGAATCACTGCAATCAAGTATTTTGGCCCACTCCTCGTTAACAAACTGCAGCTGTCTCAGGTTTGAAGGGTGCGTTCTCCAGACTGCATCTTTCAGCTCCTTCCACAGATGTTCAATAGGGTTTAGATCAGGGCTCATAGAAGGCCACTTATAGTCAGAATAGTCCAACGTTTTGTTCGGAGCCATTCTTGGGTGTTTTTAGCTGTGTGTTTTGGATCATTATCCTGTTGGAGGACCCATGACCTGCGACTAAGACCAAGCTTTCTGACACTGGGCAGCACATTTCATTCCAGAATGCCTTGATAGTCTTGAGATTTCATGATACCCTGCACAGATTCAACGCACCCTGTGCCAGATGCAGCAAAGCAGCCTCAGAACATAACCGACCCTCCTCCATGTTCCACAGTAGGTATAGTGTTCTTTTCTTTGTATGCTTCATTTTTGAATCTGTACACATAGAGCTGATGTGACTTGCCAAAAAGTTCCAGTTTTGTCTCATCTGTCCAAAGGACATTCTCCCAGAAGCTTTGTGGCTCGTCAACATGCATCGTGGCAAATTCCAGTCTCGCTTTTTTATGATTTCTTTCAACAGTGGTGTCCTCCTTTGTTGTCTTCCATTGAGTCCACTTCGGCTCACACAGCGGCGGATGGTGCGATCTGACACTGACGTACCTTGACCTCAGAGTTCACCTGTAATCTCTCTGGAAGTTGTTCGGGGTTCTTTGGTTACCATTCGTATTATCCGTCTCTTTAATTTGTCATCCATTTTCCTCTTGCGGCCACATCCAGGGAGGTTGGCTACAGTCCCATGGACCTTAAACTTCTGAATGATAAGTACAACTGTAGTCACAGGAGCATCAAGCTGCTTGGAAATGGTCTTACAGCCTTTACCTTTAACATGCTTGTCTATAATTTTCTTTCTAATATCCTGAGACAACTCTCTCCTTGGCTTTCTGTGCTCCATGTTCAGTGTACACACCATGATACTAAACAGCACAGGGACTACTTTTCACCCTTTAAATAGACAGACTGACTGATTAGAAGTCTGAATACACCTGTGATGCTAAATACAGGACACACCTTAGTTTAACATGACCCTGTGGTTAAATTATTTCCAGTCTTTTCTAGGGGTACCATCATTTTTGTCCAGGACAGTTTAATTATTTTGTTTTTTAAAATGATTCTGTTGAACCACAATTCAAAAGCTATGTCTGATTTTCATTTGTTATTTTTAAATACATTTTTATGTATTATTACTTTTGTCAGTTTCAAGTTATTTCAGTGACCGTTGTAGGGTTTCCTTTCTTTAACAGAAGGGTACTAACAATTTTGTCCACGTCTGCATGTTGCTCTCACCGTGTTCTCGCCCTGGCCCTCAGTGTGGTATTTAATGAGATGAGATTGGCCCTTGAAAGGCATCGGGGTAAAGTTCGGACCACATACGCAGAAGAGCAGGAACAGAAGAGATACTGTAAAAACAACAACAACAATGTGCTACTTAAAGACTATTTAAACATGGTGTGGGGAATGGGGTGGCACACTCATCTACCAGGTAATCAACGGACAATCAATGACCTTGACCAAATTGTGTTTAATCCTATTAAAGGCTACCGTGTAACTACTTGCTACCATCACTTGGTTCAAATAACCATTTATTTTGGATGTTGTAACATTAGTGAAGACTTATTTTGACTTGTCGGACTGCTTGTACACCACAGTACACACTGCCAACTGCTGGAGAGACCCACAATCACATCTCAAATGTAAAGGTGTGTTGGAGAGAAACTCTCTATGGAGGGAACTTTGGGATTTTAGCCTTTGCAGATCATTTACATTTCCAAAACAACCTATAACACAGCATAGCAAGGACAAAACACCAAAAGTCAAAATAAGGCCTCTTTTTAAATGTCCATATTTCCCTTCATTTCATACTTATGTTTATTCCATGGGGTTACAGCTAAGAGAACTATATTAATCACATTGCCATATATTATAAATGAAGAAGAAGAATATACCCTTAATTGTCCCAAAGAGAGAAATGGTTTGTTATCTGGCTTTTAAAAATATTCATCCTGATTTAGGATTGCACAGCTACGTTGTCAGGTGCCTAAACAGACAACCCTCACTCGAAATGTGCATCAAAATGTACGTACGTAGTAGCAGCAGCAGACCAAGGAACAGCAGTCCGATGCCAGCGGGTCCTAACTCTGCTCCTTTCTTGATATTACCTCCACACATGTCCCCTTCCTCACAGGTGCACACTTGGATCGTCACTTTCTGTGGGTCTGGACAGGCCTTCCCTTGCTGGTCCTCCACCACGAAAGTCACCTCATATAAACCAGGCCACAGGGACTCCTTGGCCCTCAGGATGGCTGCAGTGTCTGCAGACACAAGACAAACAGATTTTTTTTTTTTGCTCTTTCCAATCGCAAAACAAAGACATCCTGGTAGTCCAAAGGTTAGGGTTAGGGAAACCAACTCATGTTGCCACAGAGCTAGTTGTCACTATATATCTTTTTGAATGTTTTAATATGTATTACAAAACTTTAAGATATTCTCCTCACCATTGTAGTGCTCCACCTGCCATTTGCCCTGAGTTCCCTCTGGAATTATTTCAAAGTTGAAAGGAGATCCGTTGGGGGAAAAATCCTCATCTTTAGCGCTCACAATCACGGCATCATTGGGGATACACAGAGTCTGGATTTGACTGGTCAGGGTGGGGCAGTTGTCGTTGAAATCCTCCACCTGGATGGCTACGGTGCCAGTGGCTGTTTGAGCAGGCATGTCTGTGTTGGAGGAATATCAATAATCAGTTTCAGTTTGTTTCTATTTCCAGGACATAGGTCATGAGCTTTGTCAATATGCTACTCTCAGCTGTTGGCAAGGCTGGTAAACAACATGTAAGGCATCTTGATCTGAAGAAGCAACAACGTGATAAAGGCGTACCTTCTGTAAAGCAGAGTACTTTGGCATAATACGTCCCGTTGATCAGGTATGGAGACTCTCTATCTGGCATCTTGTTCAGTTTGATGTCAGCTGTTTTTGGGTCGATAGTAAACCAGTTGTCAGAGTCTGAGCCTTTGGCGTACCTACAGGAGAAAAACGCTGTGTCAGTTATCACGATTGAGTGTAGAAAACTAAGCTGACGTACTTTAAACCACAGAGGCCTTCGTCTATGTGATTTTGCACTGACCTGACATTCTCTGCCACTTTCCCAGTGTCTCCATCTTTTGCAGCGTAACGTGCAATGACTTCATTAGTGTTGACGAAGCTGCCTCCCTCTGAGACAGCAATAACTTTGACTTTGGGGTCAAATCTTGGCCCCTCCGGCTTGTTCTTCACATTAATTTTGATCGGATAGGTTTTATATGTGATACCATTTTGTGTGAATATTCCTCCTGATCCTCCTCCTCCAGAATCAGTTCCAGAAAATTGAACCTTGTTCTTCACAATTAATTCTAGGTCAAGGAGCGGAGGATTCTCATAATCGAGAGCCTTTGAAATGCAACACACAAACACAAAGTCTTAATGTCAATCTAAATGGTAGGAACTAAACTCCCTCTGGAGGAAACTTTAACATATTACAGGAAAGGGAACCCCCTAAAAGTATAATAGAGCCCCTTTAACAGGAGTTTAGAGAACCTGTAACTATTTGACAAACAGCCACAGTTTATAGAGATTTATACCAAATGAATTACATTTTTGGCCTCGTCTTGGAGAAGGCCTTAGATAGAGCCTCTGTGTGTGTGTGTGTGTGTGTGTGTGTGTGTGTGTGTGTGTGTGTGTGTGTGTGTGTGTGTGTGTGTGTGTGTGTGTGTGTGTGTGTGTGTGTTTGTGTGTAGGTGACCTTGTAGCCACAGGTGTGAGTGAATTGGTGTAATGTTCCCAGGTCAATAGGTTGACTCATTCATACGTACATAAATGTTCTTGCCTCACCTTTTATCATCCTTTTACTAACACTTGTGTTCCTTTTTAAATAAATGTGTGTACCTTGTCGAGCATCAGGATGCCCTCGTTGGTCGCCTTGTCTATTTTGATGCTGAAGTAGCCGGCCTCGTTTCCTCTGACGATTTCAAACACGGCTTCCCAGTTCTCTGAGCCCTCCAGGTCCAAGTCCTCTGCTTTGATCCTTATCACCTCCACACCCTCCGTGTTCTCCTCAATGCTGCCATCATACTGCAGGTAAATAGCATTGTGAGATGCATTCATTTTAAAGACATTTCCATATATGATTGTTTTCCCTTAAAGGAAACACTAAACCCATTTATCTCTCAATCCATTTATCTTATACATCAATATACAGTTTACATGCTGATAAATAAGAAAGTACCTGCACTTTTTCCAGAGTGGGAAGGTTGTCATTCACATCTTTGACATGAATGACAACAGTGCTGGTTGCACTGTGTCCGCCTGGTCCACCATTTAGGTCTTGACCTTTCACTGTCAGAGTGTACTTATCTACTTTCTGAAATAAGAATGTGGATTAGGATAGGAAGTGTTAGAGCAGGGATCTCTGTAAGATTCAGTCAAACTACTACAGTAATCTAAAAGGATGGCAAATCATCAAGCTACAGAATGTGCAGTGCTGTGAAGTAGGCTACTACATAAACATTAAGGCATTCACAATACAGGGAGTCTCACATACAGGGAGTCTCACATACAGGGAGTCTCAGAGCCCAATAAACACAGGTTTTTCCTGTTCCCACCGCAGCGGAGCCGGCTCTCGGCTTTCAGCCCCGGCTCTAGGCCCCGTAAACCGGCGTTTATCTGGCTCCAAAAAACTGTGGGACAAGAACCACATACGTCACGCTTACGTCGGAAGGGGGATGAGATTAACCTGAGCAATATTAGTTCATGGCAAGTACGAGTTGTAACGAGCAGTAGCGATGATCAAATTGAATAGAATGCGAGCACACACTTATAAAAAGCACACTTTACAAAGTTAGGCAACACTTAGGCAACACCAGGCTTAGTGTGATTCAGTTTCTTTTTTACCTTACTTTTAATGATCTTCCGTTCACTTTTATTATTCATTGTAAAGAGCAGGCAGACGTTTTCCTGTTGTTTTGTATTATATTAGCTATCGGATGGAATCAATACATGGGCTACACAGGTTGCAAAGTCCGACTATCAAAAGTGAAATCATATTGAAAATACACCAGTAAAATATGCCTGTAGAAAACGGCTTGTGCCACAATATGATAACAAGTAGTCGTGTGGTCAGGTTAGCTTTGGTTGCTATGCTACCCTCACCCATTTTATACCACAACAACTTTCATAACAGCGTTGTGATGCCAAACAGCGTCAGTTCAGACTGACACACATTCAGTTATTGGGATGGGGGGTATGCATCAGCTGCTTGTGTGACAGTCAGACAGTAAATACTTTCCAGTGGCCGCTGCCGTGAGTTAACGGCAGACTAAACGCCAGTTGACGAGCAGCACTGCAGCGGTCGGTAAAGCCGATCAAACACATTTATAAACACGGCTCTCTGGAGAAAGTATAAGATTGGAGAAGTAGTTCTGTAATTTAATCTGTCTTCGTAAAATTAAAAGCAACGCTAGCATCGACCCAACGCAGTGTTGTTGTTGTTGTTGTTTTGAGCGGCGTTGGGGGGGAAATCAGCGTCTTGACACAGCACCACTTGGGCTCTGGGCGATGGAAGCACAATTGGGGATAGAAAGAGCAGCCGGTTCGGAAGCAGAAGAGCTCTAGCACAGAGCTGAAGCTGGAGCTGGTTTGGTGGGAAAGAGGCATCTGTGTGTAGCTGGCCTGTACCACTACACTGACACTTGGTGTATTTTGCTTGTCAGAGTCTGCCCCCCTTCCTTCTTTCACATAATGGTATGATCCAAGCCTGTCCTCCATGTGATTGGCAGCATGATGTCCCTGCATGGATTCTCAGCAAAGCTGAGCAGGGGTGCTGAGGAGTCGACTCTCCCCGACGGGAGTCGACTCTTCTCGTTCATCACTACAATTTATTGCAGACAATGCTCGTTTGACATAATTATTTTCCCGTAAGAGCGGAAACATGAGCAATCTCTCCAACATCTGACCTCAAGGAATCATATTTACACAGAGAAATGCACATGTACGACTGCCGTATCTTGTAGCTCTGTTACACCAATGACGTGTAAGGTGGGACAAGTACTCTTGTACTTCAGTAAAAGTAGAAATACAAGAGTGTAGGGATAATCTGTTAGTAAGTAAGTAAGACCTGCATTCAAAATGTTACTCAAGTAACAGTAGGCCTACTAAAGTATTAGCACCTAAATATACTTAAAGTACCAAAAGTAAAAGTAATCAATTGGTAAATTAGTTTAGTTTGTCCTTTCAAAAACAACAAAAGAACCAATAAAAATACGGTCAAAATACCGGATCGAGAAGGAGTATTGGTGAGAGTAGTAGTACCGATAAAGTCTTAACGATACCCATCCCTACACAGAAGAAGTCATTGATAGGTAGGCTATGTGTGGAAGAGGAATGGAATAGTGATGTGATTTTTTGCAATCTGCAGTACAAATAGTAGTCAATGTTGATTCATATATTTTCATTAGAAAATGTTGAATTCAAAAATCTCCTTCTGAGGGAAGTAGGCCTACTAGTTTCAATATTTGTGTGAACAAATATCCATTGTTCGATATTTGTTCACACAAATATTATACACACAAATCTAGCTCCATAGATTAGTTTTTGTAAAAAATAATTCCAGTCCTCTGGGTTTGACACCACCCTTGTGGATGTAGTTCACACTGTACCTCTCTGTCCAGGGCAGAACCTATAACGCAAACGGTCCCCTCGCTGGAAATGGAAAACATGTCACCGGGTGGTTGCTGATCTACGATGGTATAGGCGATCAGAGAGTTTATATTTCCTGGTTCATCAGCATCAGTTGCAGTTATTTTCATAACTGAAGTCCCTGTAAAACATTATTTAATAAAAACAGTCAAAATGTACATTTGATAAAGTTCAGTCGGCTTTTCACTGATGAAAGAAAACTAAATGCATCACAAATCACAATGGTTATAAAGATCAGAAAAACGAGGGGGTGGGAGAAATTGTCCAATAGTGATGACAGCTTTGCCATCACATGTTGCCATTAATAATGTAAAGTGATAAAGTAATGTCAGATTATGATTATGATAATGTTTACCAAATGTACAGTTACTTACCTTTGTTATACTAGTTCTAAGTGTCAATTAAACTTTTGGAGAAATCCGACCTCTTGATTGCATAGAAATTAGTTAAGTATGTTGTCCTTTAAAAGTGTTTCACTGTTGCTAAACTGTTGTGTAATCTGTTAAGGGTAAATTCATTTTAGTTCAGTTTTACCTGGGTCTTGTTAGAGCCGCTTTGCATAATTACCCACTCAGCTGCCCTTTGCTTGCTCTGCTGGGGGTCAGATCAGGCAAAGCTGAAGCCACTGATCAACCAACTCAGCTGCAACTAATTGCAACTAATAAAGAGTGTTTTATAAACCTTTTTTTATTTAACTGATCTGGTATCAACTGACTCCACTCTCTCCCCTTACTCAGACATGTGTTTCCTTTTCATTCTTGTTCATGTTTCTACTAGAAGACATTATAAGCCTTACAGTTTATCACCACAACATCTATAACACTCTGATCTATCTAACTCACTCCAATCACACACAAAACCTTGTCACATGCGGCCTGTGGAAGTGGAAGTGCCAGTCCACATGTGACCAAAAAACTCTTCTCCATCTTTTCCTCTCTTCTTGAACCCACTAGCCCCCCACCTCCATCCTCCCATCTGCCATGCAATTTTGTCAACTATTTTGAGGAAGAAATAGTGGACATACGTTTTTCACTTCCCAACTTACCTAATGACACTAACTGCTCATCTTCCACTTCCCCCATTCACAGTCTAACATCCTTCTCCCCCTTTCTTCCAATGAGGTTCTCACCCTCATTGCCTCTGCTCACCCTACCACCTGCACTCTGGACCCCTACACCATTTCTTACCCACTTTATTAATACTTCAGTAACAACTAGCTGCTTCCCTAACACTCTCAAAGAGGCAAGGGTAAATCCTGCTCTCGACCCCTCGGACGTAACACTCTACCCACCTGTCTCTCTTCTTTCCTTTCTTTCTAAATCACTTGAGTGTGCCATCTTTAATAGACTCTCTTCCTACCTTCATCAGAACAACCTTCTTGATCCACATCAGTTTCAAGGCCGGCCATCCAACCAAGACTGCCCTCCTCGCGGTCACTCAGAAATCCCACACTGCTAAAGCTGCCTCCCTCTCCTCTGTCGTCATCCTTCTAGACCTCTCTGCTGCTTGTGACACAGCAAACCACTTTCTACAAACTCTCCAAGAACTGGGAGTCTCAGACTATGCACTCTCCCTGCTTACGTCCTACAGCAAAGATTGCAGCTACAGGGTTACCTGGAGAGGGTCTGTGTCTGACTCTCCTCAACTCCTTACTGGGGTCCCACAAGGATCTGTCCTAGGACCCCTCCTCTTCTCTCTGTACACAAACTCTATTGGTTCTCTGATTCACTCTCACGGCTTCTCTTACCATAGCTACGCAGATGACACACAACTGATTCTGTCTTTTCCCGAGCTTTTCTGCTCATCACCTGAAGCTCAGCCTAAACAAGACTGAACTGCTCTTCATCCCAGGTAAGGACTCTCCAATCCAGGATCTTTCCATCAACATTGGCACATCTGTTGTTTCCCGGACTCAGACTGCAAGGAACCTGGGCGTGACCCTGGACGACCAGCTGAACTTTACCGCTAACATCGCTGCTACAACCCGTCCCTGCAGATACACTGTGTACAACATCAGAAGGGGTATGTCCCCTCCTGTCCCAGGAGGCAACACAGGTCCTGGTAGAGGCTCTGTTCATCTCACGCCTTGACTACTGCAACTCCCTGCTGGTTGGTCTACCTGCAAATGCCATCCGACCTCTACAGCTAATTCAGAATGCTGCAGCCCGACTAATTTTCAAACTCCCCAAGTTCACCCATACTTCACCTTTCCCTTCTCGGGCTGCCAAAATCTACTTCAAGACACTGGTACTGGCCTACCGAGCCGTGAGGGGATAAGCCCTTTTCTACATTCAGGCCTTGGTTAAACTATACACTCCAGTTTGCTGTCCTTGCTACTAAATGGTGGAATGAGCTCCCTATTGACATCAGGACAGCAGGAACCCTGCATATTCTGTCGCAAACTGAAAATACATCTGTTTCAATTGTGCCTTGGATATTAAATTATTGAGGCAAAATTTATAATAATAATAATAATTTATGCCTTGTAACTTCATCAGCACTGACAATAGTATCACTTGCTTGAATTTAATATATCTGCACCTTCCTTGTTGTTCTGACTTTGAATCTTTGTAGTTTTCGCTTTGGATAAAAGCGTCAGCCAAATGAAATGTAGTGTAATGTAAAAAAAAGATGTAATGTAAAATGTAAAATTAAGCAGCATAATAAAAATAAGGCAAGAAAATAAAAAATCTCGTATTTCTAAAACCAGAATGTTTGTTGTATATCTGAAGTAACTGTAGAGTAACTTTGATGGAAGAATCGTGATTTGTACTCAAAAGCAGAAACACTTGCCTGGAGGACTGAGCTCTTTCACCTCCCCGGCCTCCATGTCTCCAAACACTGGAGCGTTGTCGTTCTCATCTACAACTTTGATTCGTATGTCAATTCTTTTCTCTGCTTCTCTGCCATCAATGAACGTAGCAATACCTGACAGCTGAAACAGAAATGTGTGTTTTAATGTTATTTTCCTCAATCACTTATTCAGAATCTAATGCAGTGGCATTCAGGCCAAAAAGCACAGAACAGCACTCACATTGTACGTATCGATTTCTTCCCTGTCGAGCAATTTGGTCACACGAATGTATCCAGTATCAGGGTCGACAACGAACACATTGAAGGGAGGTTTATTTACACCGATGCCTTCTAGAGCGTAGTGAATTCCCTTTGTTTCAAAATCTGACCGAATCTGAAACACAAAACAGGAAGACGATCATTTCACTGCATCAGAGAAAACCCACTCAAAAGACATTTGCAGACGACAACACCTGCTCCCTGAATTCTTCCTGTTTGTGGTTAAATAGTTCCTTCTTTGTCTGTTACAGAATATATGGGTATAACTAATCAGTGACTCACCTTGGAAATATACTCTTTTCTGGTGTAGTCTACATTTTCCTTCAGTGGCTTTGGGGGGAGAATCCATTCCCTTTTTTTTCTCACCAGCTTGTCTCCAGAATTAGCAATCACCACAACAACAGCCTGCAACACAATAGTAATAATGAGTTAACACTGAACCTTTGTATAAAACAATGCTCCACTGTAGCATTTAAGAATGTCTGACATCACTTGAAGGGGCCCTATTATGCTCCGTTTCAGGTTGATATATGTTGTGTCTCTACTGTGACATACCTAAATCTTCAAAATGGTCTTTATTTTCCTCAGAGTGCCATAACTATGTTTAATAGTATCGTCTGGTCGTTTGTAAGCAACCACCATTTGTTATGACACATAGAAGCTTCAGACATTCATCAATCAATGTGAATATCTCCTAAGGATGTGTTAACCAAAGACCTTATTTCAGGCTTCAAGCTGCAATAGACAAGAAGTCAACAGTCTGAACAACAGGTACGCCCTCCCTCCCACTCAAAGGGGCAGGTCACATATCCCTCCTAGGGGGATCTTTTAATTCACTGATTGGTATATTTCTATGATTATGAATGATTTGAGCACCAATGCCAGAGTTTAGACCAGGAAAATAGCATCTATACAAAATAACTATATTTCCTGGTACTATAGTGATTAACACTTCACTGATATGGTATTAAAGTAAAGTGTGATAGATTGATTGTTATGAAGTCATGCAAGTGCAATAGATACAAACGGTCAAAAAGGGACATTAAAAGACGTGAATTCATTTAACCCTTAGATGCATAAGTGGGTCAAAAATGACCCGGTGAGGTTGTTTTCTTGAAATATCTTCGTAATGAAAAATTGTTATCATTTCATATTCCAGGTATTCCTCAAAAAACATGTTTTTGATATAATTACATTTACATTTTTAACTTACCTTTTATATATTTTAAGAAATTGTAATTTTTGTATTACTACCCCAAGCTTCCATAAGTGGGTCAAAAATGACCCGCATGCATTTTCTATGGAATCCAATGGGAACCTTTGATTCTTATCAACTGTGGCTGTCAGGAATACATTAACTGTGGACCACACAGACTATATCAGAAGTGTCACCCTCAGGAAGATTATTTTACACAGCAACAGCTGATACGTGTAAGTATTATCTTCATATAATATTGTGTGTGTGTCTTTCAGGACTGTTGTTATTATTATGTATCAACAAATTAGCCTACTTTATAACTAGCTAACACTAGCTAGCTAACTAAGATAGCTAACATTACTATACGTATTGTGTGTGCGTGTGTGTGTGTGTGTGAGTGTATTCATTTATATAGCTACATATTGATCTATTGAAAACATTACTCTTATGTTTCCTCATCCAAGGTGTCATGGCTGCTAGATACACAGCTGAAATGGTCCTACAGATGCTGGATGATGGAGAGGCAGTAACGGGGTTGGACTCCGAGTCTGAAATTTCTGATGATGAGGACCCAGACTATTGTCCAGGTGGCAGTGGCAGTCGTCCACCTGGAAATCCAACTGAACAGGATCAATCTGACTCAGAAGATTCCTCTTCTGTGTCTTCTGAAGAAGAAAGTGTCCAAATCATGTCCAACAGAATGAGTCGGAAGGGCTCTTACTGGAGCGAGTTACCTCCCACCCAGGGCAGAACACAGAGCCACAATATACTCAGAAGTCGGTCAGGGCCTGCACAAGGGCTTAGCACCACTGTCTCACCAAAAGATGCATGGGAGCTCTTTATCACTGATGATATAATACAAGAGGTGATCAAGTGCACAAACTTGGAAGGACGGAGAGTAGCAACAGCTAGAGGAAAAGAATGGAAAAATGTCACCAAAGATGAATTCATGGCCTTCATTGGATTGACCCTGCTTGCAGGAAGTGAGAAGAACTGGGATGTATCAGTCCGTGAGCTGTTTGGGAGTCCTCTACATAATCCCATGTACAAGGCCACTATGGCTGTTGGAAGATTTGAAGACATTCGCCGTACCTTGCGCTTCGATGATAAGAGGACCAGCACCCAGAATTCAAGAGCGGAATCACCAATGCACGACGGCTCTTCCTCAAAGAGCTGTCAAAGGAGCTTGTCCCACCACACATGAGGAGTCGACTGGAAGGCTGCCCCCAACTGCAAACCCCGATTATTGAAACAATAGAAAGGTGTGGGGTGACAAAACCACAACCCAGCCACAGGAAAGAAGCAGACAGGGCCAACCAAAGAGAAAGAGGTGTCAGATCTGCCCAAGTAACAAAGATCGCAAAGTCAACAATAGGTGTGGGAAATGCAATGTACCTGTGTGCAATGATCACAGCCAGAAACAGGTAGTTTGTCTGAACTGCATACAGTGATGAGACAAGAAGGCAAAACAGGGAAAAGAGAGAGGAACTGTCAATGACTGGACAGTTACACACATACATACACACACACACACACACACACAGACAGACACACAGACACACACACACACACACACACACACACACACACACACACACACACACACACACACACACACACACACACACACACACACACACACACACACACACACACACAAAACACAGACAATGGATGTTCACATTTTTCTATTGCTGTTCTGGGTAATTTTCTTTTTCAAAAATGTTAAAAAGTGAAAAATAAAGATATTTCAAACATGAAATCATTCTTGTGTGGTCCTAAATATAATACTAAATATTATACAAGTGATTATTCTTAACCAAATTGACAAAAATGGCATAAAAACACATTGATTCTAATATGGGTCATTTTTGACCCACTTATGGAAGAGTGTAGGGTCCAGTCACTCGTGCATCTAAGGGTTAAATAGATGATGCTATAAATGATAAAAGAGTCCTTTAAAAGTGTTTAAAACATACACAGTGTTAAAAAACGTCTTTAAAAAGTATAATATGTTTTTACACTCGGTGATCTGCTTTTCGAGCCTTGTTTTAAATCTGTGATCGTTTAGTCAGGTCTACAGAATCCGGAAAGGGGAACTCTCTGCGGCGATGTGGCACTGCGAAGCTGTTCGAGAGAAAGCGTCTCTGAGAGTCGTTCTTTTATATCTCCCTTTCCAGGTGAAAGTTTGTAAAAATGTTTTAGTTTGTATTTTGTTAATATTTTTGACCAAATTTAGAGAGTGTTAAAGTATTTGTATGTTTATATTTTACGATGTTGAATGTGCTTGAAGCTGCGCCAATTCCGCAGCGTCAGTTATGCCAAGTCCACACTACACGATTTTTAGCCCAATCGGCCGCTCCCAGACGGATTTTGGAGCTCGGGGACGAATCGACGCTAAATCAGAGTTAAATCGGCGCTCGGCAGTCGGGGTTTGATCGTTATGTGTGAACTGCTCAAGAGCGAGGTGAGAGACTCCCCGACGCCCGACTGATATCTAGCAAGCTAAATATCGGGACCTGTCGGGGAATCCAAATCCTTCACGTCAGCCCCGCCGCCAAATCCAGCTGCATTCAGCTCGGGGCGCAGGAGAGGTGCGCCCCAACATCGTCCTATCTCTTGTATTGAAGAGGAGCTACTGCGCATGTACAACTTTTAACGAGAGTCTATTCGCCTTATTCACCTGGCGGCCATTTTGAAACTCGAACGAGGCTGAGGCATAGACTGTATATATACAGCCCATAGACTGTATATATACAGTCTATGGGCTGAGGGGTACACAAACCCGGAAGTTTGACTCCGACGCATACGATCTATGGAAGATTCAGCAGCACCAGCAATGGAAACTCCAGTGTGGACCACCAACCTTTCTTGTTTGCCAGAATTAACAATTCAAAATGTGGAGCAGTGGGCCAGTACCGACTGCAACATCCCCCGGGCGGTGTTAATTAAAGGATACAGTAACTGGATCGAAGGTTTTATCCACGACATTGAAGGTAAGAATGGACGCTAATTTACCTCAGTTTCTGCTAGCGTGTAGCAGCTAGGGGTAGTAAGCTTAGCTGTGATATGGAGTTGTTGACTGTACTATGTTTGATTTTATTTAAAACTTAACATGTATTTAATCGACAGTTAATAGGAGCCCAACACACATATTTGTGAGGGCTAGGTCTTTTCCCTCGGTGCGGAAAAATGAGTCACCGTACAACATACAGGTATCATAGTGGGCAAACTGCTCAGTTCGCAGAGCAGTGCCACAGTTTAAACCAGCTTGCTAAATGTTCATTATGAGTTTTATCAACGATGTACCTTTCCCTGTCTGACTGAAAATAACATGTTGATTTTATCTCATTAACATGTTATCTCTAGTTGATGTAATATCACATAAGCCTCATTGATATCTACTCAAATACAGTATTATCTTGTTTCAAATTAGCAAAGCCAGACAGCGCTAGGTGCATGTTGCTATTGCTTGTTGACAATGATAGTATAATGACAGTATAACTATCAGGTAAGTGATAAGGTAAGCTAAGTATTAACATTCATAAGATAAGAGTTGCTCAGTTCTTGGAGCAGTGTATCCAGGGTTGAGGAAGGTTCACTGCACACTCAGTGTATGTGTGTGTGTGTGGAGCAGTCGGTACTGGCCCACTGCTCCACATTTTGAATTGTTAATTCTGGCAAACAAGAAAGGTTGGTGGTCCACACTGGAGTTTCCATTGCTGGTGCTGCTGAATCTTCCATAGATCGTATGCGTCGGAGTCAAACTTCCGGGTTTGTGTACCCCTCAGCCTCGTTCGAGTTTCAAAATGGCCGCCAGGTGAATAAGGCAAATGGGCAAAGATTCCTGCGCCCCAGGGCGGAAATACGTCACCAATTAGACAATGTCAACGAACGAAACAACTTTACTCATCATTAACTATGAAATATTTATCTTGCACATCTAAAAGAATATATACATATATTTCGAAATATTTTTATTTTATTATTTCATTTTTATATCATTTTTTTTATGTCTTATTCAAGGAAATGTGGTGAGAGGTGAGTGGTGGGGCGGCGCCCTAGCGCCCTCTATTGGCCAGCCGCCACTGCTGGTGACAGATCGTGTAGTGTGTGTGACCCCCTTTTTCAGTTCAATCGCGTAGTGTGCACACCACAACGACTTCAAGACTCCCGAGCGAGTTGTGTAGTGTGAACTGGCAAGTGATCATACGACTTTGAAAGTCGTGTAGTCTGTGCAAGGCATTAGAGAGCAGCATGACTGGATGGAGACGCACATGGTGTGCAGCTCATGTGTGGCTCAGTGATGTACACAGATAAATACTGTGTGTGTATGTTTATTTCTAGTGTGACTGTTTGATATGAAGAATGTGTAGAAGGTGTATCGAATGTAAGAACAGCAGAAGATGTTTTATTCACAGTTTTTAAAATGTATTATTTATTATGTGCATGTAAGCTTGGAAATGTAAGTTTTATTTTCTAAGTTGCTATACTATTTGCATAAATGTGTTTATTTGGAATAGAGAGAAATTGCACAATATCGTTTACAGTGTTTTGTACCAGTTTTGAAGACAATACCACTCTCCGCGAAGCTGTTCAAGAGAAAGCATCTGTCTGAGAGTCGTGCTTTTATATCTCCCTTTCCAGGGTGTAACAAAAGCAGTAGCTTATAGCAGGCATCACCAAATGGCGGACGGTGGTCCGGGTCCGGACCCAGTGACGGTTCTGCCCGGACCCCTTAAAATTCTAATGTTAATAAAAAGATAAGTCATTTGTGCATGCGCAGCTAATCTAGTGAATACGACAGGAGCATCATCAATAGCCAAGCCAATCAAATCAATTGTTTACCTTTCAGCACCAGAGAATAGCGAGAGAGAGAGGAGATGAGAGAAAATGCCTTGCTTAAAAGTGAGAAAAGTAGATGGTGAAAACCAAACTTTTAAAGATGAATGTACGGACCAATACATGTTCGTTCTGCCTGCAGCCAGTTCTAAACCTTTGTGTCTCATATTCTGTGAAACTGTGTCGTTAATAAAAAGTGGCAACGTTAAGTGTCACTATGAGACCAAACACGGGTCGTTTGAGGAAAGGTACCTGCAGAAGTCCGCAGTGAGGGCGAGTAAAATTATCGAACTGAAAGCACAGTATGACATGTCTACCCGTGTCCTCACGCATACTTTACTTGAAGGTAAACAAGAAGACGACGTGTGAAAAAATTAAGCAAATCCCATTGTCAGCTGCAACAACAACCAGAAAATCTGAACTATTAGCAGAGGATGTACTGGCACAGCTTGATGCAGCTCTCCAGAACGCAGTATGCATATCCTTAGCCATTGATGAGTCCACAGATGTAACGGATAATGCCCAGCTTTTGGTGTATGTGAGATTTCTAAACAAAGAGATATGTGAGGACCTGTTGGGTTTAATGCCACTTGAGACACACACAAGAGGAGAGGATATATATGAGGGGATAAAGGAGATTAATCTGAAGCAAGTAGACTCAGTCACCACAGATGGTTCACCTGATCTCATAGCCTACCACTGTATCATCCATCAGACTGTTCTCTGTGCCATTCTGTCCGAAGGGTTTGCTGAAATAATGAATACCATGATGAAACTCATCAACTTCCTCAGGGCATCCTCATTCCATCAGCATCGACTGCTGAGAGAATTTCTGAAAGAAATGGAGGCAGATGCAAATGACCTACTACTCCACAACAACATAAGATGGCTGAGCAAAGGGAATGCACTGGGACGCTTCTGGTCCATCCGAAAGGAAATAGCTGCTTTCTTACAGCAGCTCAAGACTCAAAAAGCAACACCGTTTGCAAAATGTTTGTAAAATAAACACAAGATGGATGTAGTGGCTTTTTTGTTGGACATCACAGGACACCTTAATGAGCTCAATGCAGGGTCAGAAACAGTCTGTGTGTGACTTGATGAAAACTGTCCGCTCCTTCCAGATGAAGCTGGACATTTTCAAAGAAGATCTCCAGGGAGAGTGTGAGCACTTCAAACAAATGTGGGAACAAATTCAGGGTGAGAGAGACATTTCCCCTTATGTCAACTTCATAGACAAGCTGATGGAAACTTATGTCAACAATTTGACAGCTTCAACCTTGGACACCAGCTCCTCCTGCTAATCGAGAATCCATTCCTTATCAGAGAAATCAGAGAATGTTCAAAGGAGGTGACACAGACCATCAAGTGGGCACATCCTGGATCTTTACAGTTAGAGCTCACTGATCTGCAAGCAGATTTTGCTCTGAGAGAGCATTTTGAAACAACTGACTCTGCTTTTTTCTGGTTACAGATTGTGCCTGAAACGATGTTCCCTGGTCTAGCCAAAGTAGCACTACACACCTTAACCATGTTTGGATCAACTTACATCTGTGAGACAGCTTTCTCTACGATGAACATTTTTAGAACAAAGTACCGTTCCAGGCTCACCAATGAGGATCTCCACATGAGCATGAGAATGGCACTAACCCCATTTAAGCCAAGATTCAAACTGCAGGACAGTTACATGCCCATTTCTCTCACTAAGAAAGGAAGTTGGAAAGAGAGGAAGGAGAGGAGGAAAGGAGAGAGGAGAAGGGGAGCTGCTCAAAGCTCTGCACATTCCTTTTAGTCAGTAAATTCTGCCCTGTTCTATTTTACTTGAAATGTTGGCGTTAGCCTAAAGTTCCTGTGTTATTTTATTTGAAATGTAGTTAATACATGTTTGAAAAAGGGGGTGGGCCGATTCAAAGGTCTTTTGTTTAACTTTTTTCTTAAAGATGCACTTTTATTTTATTCAAAAGATACTGAATGTTTTTACATTACTTGAAGTATAGGCCCTAAGTTCAGGCTGCTCAAAGCTGTGTTTGCACTTTTTATTTATTTTATTCAGAAGAAATTCAGTCTGTTGTCTGTTACTTGAAATGTAGTAATGACAACTACAGTATTGTTTTCCATTCAAGTGCCATACAAGTTCAGACTTATCTGTATGTTAAAAGTATATTACTTCGAAAACACTTGAAATTTGACAATAAATGATATAGAAATGTACGTATGTTGTTGATTTTATGTACATCAGAGTACACTATTTGGAGTGACAATACAGTGGGGAGAACAAGTTTTTGATACACTGCCGATTTTGCAGGTTTTCCCACTTACAAAGCATGTAGAGGTCTGTAATTTTTATGATAGGTACATTTCAACTGTGAGAGGCGGAATGTAAAACAAAAATCCAGAAAATCACATTGTATGATTTCTAAATAATTAATTTGCATTTTAGTGCATGACATAAGTATTTGATCACCTACCAACCAGTAAGAATTCCGGCTCTCACAGACCTGTTAGTGTTTCTTTAAGAAGCCCTCCTGTTCTCCACTCATTACCTGTATTAACTGCACCTGTTTGAACTCGTTACCTGTATAAAAGAGACCTGTCCACACACTCAATCAAACAGACTCCAACCTCTCCACAATGGCCAAGACCAGAGAGCTGTGTAAGGACATCAGGGATAAAATTGTAGACCTGCACAAGGCTGGGATGGGCTACAGGACAATAGGTAAGCAGCTTGGTGAGAAGGCAACAACTGTTGGCGCAATTATTAGAAAATGGAAGAAGTTCAAGATGACGGTCAATCTCCCTCGGTCTGGGGCTCCATGCAAGGTCTCCCCTCGTGGGGCATCAATGATCATGAGGAAGGTGAGGGATCAGCCCAAAACTACACGGCAGGACTTAATCAATGACCTGAAGAGAGCTGGGAACACAGTCTCAAAGAAAACCATGAGTAACACACTACGCCGTCATGGATTAAAATCATGCAGCGCACGCAAGGTCCCCCTGCTCAAGCCAGCCCATGTCCTGGCCCGTCAGAAGTTTGCCAATGACCATCTGGATGATCCAGAGGAGGAATGGGAGAAGGTCATGTGGTCTGAGACAAAAATAGAGCTTTTTGGTCTAAACTCCACTCGCAGTGTTTGGAGGAAGTACAAGGATGAGTACAACCCCAAGAACACCATCCCAACCGTGAAGCATGGAGGTGGAAACATCATTCTTTGGGGATGCTTTTCTGCAAAGGGGACAGGACGACTGCACCGTATTGAGGGGAGGATGGATGGGGCCATGTATCGCGAGATCTTGGCCAACAACCTCCTTCCCTCAGTAAGAGTATTGAAGATGGGCTGTGGCTGGGTCTTCCAGCATGACAACGACCCGAAACACACAGCCAGGGCAACTAAGGAGTGGCTCCGTAAGAAGCATCTCCAGGTCTTGGAGTGGCCTAGCCAGTCTCCAGACCTGAACCCAATAGAAAATCTTTGGAGGGAGCTGAAAGTCAGTATTGCCCAGCAACAGCCCCGAAACCTGAAGGATCTGGAGAAGATCTGTATGGAGGAGTGGGCCAAAATCCCTGCTGCAGTGTGTGCAAACCTGGTCAAGAACTACAGGAAATCTCTGATCTCTGTAATTGCAAACAAACGTTTCTGTACCAGATATTAAGTTCTGTTTTTCTGATGTATCAAATACTTATGTCATGCAATACAATGAAAATTAATACTTAAAAATCATACAATGTGATTTGACGATTCGGACCTTTGCTAGGAGGACATTTTAGGAACTGAACCTCTTTGAATTTTAATTGAATACCCCTGGCTTATAGCATCAACATGTGTTTGAAAATCTGTGGGATTCACAAACACAGGCATGATTAAGATACAGCACAGGAAGCCGGATTTTTCTTTTTTAAATTAAAATGTTATATTGCTTTCATTCATATAGCATACACAACATATATATATATATATATATATATATATATATATAAGTGGTTTAGGATGCAATGCTTTGGTCACCAAACTATAGATATATTTGGAACTATAGATTTCATTTATTTTTTACATATTACTGGGCACGTTTCAAACAGGGAACACCTGTTGTTTATATGCTATTTGAGCAGAAAAAGAAAACCTCCAGGTTTTGACTTCGATAGTGTAAATAGAACAAGTGTATAATGATTACTTGTGGGAATGAGTTGAAACTTAACACTAAAAAACTTTTTGTTTAAAATACCGATATATATGGTATATCGCCATTCGGACTAAAAATACCGGGATATCAGATTTGGTCCATATCGCCCAGCCCTATATACCTATATTTACATTGTCTTAAAGTTAAAACCGGGCCTTTGAGTGCAACCATAATGTTGGTGTGCCCCGCGATGAAATTGAGTTTGACACCCCAACATAAGCTTTTGACTTCGTGTGGAGATCATCATAAACGTGTTACTTTTTGTAAAATTCCAATATCCAATGGAAAAATCCCAATGTTTTTTTTCAATAGAGTAACCCTTTGCGTTGCTGTTTTCCAGGTCGGACAACTGAAATACTTCATTATTACTGCAACAATCTAATAGAGTAGAGAGTATCAATAATTCTTTGGGAGGGGTCTGATATTTTTAGTCTTAGCTGTATTGTTTCTGCTGGATTCTTGCTTCATCTTTGTGGTTGATTGCACTTACTATGTGATCTGCTTTGCATCAAAGTTTCACCTGAAAAATCTAGTCTAAAATCTTGTGTGTTCCTGTGATCAGGGGAATATGAGAGGTGACACAGACACATCCCGCCACTCCCAGGGCATTAAGTGTCAAATCATAAAATATTGCACAAACATCACAAGTTACAGAAGAGTTATGACCCTTAGCTTCTTCAGAAAGGTGTGGCGTCATATCTTTAAGCGATTATTAAGTAGAGAGTATGACTCACGTGCATGACAACATTTTTTAAAATATTGATGTAATTCATTATCACTTTGGTAATTGCCAGGGGTGGGAGGTAACTGTACATGTACTCAAGCACTGTACTTAAATACAATTTTGAGATACTTGTACTTTACTTTAGTGCTGGGCGGTATACCGGTTCGCACCGAATACCGGTTTATATTTTCGTTATGATATGAATTTGTAATAAACCGCCATACCGGTGCATTTGATTACACAACGTTCGGAACGCTGTGCCGATCGACACTGTTTCAGTCAGGACCCTTTTCACTGTTGCGCATCTAATCACGCATGGTGCGACTGCGAGGGGAGGTAAACAGTGACTGGAGTGGTGTAACGTGGAGTGGAGTAACGTAACTGTGAATGGATAGGATAACCATGGAAAGTTCGGAAATCGACGCTGCAGAACATGCTGACACAGAAGAACTTGTGCCAAAAAAAGGAGCCGTGTCTGTTGTTTGGAAGTTTTTTGGTTTTAAAAAATCCGACGTCGACCAAACATCCATTTTATGCAAGTGTTGTCGGGCTAAAGTTGTCGCCGGAGGCGGCAACACGAGCAATTTGCTCCACCACCTAAGCCGCAAGCATGTCGTGGAATATCAAGAATGCATGAAGCTAAGGTCAGCACCCTCCACATCAGCAGGTAACACGGGGAAAGCTAAAGAAAAGTCGAGCCAAATGACACTTCGAGACGCGTTTGCTAGAGGGACTGCCTACGATAAAAAGAGCAAACGGTGGGTCGAGATCACAAATTCGATCACTATCCACATAGCCAAAGACATGGTTCCGCTGAGTACTGTCGAAAAGGAAGGCTTCACGAAGATGATCCACACGCTGGATCCTAGGTATGAAATACCGAGCAGAAAATATTTTAGCCAAGTAGCTATCCCCAACTTATACCAAAAGCACAGAGCTAAGCTGGAAACAGACCTAGCCACCGTCAAGCACTTTGCAGCAACGACAGATATGTGGTCCAGTCGGACTATGGATCCATACCTTAGTCTTACAGTACACTTCATAAGTGACGAGTGGGTGTTGGAAAGCCATTGCTTGCAAACCAGTTACTTTCCTGATGACCATACTGGAGAGTTACTTGCAGCAGGCCTACAAGAGGCACTTGATTCCTGGGGGCTTTCAGAACAGAAGCTAGTGGCCATCACAACAGACAATGGAGCCAACATCAAGAAGGCCATCGAGCTGAACCATTGGACAAGACTCCAGTGCTTTGGTCACAGGCTTCACCTAGCCATAGGTAAGCAATAATTATGATATTAATAGTGAACTATAATTGATAGCTTTAAAATTATATTAAAAAGGAGTTTTCTGTTATCCCTTATAATCATCATCATCATTATTATTATTGTTATTAACTTGATTATTTTCAACTTGTTATATGTGGGTTAAATGTAATACATTGGTTAGGGGCTAAAGTAAAATCAATGTTTTAATTAACATCAGGATAAGTGAACTAATATAATTATTTGTTGTTTTTACAGAGAGAGGTGTGAAAGACGACCGCATTCAACGAGCAGTAGGTGTCTGCAAAAAAATTGTGTCAGCCTTCTCATACTCGTGGAAGAAAAGGAGGGACCTGGCCATGGTTCAGAATGATCTGGGCCTTCCAAAGCATGTGCTCACAACTGAGACGCCTACCAGGTGGGGATCACGTCAAATGATGATTCAAAGAGTACTTGAACAAGAGAGGGCCATTAGTCAGGTTCTAAAAGATGACAAAAAATCAAGGCACTTGGTCCTTCACTGGCAAGATGTGGATGTCCTAGAGGCTGTCAACAAGGTGTTGAGCCCACTCCAGGACTTTACAGATGCCTTGTCAGGAGAGAAATATGTCAGTGTCTCCTACCTCAAGCCAGTGCTCAGTCTCTTCAACACATCCATTCTGGCAGAGGAAGAGAGTGATAATCAGCTGACGAAGGATGTGAAGAGAAACATTGCCTACTTGAATGAAAAGTATGCTGATGAGGACACAGATGACCTGCTTGACATTGCGTCTCTTCTCGATCCACGGTTTAGAACCAAGTATATGGACAAAGAAAAGGTGGAGCAGGTTCTACGCAGAGCAACCAGAGAAATAGTGTCACTAGTACAGGCTCAACAGGACACTCTCTCAGGGGCTGCTGGGGCAGCAGCAGCAGAGGCAGAGCCTGTTCCTGCTCCTGAGGAAAAAAGAAAAAAGACTTTGGCCAGCTTTTTCAAAAGGCAGAGCACCAGCACCACCAGCAGCAGCAGCAGCACTGTGTCAGAAGAGGAAAGCGTTAAAATGGAGCTGACCGTCTACTTACAGACCACAGAGGTTGACAGTGATGCAGACCCGCTGGACTGGTGGAGATGCCATCAGACAAATTTCCCTCGGATTGCCAAGCTTGCTCGGCAGTATTTATGCATCCCTGCCACCAGTGCTCCATCTGAGAGAGTGTTTAGCACTGGTGGCAATATTGTCACTTGCCACAGGGCTGCACTCAAACCAGATGCTGTGGACCGTCTGGTTTTCCTGGCTCAAAATTTGTAAATGCTGAAATGTGTGATTATTGTTTGCATTATACAGGATAATCCTGTGAGCTAAGTTGCACTATATATTTATTTTATATGTTCAATACTGGTTTTGAAGCAATACTTTTGAAGGAAGTTATAACTTATGCAAGTTGCATCATTTTATTTGACTATTTTATTTGTTTGACGTCCTCAAAGCAATTCAAGTCAATTCTTTTCTAATTTACTTGAATACAGTACCTGGGAACCAATGCAAGTTGCATTCTACTGTACTCCACTACAATACAGAAGTAAATCGTGTACTTTAACCCCACTAGATGTATTTATTACCTTCATTTACAGATTTGGATTAATGATGTGAGATACAATCAACCTTTAAATCAGACTTTAGTTTCACCTGGAGTAAATTCACAAGCTACCCTGCAGAATACAAAGTGATTAAAACTAGCTGCAAACTGTGAGCCCGGACTTTATATCTACTTAAACAATTCAATATCAATGTACTAAAGGATTTAAGTTTTTCTTGCATTACAAGTACATTTTAAGTACAAACTTCTTTTGTGTAGACAAAGTACATTTTACTAGTAATAAGTGTAATGGCTACAAATGTTTAAGTTGTGTAATGACCCCAACCCTTGAGGCAATGCACCATGGGAACATGACTTTGTGTTGGCCATTAAACCGTGCCCGTCTGGCGAGCTAGCTCGTTGCAACATAGGCTACTAGTTAGCATACCATTTTAACTCTCAACCAGCTGCTACTAATATTTTTGGGTCTTTTGAATCAGAAGACTGATATTTTTCACATGTTAGCAAGCTGCATTTAATACTGGAGAGGCTTTCCATGTGCAGTAATACATTAATTTTATTAATGAAGTATTTTAAATTGTTCTCCTGTTAGCTAGCTAGTTTTTCACTTGTGCTTTGCACTTGACTGTACGGACTGTTAGCGTAGGAGGAGAGACAAGGGCGACCCGGACCTATCCACACTGAAAATACGTTCTTACAAGTGTTACAATGTGATTCAACAGAATATTTTAAATGTGCCTTTTAGCCAGCGGATAGCTGGCAGCCTCTCTCTCTCTCTCTCACTCACTCACACAACTTTTGCCCGGTGGCAAGGCACGGAGCACCATTCTAACCTTGAGCGGAGGAGGGAGTCAAAATGCTCGCCAAGCTGAATGTTGAGAAAATGACTGTTACCTAGTTTGAACTGAAATTTGATTAAAATCAAATTTCCAGATACTTTTTTTTTTTTTTTTACTTAAATCCCTTATTTTGTTGTGTGCCATGTCACAGTAGGAGATGTTCCCTCGTTTAGGCTAACTCTGAAAAGAGGGCACAACTGTTTAAGCATTATAAGCAAAAACATGGAAATATTCTACAACAGAAGGGTTAACTGTTAACATCAGGAATCTCTATGCACATTTAAATCACTTCTATGGCATACACACACACACACACACACTCAGCAACCAAGTGTAGATGTTCCACCTCAATTAGCTGCTGAGGCACCCGATAGCGAATCTTACTCAGGGAAACCGTTAAGCCGTTACTTCTTCACCCTGCAGTTCCGCTGCAACTCTTACAACTTTTAAATCCAGGCTGAAAACATTTCTTTTTGCCGCTGCTTTTAATTGAACTGTTCTTATATAACATTGCACTGTGACTTTTATTCATGTATTTTATAGCCTACCTGTTGTGTTTATTTCATTATATTTGCTCTTAAATTACTGTTTTAAATGCCTTTTTATAATGTGTTTCTGCTGCACTACTTCTAAATGCTCTTAATGTCTTTCATTTTTATAAAGCACTTTGAGTTGCCTTTTGTTGAAAGGTGCTATATAAATAAACTTGCCTTGCCTCAAGGCCTGCTCCGTAAGTAGCTAACGTATTTCCTTATATTAATTTGTTGTTCGTACGTTTCATGGTAAAACGTTGTATTTTTTCAAATAAAGGCATTTATGAATAATTTCTGTTACTAATTTAATCAGCGTACAGTGTTGATCATCCATTCATGGCCAAACAACTGTTAACTACAACAAATTGGATCATCTTTAATATAAGACATGCAATGGAGAAGACATAAAATCAGTTCAAACGGGCTTTCCATTTCCTCTGTTTTACGATTTAACTGGCAAGGATGATATAATCTAACTTCAGTGGGAATCCTCTGCATCAATCAGGAGCAGCCTCAACTCAACCCATGTACTGTGGGGATCCTCATGTAATGCAGTGAAGTGACGGAGGAACTGCTCAACCTGCCTCCGGCTTTCTTTCTTCTTTTTGGACTCATTTATGCCCTGCATCTGGACTACATGAGAAACACTTCGGCCTAATTCAGCAGGTAATGCCTAATCTTGGCCAAAGTGTGAATTCACCCAAACTCCAAACTATGAAGAACTGAACAGACTGTATATTTAAGTATATAATTATCTTTCCCTTTTTTTTAAATCATGCAACTGGATGAATAACGGGAGGGCTACTGCTTTCTGCCCTCCAGCAGAATCTGAGATAAATGTCATTTTAATGATAAGATGCATGACATGTTCATGTTGTTATAAATGTTTCACAGAAAAAAGCAGAACGTTACTAATAGATACTAAGTTACAGTCCAGAGTGGTTCTATCTTAAATGTCTACTAAATTGCATTTAGTATTTGTAAATGCTCACCAGTAAAGTAAGCTTTTGTTTTTAAGTGCAATTAACTTGATAATGACTGTTTTGAACTCAAAATGCTTTCATTGCACCTTCACCAGCTTTGATAACACTTTAATGCATCAATCATTATAATTGAAACATAATACAGTGGGGCAAAAAAGTATTTAGTCAGCCACCAATTGTGCAAGTTCTCCCATTTAAAAAGATGAGAGAGGCCTGTAATTTTTATCATAGGTACACTTAACTATGAGAGACAGAATGAGAAAAAAGAAATCCAGGAAATCACATTGTAGGATTTTTAAAGAATTTATTTTCAGATTACTGTGGAAAATAAGTATTTGGTCAATAACAAAAGTTCATCTCAATACTTTGTTATATACCCTTTGTTGGCAATGACAGAGGTCAAACGTTTTCTGTAAGTCTTCACAAGGTTTTCACACACTGTTGCTGGTATTTTGGCCCATTCCTCCATGCAGATCTCCTCTAAAGCAGTGATGTTTTGGGGCTGTCGCTGGGCAACACGGACTTTCAACTCCCTCCAAAGATTTTCTATGGGGTTGAGATCTGGAGACTGGCTAGGCCACTCCAGGACCTTGAAATGCTTCTTACGAAGCCACTCCTTCGTTGCCCTGGCAGGTGTGTTTGGGATCATTGTCATGCTGAAAGACCCAGCCACGCTTCATCTTCAGTGCCCTTGCTGATGGAAGGAGGTTTTCACTCAAAATCTCACGATACATGGCCCCATTCATTCTTTCCTTTACACGGATCAGTCGTCCTGGTCCCTTTGCAGAAAAACAGCCCCAAAGCATGATGTTTCCACCCCCATGCTTCACAGTAGTTATGGTGTTCTTTGGATGCAACTCTGCATTCTTTCTCCTCCAAACACGACGAGTTGAGTTTTTACCAAAAAGTTCTATTTTGGTTTCATCTGACCATATGACATTCTCCCAATCCTCTTCTGGATCATCCAAATGCCCTCTAGCAAACTTCAGACGGGCCTGGACATGTACTGGCTTAAGCAGGGGGACACGTCTGGAACTGCAGGATTTAAGTCCCTGGCGGCGTAGTGTGTTACTGATGGTAGCCTCTGTTACTTTGGTCCCAGCTCTCTGCAGGTCATTCACTAGGTCCCCCCGTGTGGTTCTGGCATTTTTGCTCACCGTTCTTGTGATCATTTTGACCCCACGGGGTGAGATCTTGCGTGGAGCCCCAGATGGAGGGAGATTAGCAGTGGTCTTGTATGTCTTCCATTTTCTAATAATTGCTCCCACAGTTGATTTCTTCACACCAAGCTGCTTACCTATTGCAGATTCAGTTTTCCCAGCCTGGTGCAGGTCTACAATTTTGTCTCTGGTCTCCTTTGACAGCTCTTTGGTCTTGGCCATAGTGGAGTTTGGAGTATGACTGTTTGAGGTTGTGGACAGGTGTCTTTTATACTGATAACGAGTTCAAAAAGGTGCCATTAATACAGGTAACGAGTGGAGGACAGAGGAGCCTCTTAAAGAAGAAGTTACAGGTCTGTGAGAGCCAGAAATCTTGCTTGTTTGTAGGTGACCAAATACTTATTTTACCGAGGAATTTACCAATTAATTCATTAAAAATCCTACAATTTTTTTTTCTCATTTTGTCTCTCATAGTTGAGGTATACCTATGATGAAAATTACAGGCATCTCTCATCTTTTTAAATGGGAGAACTTGCACAATTGGTGTCTGACTAAATACTTGTTTGCCCCACTGTATATAATATTCTGAAATGGGGCAATCTGCATAATGAATACTTTTACTTTTGGTACTTTAAGTATATTTTGATGCCAATACTTTTGTGCTTTAACTTGAGTGACATTTTGAATGCAGGACTTTTACTGTAACAGAGTATTCCTACACTCTGGTATTTTTACTTTCACCGCCTCTGGTAATGTCATTTGGAGGGATAGTTATTCACTAATAATAATTCACACCCTTAAGAATAAAACTGTCTAATCTGAATAAGAGCTTGACCAAATCAGAAACAGGCATCCATTTAAAAAGTCATTAAATGAAAAATGATTATATTCAATCAGTCAAATTAAAACCGTTTCTAAATCAGGAATTGTATAGCCTAAAGCCCCGAACACCTGTCATCACTTAGATAGCAATATCAATATTTGGCAACATAACAATTAGTTATGAATTTTAATCTTTGATGTTTTTGAGCTTGGAGCTTGTTTTTAAATTTAAAGTTTTGTTTATAAATGTTTGTTTAAACCTAAATAATAGTTATGTGTATATATATAATGTATTTAATTACTAAATTTAACAGCTGGATAACAGCCAGTGTGCTTTACCGCACATTACTTAATTAACAATAAACATTAATATTTAAAAAGAGGACTTTATAGTAACGTACTATTGGAAGTTATACACTATTCAGAGAACAGCAGTTTAGACCCAGGAGAGTATGCAGGACTCACCGTTAACAGAAACAACGCAAACACAGGAGAAGTAATCCGATTCATGGCGGGAGAATAGTTCCGGTGTGCGCGTGAAGAGAGTCGATAGTCCTGCTGCGGCCGGTGCGAGGTCCGGACACACTGTGAGCTGATGGAGGAGAAGGGAGGCTTATAAAGGAGGAGGAACACACACACACACACACACACACTCAACAACTCTCTCACTCACACACACTGAGGCCCAATTCCAAACCACACCCTACCCACTCCCAGTCCTTGATGGAGTGAACTCTGTCTGTGGTTACACTCGCAGCTGAACGTGGCTCCCTTCTTTCAGGTGGACGGTGTAGAAACAGCGGCAAGCTTTGGAACAAACTCCCCTCTCTCTTGGAGAAACAGGTAATGCCGTAACTTTTTGTAACAACGGTTTCAAATCAGCATCTCCTGGACAAAAAAACATCATCAGCCAGGACCTCAAGTGGGAGCAGAACCTCAGCTCCCTCACCTAAAGCCCAGCAGAGGATGTTCTTCCTGAGGCAGCTGAAGAGATTCAACCTGCAGCATATCATCCGCTCTGCAGAAAGGGTGATCGGCTGCAATCTGCAGTCCCTCCAATACCTGCATGCCTCCAGGACCCTGAGGCAGGCCGGGAAGCTTGTGGCCGACCCTCCTACTCTGGACACAAACTGTTTACCCTGCTCCCCTCTGGCAGGAGGCTGCGCTCCATCAGGACCAAAACCTCCAATCACTTGAACAGCTTCTTCCCCTCCGCTACCGACCTCATTAACAAGGCCCGGGACCCCCACTGACACTGGCCCTCAGCCACTCTATAGACTCTATCACATTAATAAACACAATAGCAACAATATCTTGTTCATAGTGTCAGTCCTGCACAACCCTCCAAACTCTGCACATTTCACTGCACATATTTCATTTTATTTTTATGGGTATAACTATAGTTCATCCATATTCAATGTAACTATTGCTATATATAAATAAATATAGTTTTCTTAAAATTGTTTTATTTTTATGTATGCAACAAAAACACCAAGACCAATTCCTTGTACGTGGTTACCTACCTGGCAATAAACCTGTTTCTGACTCTGATTCTATAACAGTTATTTTTCAAATAAGTAATGGTAATAAAGTTAAAAACCTACGTGGTACTGCTTGTTTTATTGACACATAGTCATTCATACAGCAATAGATTTCACATGAAGTGCAGCTATAAGCCGGAAATGTTATTTTAGATAAAAGTCAGAGTCAAAATGTGCTGTTTTTAACAAGGAGCCTATGTTCTGATTGGCACCCTTTTTCCTATCAGAAGGAAAAAACAGGCTTTTTTTTATTATTCTTCTATTTATCTCTATATATACTATATAACTTATGTACGGTTTGCATTTCTATAATTGTACCATGTGTCTGTGGGAACCTAGAGAAAGATATTTAGCGAAACTGTAAATGATGAGGGTCTTTTGCATGGAACTCTGGGTGTGTTTCCACATGCGTTACATAAACAAACAGGAAGGGTGTGGTGCTTATTTCAGGTGAAAGCAGGTGTGTGTCTGTGAGTCAGGGAACCAGAAAATGAGCATGTTATTGATGTCACTTAGAGTCCTTCTAAGGACTGTTGGTGCTGCTGGCAATTTGGCACATACAGAGATATTATCAGGTGATGTGAGTTTTATGGGATGACAACATTGAACGAAAAAAAGCAATTAAAAAAGGGAAACGTTGAAAGATTTATTTTTAATTTTCTTTTCTACTGACACAAATGATGAAGAAAAAGGGGGGAAATATCTTCATCAGTTTGTGCCAGTAGTTGATGAGACCTACTTTTTCCTCTTCTTTTGCATGCTATACTACTAAACATCATTATTTTATTTTTTGACATATTAGACGAACACTTTTTCCAGCATGACTTTTTTCAAAACATTTTTGACATATTATAGGATGACCTTGTTTTCAATTTTTGGGGCACAGCATACTATGGATTATTTTCCTTTTATTCCACATACTTTAACATGTATTTTCGTTAACATACTATTCATTGACGTGTTTCATAACTGTCCACAAAATATCATCTTTGACCAATTCCTTGATGTTTTTTTAACATACTGTATCATTTTTTGTGACATTTTTCAACGTTCAATACTTTTTTTTTTACATACTTTAATAGGACGTTTGTCATATTTAAAGAAAAATACATCCTATGACTTATTTCAGGATATTTTATCAAAGTAGTACATATGATTATTAAAACTTACTATATAGATTTTTCTACAGACTATATGTATGTACAGTATGTGTCTGCAGGTGATGCATAATGCAGTAGTATTTATTTGAATCTGAAAAAGCGAAAAGAAAGTGACGCCCATGATAGATTAAAACGCTTTCTCGGAAAAATGGTTGTGTAACAGATTGGGCTGAACATGTCTCTTCCTGCTTTTCTGTGGAGATCTGTATCATGCACATACAGAGATTTCTTTGGAAGGTGCTTATTGTTATAGTCAGACCGGGTAGGGCAAGGCAAGTTTATTTATAGAGTTATTAAGTGCTTTACAGAACAAAATAGACAACATTGAGAAGCAAATGCAGCAGAAACACATTATAAAAATGGCATTTAAAAACAGCCATTAAGAAGTAAAGATAGTGGGATAAACACAATAGGTAAGAAAAACATTAATAATAAACACACTTAAGCGTGACATATGAACATCTCAATCAAAAGCAGCGGTAAAAAGATATGTTTTCAGTCTGGTTTTAAAAATAGCAAGAGTTGCAGCGGCCCTGCAGGATTCTGGGAGTTTATTCGAGATAGTGGGTGCATAAAAGCTAAACGATGCTTCTCCTTTTTTAGTTTTCACTCTTTGGACAAAAAGCAGACCCATTCCAGAAGACCTGAGAGTTCTGGATGGTTCATAATGTAGCAGGAGATCAGAAATGTATTTTGGGCCTAAACCATTCAATGCTTTATAAACCAGCAGCAGAAATTTGAAATCAGTTCTCTGACAGACAGGAAGCCAATGTAAAGACTTCAGAACTGGAGTGATGTGATCCACTCTCTCATTGTAAAGACCTCAGAACTGGAGTGATGTGATCCACTCTCTCAGTGTAAAGACCTCCGAACTGGAGTGATGTGATCCACTCTCTCAGTATAAAGTCTTCAGAACTGGAGTGATGTGATCCACTCTCTCAGTGTAAAGACCTCCGAACTGGAGTGATGTGATCCACTCTCTCAGTATAAAGACTTCAGAACTGGAGTGATGTGATCCACTCTCTCAGTGTAAAGACCTCAGAACTGGAGTGATGTGATCCACTCTCTCAGTGTAAAGACCTCAGAACTGGAGTGATGTGATCCACTCTCTCAGTGTAAAGACCTCAGAACTGGAGTGATGTGATCCACTCTCTCAGTATAAAGACCTCAGAACTGGAGTGATGTGATCCACTCTCTCAGTGTAAAGACCTCCGAACTGGAGTGATGTGATCCACTCTCTCAGTATAAAGACTTCAGAACTGGAGTGATGTGATCCACTCTCTCAGTGTAAAGACCTCAGAACTGGAGTGATGTGATCCACTCTCTCAGTGTAAAGACCTCAGAACTGGAGTGATGTGATTCACTCTCTCAGTGTAAAGACTTCAGAACTGGAGTGATGTGATCCACTCTCTCAGTGTAAAGACTTCAGAACTGGAGTGATGTGATCCACTCTCTTAGTGTTAGTGAGGCCTCGAGCCGCAGCGTTCTGAATCAGTTGCAGCTTTCTAATGGATTTCTTAGTGAGACCTGTAAAGACACCTTTACAGTAGTCCAGTCTACTGAAGATAAAAGCATGGACAGGTTTTTCTAGATCCTGCTGTGACATTAACCCTTCAATTCTAGAGATGTTCTTCAGGTGGTAGTAGGCAGACTTAGTAATTGCTGTAATTTGACTGTTGAAATTCATGTCTGAGTCCAGGACTACACCTAGATTTCTGGCCTTATTTGTTGTTCTAAGCTTTAACGACTGAAGCTCTGCGCTGATTTTTATTCTTTTCTCCTTTGATCCAAAAAGCATAACCTCTGTTTTATCTTTGTTTAATTGGAGAAAGTTCTGACTCATCCAGTCATTGACTTGCTCAATGCACTTACTCAGTGTTTTAATTGGAGCATAGTCTCCTGGTGAAATTGTTATATACTGTACATTTGTGCATCATCTGCATAGCTGTGGTAACTTATCTCGTTGCTTTTCATTATCTGAGCCAGTGGTAGCATGTAGATGTTAAAGAGAAGAGGCCCCAGGATGGAACCTTGAGGAACCCCACATGTCATATTTGTCAGCTCTGATGTGTAGCTGCCTATAGAGACAACGTGTTTCCTGTCCTTTAAGTAAGATCCAAACCAATTTAGAACTGTTGCCGAAAGTCCCAACCAGTTTTCTATTTGGTCTAGCAGTATGTTGTGGTCAACAGTGTCAAATGCAGTGCTGAGATCTAATAATACTAACACTGAGATTCTGCAGCTGTCTGTGTTTAAGTGGAGGTCATTGAAGACCTTAACGGCAGCAGTCTCGGTGCTGTGGTTCGGTCGAAAGCCTGACTGGAACACATCAAAACAGTTATGTGCATCCAAGAAATTACTCAGTTGTTTAAAAACTACTTTTTCACTGATTTTACCTAAAAAAGGGAGGTTTGATGTGGGCCTGTAATTATTCATTGCTGAAGAGTCCAGATTATTCTTTTTTAAGAGCGGTTTAATGACTGCAGTTTTCAGGGCTTGTGGAAATACACCTGAGTGAAGAGAACTGTTTACTATATGAAGTAGATCTGAGGACATGCTAAGAAAAACTGTTTTGAAAAAGCTTGTAGGTATAATATCAAGGCAGCAGGAGGAGGACTTCAGATGTTGAATGATGTCCTCTAGGTCTTTATCATTAATCTGATGGAATTGTGTCATGGTGTATGAATTGATTTAAGTGGACACAAGGACAACACATTTGCTGTACCTGATACAGAAACACCGACTACCTGTGAAAAGAATTGTTTGTTGGAGTGATGCTGATACTTAGTTTCCAGTGGCAACCTCTACAGAATGTCCGATCAGAACACAAAGGGGGAAAACGGCATCCAGAGAAATGTTATTGAGTCGTCCTATATTGAATATTCACACCCACAACACAGAGTACTGAAGTGATTGTACTTGCTGATATAGATATAGATACGTGTGTAATGTCTGTAAGGTGTGGTTCATTAGATGCACGCACACCATCGACGTAACAGAAGTGAGTGACTTAAACAATGAGAGCTACAACTATATAGGGCCAAGAAATAGGTGGTCAATTAACTGCCTGACCAAATCACACTGAACAATACAAGGAATAAACAGATTTGAAAACAAACAGATGGCCTTTTGTACAGCCTGTCTGATTTTCTGAATTTTTATCAGCGAAGAAGGAGGCAAATTCATTGCAGGCCCTGGTGTATTGAATTTCAGAGGCTACTGACACTGGGAGCTTTGTTAGTCTGTCCACAGTAGCAAAATGTCATGTGTTGTTTTTGACGATAATGTCGGAGAATAAAGACTGTCGTGCCTTTATTAATTGCTATTAACATGCTGAGTCAGTCCGTAGTTATCAAGAACACAGAACAGTTCTTTAGCCCCTCTGTCCTGGGGTTTTTCAACGTGAATATTAAAGTCCCACACAATGACTAGACGTTCAAAGTCAATACTCACTATAGACAGCAATTCAGTGAATTCATCAGAAAAGCTTGCACAGTATTTGGGTGGTCTATAAATGTAATGAACAGAGCTTGGGAGGAGCATTTCAGCTGAAGGGCTGCATATTCAAAAGATGGAAAGGTTCCATAAGAGGTCTGCTTGCTTTGAAGGGAATCATTAAACAAAATAGCAACTCCACCCCCTTTCTTATGCATTCTAGCCTGACTCATAAAACTAAAGTTGGGAGGGGTTGATTCGATAAGAACAGCTGCGCTGTTATTTTGGTCTATCCAAGTTTCAGTTCAAAACATAAAATCCACATTGTGCTTGGTGATAAAATCATTGATTAAAAATGTCTTTCCTGCTAACGACCTGACATTTAATGAAGCAAGTTTCAGCTTGTTGAATACACTTTTGTGTGACAAGCTGTGACCAACTGGGAATCGCAGCTAAATTTGATAAATTCACACTAACAGTTGAGCGCTTTCTGTTTCTAAGCTGATTCACCATTTGTAATCTATAACCTATCAACACAGATATCGGCCAAGCTATTGGCAGGCAGGGTCCCGGCATGTCCTGGAAAGATTTGAGAGTGCCATACGCCCTCGAGCCTGGACCCAGCACATATCAGTTAGAGCTTGTTGCCTTTTCTACACGCACATCCTTATCAGGCTCCGGAGACAGCTGATTCGGTCTCAAAGGGGAAGGAGGTGGTGCACGTTTTGTTTTGGATGATTGTGGTAGGCATGGGGATCAATACGGGGGAGCTGGTGCACGTGTCTGCTTCAGTGATTGTAGTTCAGGGACGGAGGTCAGCTTGCGAATCTCGTGAAATTGTTCAGGCAGGATTGTAGGCGGTCACTGAGCTGCTGGTTGGAGGAGTCTGGGCTCAGAAAGCTGGATGGCGGTTTGGGTGTTGAAGGGTGGCAGTCGAGAACCCTCCTTTTGTCTCATAGGTCTCCCATAATCATGACTCTCCTCAGGCAGCTGCAGTGATAGGTCTTCAAGGCTTTCTAAGCACTGTGTTGTGTCTTTCTCCTGTTTTGATTCCTCTTGTTGCTTGATCTTGGCATAGGGAGCAGATTGATGATGCAGGCAGTTGAATATGTTAGAAATAAACAATTTTACTCCTGACTTGTTCAGAAAAAGTCCATCTGCTTTAAAAAGATGTCTGCTGTCCCAGAAAAAGTTAAAATTGTCAATAAAATGGACAGAATGTTCAGTACAGGCAGTTGAGAGCCACGTGTTCAGTGCAAACAATCTGCTGAATCTCTCCTCTTCTGACTGGTAGTAGAGGGCCACTGATGAACACCTCAGCATTTAGAGAGCTGACAGTTTTCAAGAGACATTTAAAGTCTTCTTTCAGCACGTTTGACTGATGTTTGACATCATTCGTTCCAATGTGCAGTACCACATTTTTCACAGTCGGGTGTTCAGCCCCAATATGCAGGATCTGGTTAGCCAAGTCAGAGACCATATCCTTGGGAACACAGAGTACTTTGGTTTTGTTTAGACTTTTTAAATCTCTCACAGCAGAGTCACCCACTATCAGAGTTTCAGGCCTAGTCATTAGCTTTCCCTGTAGCCTTTTACTTTCCGAGTAACTTTTGGTCCTTACCCTGCTGTGTGAAGAAGACAGGTTATCCAGGTCATCAGAAAAAGATCTTGGGTTATGTGTCAGTGGAGCATATCTGTTCTGAAGTGGCACGCTTGGTTGTTTAGGAGGATTGTTTGCAGTCCTCCCTTAAGCAGCTGTCCACGGCTGATTCCTAGTATAAACTGGGGTTGAGGAGGCGCTCTGCCTGGGTGATATCAATGCAGGCCAGCCGGTCGCATCACAGACCTCAGAGCGCTGGGCTCTGCCGGTTATTTGTCCTCCCAAATCCCATGAAGATGATTTACTCTTAGGCTTTGCACCCAGAGAGTTCCAGGGAGGACTACCACTTGTAGATTTATCACCCAGCACAAAGCCCTCCTGTTCCTTGGAATCCTTGTAGCTGCTAACTAGCTGTGAGTTAGCATGCCCTTGTCGATTCTTTTGGAAAACTGGTAGAGTGGTGTCATTGCCACATAGTCCATTCACTTCCACGTTAACTTCCAACCGGTGCATTTTTATTTCGAACACGGCGATGTTCTGTAGAAGTTTTTGGAAGTCATCTGTAGAGAGGAGAGGGATTTTGCTGCTAACTAGATAAAGCTAAGGAGCACGCAGCACCAGCAGTCTAGGCTTTATCTGTTGCTAGGCCACGCTACTATCAGACTGAGGTCGTCGTAAAACTACTGAAATATGGCCAAAGCCCTCCGTCTATTTTTGAAGAATAACCGTCCCAGTGATAACTTTTTCAGAAGGAAGAATAGGAACAATAATCTAAAAAAGTAAGCAAGACTTCCGGTATGAAGAGAGAGGAGTAGACGTGTTTTCCTCCCGCTCCCTCGTTCCCAAGTTTTTGGTATGTAAAAACCCCGTTATTCACTTCAAACTTTGCAAATCGATATAAAATAGCTGAGCAACTTGATACATTAAGAAGACATGGCATCTAAAGCTACAAAGCATTCCAAGAAAGACTCTGTGCCTAAGGAAGACGTCGCTGTGGGCAACGTCAGCATGGCGGCGCTAACAAGTTTGTTGGAGAGCCATAAAGTGTCTCTTTCGGCAGAGTTTAAAACCGCTATCGCCGCACTCGAGTCTAAAGTTGACCTGGTACATGCGACCGTGTACGAGCTTGGGCAGCGCATTACATCTCTGGAGTTGAATGCAGACTCAGTTGACGGGCGCCTGTCGACTCATGAAGCTACATGCACAGAGCTGGCCGCTAGCAATGCTAAACTGCAGGCGAAAATTTCAGACCTCGAAGCCCGGAGCCGCCGCAACAATATTCGCATCATTGCTCTCCCGGAGTTGATTGAAGGCCCACTGCATTCTTCTCCAACCTATTACCCCAGCTTCTGGGGGACCAAATCCTGCCTACCTCTCCTGAGCTGGTCCGGGCCGACAGTTCATTAGCCGCAAAGCCAAAGCCTGGGGAAAGGCCGTGGCCTGTCATCATCCGTTTCCAGAACTTCCAGACCAAGGAAAATGTCATCCGCGAGGCCCGGAGGATGAGAGTGAACCTGCGGTACAAGGGGGGCTTTAAACCTATTGCCTATTATGAAGATTATATCCCTGAGGTTGTAGCGCAGCGAGCTCTGTACCGAGAGGTGGTGGCGCACCTGTTTAAGCTCGGACTCAGACCCGCTCTCCAATACCCGGCCAGGCTGATGATTACAACGGAGAACGGAGACAAAGTTCGGCTGTCATCTGTCGAGGAAGCTAAGGAATATCTTGCCGCTAAACAGAAGTAACATATCTGCTGTAAAACACAGTAATTATAGTTGGGTTTTGTTGTTTGCGGATGTGTGTGTGTGTGTGTGTGTGTGTGTGTGTGTGTGTGTGTGTGTGTGTGTGTGTGTGTGTGTGTGTGTTTGTGTGTGTGTGTGTTTGTTTGTTCCCCCCCCTGTTTTCTTGTTTTCTTTCTCCCCCTCCCCTTTTAATTTATTATCTGCTCAGGTAAAGGCACAACTTGAAGGACCAGGTCAATGTGTGGTAGAAATATCCGGTTTATTTCTTGGAACGTTAAAGGGATGAACAATATCACTAAAGCCAACAAGGTAATTTCACATTTGCAACACCTTAGAGGGGACATCTGCTTTTTACAGGAGACACACGGAAATGTCTCACGTCAAGAGGTCATGGATGGGTCACCTGTTTTATTCAAGGTTTTCCGAGAGGGCTAGTGGGGCTGCGATTATTATACACAGGGATATTGCCTTTGAACTAAACTACTATATCTGATCCAAACGGCCGATACGTTATAGTATCTGGCAAACTACAAAATACTCATGTGGTGCTGGCCTCACTATATGCACCGACTTGGGATGATGAGAAATTTATATCCAAATTCTTTACTTCTATACCTAATCTCAATGACCATCAAATTATAATTGGAGGTGACTTTAACCTGGTCCAGGATGTAGAACTTGATAGGTCATCCGCTAAGCAGTCTACTCTATCTAAGTCGACCAAAGTCCGAAAATTTCACGCCGACCAGCTGGGCTTGAGGGACCCGTGGAGGACTAAGTTTCCCACCAGTAAAGTTTTTTCTTTCTTTTCACATGTCCACCACACTTAGCCTACTCACGGATAGACTTCTTTTTACTTGACAATAAACTATTACACAACGCTCTCTCCTGTGAGTATCATAGCATAGTTATCTCCGACCATGCACCCACTTCTGTGGTAATCAAATTTCGCCATGGTAGACCACCCTCTAAATTCTGGAGATTTAGCCCTCATTTGTTGTCCGAACCCAAATGTAAGGCTTTCCTTGCAACACAAATCACATTTTTCTTTGAGATAAACAATACTCCGAATATTGGCAGTGGTATACTTTGGGAGTCCTTTAAGGCTTATCTTCGCGGTCAGATCATTTCTTTTGTCTCCCATTTCAGGAAATCGGAGCAATCCAAATTGACAGAAATTTCAGCTGATGTCCGCAATTTAGACATCCAATACTCGGTTAATCCCAACTCTATTTTGTATAAAAAACGGCTTCAGCTTCAATCTCAATATGATCTGACACTGCTGAAATCAGTAATATCTTTTCAAACTACTATTCTGAATTATACACCTCAGGGTGTTCTGCACAGGATTGGGACAGCCAGCCCTAACCCCTTAGACACTCTAGTTTATCCCCAAGTCGATGGGAGTGGTTCTGGTGATCTGGGATCTCCATTAACCATCTCTGAAGTTACAGAGGCTATCAAATCTTTACAGAGTGGTAAATCGCCTGGTCCTGATGGCTACACCACAGAGTTTGAAAAAACTTTTTGTTCTGTACTTGCCCCGATCCTGGTGAGAGTATTCAATGATGCCTTTCTGAAATGCAAGTTACCACCTACTTTGTGGGAGGCCTCAATCACTCTGTCATTGAAGAAGGATAAGGACCCACTCTTGTGGCAGCTACAGGCCGATATCCCTTTTAAACGTAAACTTTAAGATCATGTCTAAGGTTCTATCTAGCTGTCTCCAGAGGGTTATGCCAGGCCCGATCAATCCCGACCAGACAGGCTTTATCTCGGGATGACAGTCATTTTTTAATACCAGGAGGTTGTTTACATTATTTATTCTCCCTCTACTAATTCCCCTGAAGTTGTTCTCTCTTTGGATGCGGAAAAGGCTTTCGACAGAGTATAGTGGGGATATCTGTTTTATATACTTAACAAATTCAGTTTCAACAAGGACTTTGTTTCATGGATTCAACTCCTCTATACGTCTCCCGTAGCTTCAGTCAATGTCGACGGTGTTAAGTCGGGTTTGTTCTCGCTCTCTCGTGTTAATTGGTTTACCTCTAAAAAATATGCTCCAGGCACTGAAGGCAGATGATTTTTGATGATTGTGATTGAATGTTTCAATCTGAAATATTGTTTATTGTGGATGTTTGCAACAATTCATAGAATGCCAACACCCTTTCTGAAGAATCTCATTCATTAGTGTATTGACAAAATGTATTATTAGGGTAGGTTTTGGTTATCAAAATTGATAAAAAGAGACGAACTGTTAGGGAATATTTTTGCTTAAGTGTTTAACCTTTGACCTAGTTCATAATGTTCTCCTTCCTCTGTCTGTATTGCCATGGCATAGGTTTTCAGCCTAGGTGCTGTTATCCTGTTGTTCCCATACTGGATGCGAGCTCATGCTGAGCTAAGATTGGTTTTATTGTTTTGGGACAGCTGGGCGCCAGGTTATCTGGCACCAGGTGCTCTTGTACGCATATTCTATTGACCTAGATGACAGGTTTTAGTTAGATGTAGGGTCCATATTTGTTTAGCCTGGTGAAGAACGTTGGTTGTCCATTCGTAACTGGTTAAAACCTCGTATTGTAGTAGAGATTTTCAGAATTGGTCGGGCAACCGCTCTATCAACTTGTGGCTGCAGCAACTGTCTTGTCAATTCTCTGGCCGTTAACTTCATAATAAACCTTCAGTGTTTGCCATCAAAGTTCCAGCTCTCCCAGTGTCTCTCTGAGTTTTGTTTCCATTGCTTCAGAAGTTTCCACCACAATTACAATACAATTTTTCTGTGGAACGGATTTGATTGTGAAGCAATGGAAAGAACGCTGGACTAAAATGCAGTCATGCACTAATATTTTTGATGGCAAATGTGGGGGGGTTCAAACAACTTTTTTTTTAAGGTGAGGGGGACCAAATTATATTGTGACAACGCCCATGTAATGAAGAAAATATGTCTCTCTGTTGTCAAAATAAAACAGGAAGTGGAAGAACATGAATAACTAAACAAACGTGAAACAAGAACATGACAATCACGAACATGACTATTTATTGTGTTGTATATATTTACTGTAACAGCAGTCTGTTTCTCAGCAAACTCTCAAGTCATGCCATCTAAACACACGAGGAAGGAGTTCAGATTGAGTTTAAATACCGTATGCTGGTTAGTAACAGAATCAGAACAACTGCAAATGAACGAGCAGCATTATAATATTGTACAACGAAAGAAAACTAAGCGAAGGTCAAAAGAGGATTGTAAGGAGGGACTATTTCTTGAGCAGAAAGTAGTTCCAATCAATCCTGCTGCGGGAGAAATAAAGAGGACACAAAACTTTATAATTTAACCATTTATTTATTATTTATGTAGGACACGTCGTCTGTGTAAGCTTAACAATTGCAGTTCTCAGTTAATTTTGGACTTTAGAAACAGTATTCTACGGAATCCTCTCACCTTAAAGTACAGTTCTGGACAAATATTTTAATCCCCAACTTTTCATTTTTACTTTGAATCAAACACTTTGATGGTGCTGCTTCTAAAACAATATTGAGATTATTTTTTTTCAACAGAGTTAATAACTTGAAACTCAAAATACAATAAACTGGGTGAATGTCACCTTTTTATGAAGATGTAAGGATTTCGTTCGACCACTAGAGAGAGGTGTTTAGCCGAGTATGCTTGACTAGTCAGGGGACCACACCATTGTTAGTATTAGAGAGGCAGGGATCCTTTGTAATAGTAGTGGACAAAGTGCATTTTTCTCATAATTCAGACAGCCTACATCTGTAAGACTCTATATTTACCATCACTAAAGGAAATGTTCATTAACATCTGATTTATCCCGTGTGTAAAAAAACAAAATGCCCTCTTCTTTCAGAAATCGGCTTTTTGTTGAGTTGCTAGACTATCTTATTTAGCCTTTATTAATAAATATAGAATAAAAGCATCAAAGACTTAAAAACACTGCATTTAATGGCTTGTTGCCGTCACTGTTTTTGCAGTGAAGAAAAAATTGTTTTCAAGAAAAAATGAGCATTAAAAAGGTAATGGCAGAAGGAGGGAAATTTGTTTGATAGCGTTGTCTGCTTTGAAGTTAAATGTTTGCTGAGTTACTAGCACACTAAAATGACACATAAAGCATCATTATTTAAACTGACACTCACAGAGCAAAATGTCAGCTCTAAACACACTTTCAGCTCTGCACCCAGTTTGCAATTCAACATCGTTCTTTTTGTAAAAAACGGCACACAGTTTTCAAAGGAAGACACAGAAATCTGACATATTCACTTGCTTACAGTACATCCTTATTGAGTCAACAACAAAGCAGTTTAGTGTTTATGGTCATTAGGCATGAGTATTTGTTTATTGGGTTATGTTTGTAACATTTTTAATGGTTGTGGTGTTTGGAAAATGGCCAACAAATTCAGAGTTTTTTAGTTGTTTAGAGTTTTAGAGATTAGAGCTGAGGATTTGCCGTTTGAGTGTGAGTCTTGAATATTGACTTGATATGAAGCTGTTGTGAGAACAGGAAACAAGGAAGTGGTCATAATAATTGAAGTTGCATAAGAGCACACAAGATAAGTGGGATGTGGTGGTAATCAAAAATAAGAAAAAGAGGCAGCTGTGTGTCATACTTTGGAGGGTCAAATATTTGAGAGATGGCTTTGGACTATAAATAGGCTAGAAACTAAATGTGAAGTTATTTTTTATCTGCAGCCGCGGGAAAAATTAGGAGACTACTTCAGCATTATCATTTTCTCTTGATTTATTATTATAGTATGTCTTTTAGTTAAATGATTTTTTTGTATTGTATTCTATAAACTACTGACAATTTCTCTCTTTCTCTCGCTGCAGCTCTCAGAAAACACTCTTTCACACGAGGGTCATACTTTGGAGGGTCAAATATTTTAGGGTTTTCTAAGGCAGAGATGAATTTGGACTATTAATAGGCTACAAACTAAATATGAAGTTGTTTTTGATCTATTTCATCCAGAGACAATGTACAATATGTGAAATAAGAATGGTTTGAGTAACCTCCATCCATTGGCCTGACGGTCATACAGCTTCAGCCTTTATGCTGCAAATACCTCTCCAACCTATCAATTCATCCCCCCTCTCCCTTTTATCCCCCCTCACATCTTCCTCTTACTGCTGTAATGGAAACTTCTGGAGTATGGAGTCGTAACACAATGAGAACATGGGAGAGCTGGAACTTGATGGCAAACTCTGAAGGTTTATTATGAAGTTACGGCCGGAGAATTGACAAGACGTGTGCTGCAGCCACGAGGTGACACAGCAGTTGCCCGACCAGTTCTGAAGATTTCTCACGCCGGTCCGATGTATTCAGCTGGTTCTGAGAGAATAAACAACATACTGCATGACAAGATCAAACAGGCAACGCACTATAGGAAGGAGTAAGGAGACAAAACACTGAGAGCACAGCAGCCCAAGGTTGCATTTTCTTCTTTCTCTCAAAATGATATCCGTCTCAAAGGCTGACAAAGAACATTATTATAACATCATAAAACATAAAATAAAACTGTATTAATGAACCTTTGAAATATAAATGTAATCTTACAAAGCGCATGAGTCAATAATAAAGCAGTCACATGCGAGTCACAGCCAATGAGATCAAAGCTTGAACTTATAGGTTTCTGATGTCAGAATGATTATATATTATAGGTCTCTATATGTGGATACAATGCTAGGCTGCTGCCTGACTCACTGCTGCTGTTTTCCTCTGATTATGAGAAAGGAACACATGTTGTGATAATGAAGCTCTGTTTTGTTATGAAGCCGATGGCGTGGATACTGAGGCGACTTATTTCTGTTTAAATTAACTCAAAGACCAGGCACAGCTCTGAATGATGTCAGAGGGGGTTTCCAGCTGATTCGTAAAGGCACTCGCTTTTTTCTTTCGACTAATAGACTAAATATTTGGCAACTACTTTTTTCGCCGACTAACGTTTAATCAACTAATTGGGGGCAGCCCTAGTCCTGATACATCCCATGCCCTGATCCCTGAATTAGGTCTTGACCGATCACCACTCCTCCACCCACTTGTGGCGGAATGCTCAGTAGCGGCACCTCCTGTAAAAGATCAATGATCCAAATGTTAATACACAGTCCACAGTTATTCTGCTGCCAGCGTCAAAAGTTAGCTTTCAAGCAGACATCATCTCAAGCAGTATGAGTGAGAGAATTCCCTTCTGCAACAGTACATTTCGTGTGATCATGAGGTTTACACCGATCAGCCATAACATTATGACCACCTGCCTAATATTGTGTAGCGCCATAGTTTATGGCCGCTGTATGCAATCTAGGCATAGTTTCAAACATCATTAATACTTAGTTGGATTTTGTTTTCTTTTTTTCCCCCCAATTTACAGCGCCCCCCATGGATGGAGGCGCCCTTAGCATTCGCCTATACTGCCTATGCCCAGTGCTGGCCCTGATATATACAACAACTCTCAGTCCCTCATGCAGACATCCTGCTGAATACACAGACACACAATTTGAGCTACAGTAGCTGCTCTGTTGGATCAGACCACACAGACCAGCCTTCCTCCCCCACAGCATCAATGAGCCTTGGCCGCCCTTGACCCTGACCACAAGCTTTCCTTCCTTGGACCACTTTTGGTAGGTACTGACCACTGCAGACCGAGAACCCCCCACAAGAGCTGCAGTTTTGGAGATGCTCTGACCCAGTCTTCTAGCCATCAGAATCTGGCCCTTGTCAAAGTCGCTCTCATCCTTACGCTCGCCAATTTTTCCTGCTTCCAACACTTCAACTCTGAGGACATAGTGTTCACTTCCTGCCTAACATATACCCCCCGACAGGTGCCATTCTAACAAGATAATCACTGTTCTTCGCTTCACCTGTCTGTGGTCATAATGTAATGGCTGATTGGTGTATTTATGTTGCTCTCACCGTGTTCTGGCCCTGGCCCTCAGTGCGGTAGTTAATGAGATAAGATTTGGTGTCCAAAAGGCATCCCAGATATGCAGAAGTACAGCAACAGAATAGATACTGTAAAAACAACAGCAAAGGGTTACTGAAAGGCTACTTACACATGGTGTGGGGAATGCAGTGTTGCTCTGGGGTTATCCAAAAAAGGTGCAGTTTCATTTTACATGGCACACTAACTTACCAGGTAACCAACTGGCTAGATCAATTACCTAAACCAATATGTGCTTATGTTATATCCTATGAAAGGCAACCATGTACTTATTTACTACCTTCACCATTTAATTACTTTTAGGAGTGTGACAGTCTGGCTGCTTGAGTGTGTCACGACCAGGCTACCTCCTGGACAGACCCAGAATCTAAAAGGGGTCCTATTTTGCTCATTTTCAGGTTCATATTTTTATTTTCTGCCTCTACTGTGACATGTCTCCATGCTTAAATGTTGAAAAAGCTCTTTATTTTTCTCATACTGCCTGTGCTGGGGCACCTTTTCTCACCCTCAGCTCAATCTGCTCTGATTGGTTAGCTGGCCAGCTCTGTTGTGATTGGTCAACCGCTTATGCCCCTTTCCCACCAAATAAGTTCCAGGGCAAGTTCGGAGGTAGTGCCTGATTAAGCACCGGTTATTCCTGTTTCCACCGCAGCGGCTCTTGGCCCCAGGAAACCTGTTCTTAGCTGGCCTCACTCGGCTACCCGGCTAGAAGTCAGAACCAAATATGTCACATTTGCATCGGAGGCTGGGGTAGGGGCGCTGAGCTAAGTGACTCGAATGCGACCACACACTAAAATGATATAAAGTGAGGCTACACTAACCCGAGTTAGTGTGATGCTGTTGGTTTTAACCTGACTTTTAATGACCGTCCGTTCGCTGTTATCTCCCGCTGTTATCTCCCGTTTTGAAGACTACTCTCAACTGTTGGCAAGGCTGGTAAACAACATGTAAAGCATCTTGATCTGAAGAAGAAACAACGTGATAAAGGCGTACCTTCTGTAAAGCAGAGTACTTTGGCATAATACGTCCCGTTGATCAGGTATGGAGACTCTCTATCTGGCATCTTGTTCAGTTTGATGTCAGCTGTTTTTGGGTCGATGGTAAACCAGTTGTCAGGGTCTGAGCCTTTGGCGTACCTACAGGAGAAAACGCTGTGTCAGTTATCACGATTGAGTGTAGAAAACTAAGCTGACGTACTTTAAACCACAGAGCCCTTCGTCTATGTGATTTTGCACTGACCTGACATTCTCTGCCACTTTCCCAGTGTCTCCATCTATTGCAGCGTAACGTGCAATGACTTCATTAGTGTTGACGGAGCTGCCTCCCTCTGAGACGGGAATAGTTTTGACTTTGGGGTCAAATCTTGGCCCCTCCGACTGTTTCTTCACATTGATTTTGAACAGGTTTTATATGTGGTATCACCTTGTGTGAATGTTCCTCATGTCCAAAAGGTTCTTCCTGATACTACTAATAAACCACCTATACCACTTTCTCCGTGGTCCGAAACCTATATCCGTTTCAGAGATTCCATCAGATCTGCTGGTGTTCTCTTTGTTTTTGTTGTACGGAGGCCTTCATAGCCTTGAAAGGCGCCTATATATATATAAAATGCAGATGTTATCACTTTGTTCATTGTTTTTCATTATTCAGTATGTAATGGTCACCATGTCACGTTGGTAGAAAGTATGAGGAAGCAAATTGTCATAGGGTTAGGAATACATTTGTCTCAGTTACATTTGTGGGAATAGATTGACAATCCATGAGTACTTTTCACCTGTCACAAATACCACAAAAAAAAATCCGCAAATTGATTTAGTAAATGGAAAAGTATTTGTGAATATACAGCCGCAGAAAGAATTAAGAGACCACTCCAATTTGCTCTTACATCTTTATCTTACATGTGTGACAGCCATTCCAGGTTTCTGTGGAATTCCAACACAGACAAAATTGCCAGTAGTTTATAGAAAATACAAATAATAATAATGATTTAACTCAAAAGACGTACCTATAAAAAATAAAACATGAGAAACTGGCCTCTTAATTTTTTCCGCAACTGTATAATAATTTGGGATAATATGGGCTGAAGACTGTTCAAAGGTTTAACTCAGTGGAAATGATTTGATATAAATATATTTTGAATTTGTGAATGCTGCTGAACATCATGTAGGATTCTCACACTGTAAATAATTTTCCTGTAAAATATTTTTACGGTATTCAAATGTAAAATCACTTTACAGTAGTAGTCTGTAAACCAGAAATAGGTACACATTTCACAGTCTAATACAATGTAAAATCAATAGACAATTGCTTAAAATATCCATTATTGTGAATATTATGCAAAGTAAGAAATAACAACGTCAATGAAAAATCAAATACCTTTATTAGTAGCAAACAGAAACAGCCTACTAATGTCTGCTTCACACTATGGCAATAAACTTAAATTCTCAAATTGCTCATCAGAGACTGCCCCTAACCCCTACCAAACGTGAAGGGCATAACCTATAGTTGACTTTTTTTTTTAAACAGATTTTTGAAAGAAAAATGCCCACAGGCTTTTATTTTGTTCCATCTCATCTCAAAAGATTTACATTATGTAATCTGCAATGTATTCCGTGCCGTCTGTGAAAATATACATTCATGATATACGTTCACTAATAACAGTGTGAACATATGCAGAATTGGCAACATTTGGAAAACAAACTTAAGAGCAGCCAGCAGCACAAGACGTTCAACATATGCATTAAGGCCACTTTGAAACTGTACTATTATAGCACAGTAGAACATTTTGAGAATATGCATCAATAATATGCATCAACATAAACCTTTAGGGATGAAACTGTAAGGTAGGCACCTGTGCCACTGCGAACTAGACTTGCAGGTTACCTCTTAAAATTGTCCTGTGAGGTAGGCTTGTGTTTTTATGTCTTCTTGTGTACTAGTCTTGTTCTTGTGGATCCAGGAGAGATGATCATCACTTTGGTAACCGCTGTTCCTCTCTGCAGCATTATTCCAGTGTTGCCACTGTCAAACAACAACAAACAATCATAATCATAATAAACTATACAATCAGGGATATACAGTATGACTCCAAGCTAATGCTTATAAAGTTAATAATACCAGTTCTTTTGTGGCTTATTGTGGCAATGCCAGACTGTCAAAACAAAGAGAGCGAGATTAAAGAGCTCACCGATCTACTGTATATGAAGTTCCATTCAAAGTCAATGAGATTCTTCAGTAGCATGGCAACGTGTGTATTGACTGCAGAAGACTTCTTCTGGACGCTCACACCTTTCTTCTTGGAGAAAACCTTTCCCCTTTTGGCCTTTGTCCCTCTCTCTGGATTCATACCAATGAAGCGCCTGAAATCAAAATAGTCTAAGATCAGAGTGGGGCTGCAACCACATACTGTTTTGTGTACATTCGATTAAATGCAATGACTTGGTTTTTTTTCTTTCTTCATAGCACAAATAGAGTGGACGAATGACATATAGAAGTGACATCAAATGGAATTATAATAAAACCTATAGTAAAGTCCCACAAAATACCGTGTGTGTGTGTGTGTGTGTATAGATGTGTGTAGGTGTTTTGTGGCTTGAAATGTACAGTATTAATCTCATTTCATGCTAAATACAAACACATTCATTTCATTGTATATATCCATATAATGATGACAAGGAATGAGGGGGTTTTACCTCGGTTTCTAAAAAAACAAACAAACAAAAAAATAATTAGGGCACATAACTAATAAGCTATATCATACAGTATATATGTCACTGCAGACATTTGGACCAAAGACTACTTAATTCTCCTTATATTAGGCATTTTTGAAAAGTTTAAAGGTGCATTATGTAGTTTTAGAAAAAAAGAAATTCCACAACTGAATAAACAAGAGAATATAACAAGAGAATGCTACACTAAATTAACCACACATTACCTAATTTGAATGCATCCAGGAGTTTTCGGTGCTGGATAACAGGTAACAGATCAGCAATGTCTTCCTGTTGTACATATTTTAAGTCTTCTTTGGACTCCAAGCTGGAGCTCTGAAGTTTCAATATTATTTGCCACTGGGTATCTTCAGACAGATTTGGCAGATGATCTCTCTGATTTCTTCAATCATGTCTGCCATCATTCTGGACTAGAGGGAAAGAATGGTGAGGAAGTATCAGTGGTGTGCCATGTAATCAACTTCTCTTTTAGTTTCATACCTGCAAACTAGTCACCTTTCGGCGAAATTCGCCGTTTTCAACTCAAAATATGTCATTGACGTGAATCGTGTAGATCCGAAGAGGGGGGGGGGGAGGCTGACCGACGACTGACCGACCAACCATAGACTGTATAACCGACTGTATAATGAGCAAGAAACAAGTTTGCTTTCTTCACAATAAATAAAATCTTTGTTCAAATGACTCGCGTTCCACGACCACCGACCAATCATAAGCAAGATAAACCACAGCGTGCGCTTTTTTACCCATCGGTCCCTCTTGGAGTGGAGTGCTCAGTCGTCAGCGAGTGGTTCTTCTGGACAATTTTCGGGATACGTTACAGATACAAGTTTTGAGGTAAGTCTAGTAGCAGCTAATCTGGCAAAAACATTGTATGCTGTATCATTTTAACGTTGCTGAAGTAAAATTATTTTAGCCAAATAAAGTGTATTAACATGCTTCAGCTTATCAGCTTGTTAGGTTGCTAGCTAACCTCAGTGAATTGTGTTAAAGTTAGCCTAGCTAGACCAGTTCTACGTCACCTCGTTCAATGCGAAAAGAATACGTTTGTGAAGGCTAATCTCCACAGCATCCGTCCTGTTACCTGATATTACTGGGGGCTATGTCATTGTGGTCAGATCTGAGAGGGATGAAAAGGAACACGTAATGAACAAATACACATCCGTGTGGTTTAGTGAGTAGCTAGTAGTGGTGCAACGGATCATCATTGATCCGTGATCCGTTCGGATCAATTATTTCGGTTTCGCATTCATCAACTTTTTAGTAGCTACGAAAAGTTTGGAGTTACGAACAAAATCTACAAACGCTGGCGACCGTGTGTAGAGTTAGTTTACAGTAAGCACATATAACGCTTCACTGTTGGAAATGACAGTATTCATATTGCGCTGTGTTATGTACACAAGACGCAGATGCCTTTGAAACACGCGATCTAAAAACGAAAACATGTTTTATATGTAGTAACAATTGTTGGCAATTGGCAGGTTTAAGATCCAGATTAGGTTCATGGTTGTGAATTATCTGTGTAAATCGACTCTATAGATTACACGTTCATTCTACATGTTGAATGATGATAGCGTAATACAAATATAGGCTATACATACAATGACAAAACTGCCGTGGGCTATATGTTATCCGTATCCTTTGTTAAAATTAATGTTCAATAGCTCTATGCCAATGGAAACAACCAGGGCTGGACTGGCATCTGAAAAGGGCCCGGGCACTTTTGATCACCCAAGGGCCAAGCGCCATTTTGATATATATATATATCAAAAGAGCGTAAGCTAGTCATTATGTCTAACAGTGTTTTTTTTTCGGACACTCGTCATTTTTTTCACCACAGCAAAACCAAGTGACCGCTTCTTATTGCTTAGGCTTCCAACATCACTTGTTAAAGTTCCGTGTACAATACGTCTCAACCATGAAGAAATTGAAACATCCATTGCTTTCATGCTTTCCAGAACATAACGTGTTTGAATGGTAGGATAGCCTATCCATGACCACCACAGGAAAATGCAACTCATAAAGACACGATTAAAATATCAGATACACATTGCCAACAACAAAGCTAATATACCATGTTTTTACATGTCATGCAAATTGGAGTGAGCGCGTAGCTATCAGCTATCAGCTATTCCTAAACAGTAGCACGGCTAGTCAGCTTCTTACCTATCCATCTACCGTGCAAATAGGCAGAAAACTTAAGATAACACGAGATGTCTTGATAATGACGTGGCATGCCATTACAGAAGGAAAATATTACAAAAATACATTTTGTATAAAATCACAGTTGCACAACACACGACAAGCAGTAGAGTAGAAATAAGATATTGGTTGGATTTGAGAAAGTGAAAGGGGGGGATGCCATAACTAACACGCACTAGCAATTACAAGACACAGCACATGTCGTCCTTGTGACAGCTGACAGCTCAAGACAAATGGAAGATTTCTATAGGCTGTCAAAACAATACAAGAAAGGTGTACGAAAATCAATCGGTACATATTTGTGACTGTTTTGAGAGAGTGGGGGCGACACATTTAGTCTTAGTTTCAGGCAATAAATGGGAAAAACGCCGAAGCAGTGAATAGCTAATCTGCCTAGCTAGCTAGGGTATTTCTAGACGGGACAGCACTAGCATAACTTCAAACACATCACATGACCTTGTAACAGCTCGACAAATGGAAGATTTATATATGCTGGCGCAACATTACAAGAGAAGTGCATGAAAATATATCAAATGGGTGCATGTTTGTGACTGATTTGATCATAGACTGTATATATAGATGGACAGAGTGGCTCGATTCAGCTGTGTTCTATAGAATTGAAGCAACCGAGGCGACGCCATCTTTGAAAATTTGGAGCCAGTTCGAAGTACGCTTGCGCAGTAGAATCTGAAGCATGCGCAGTGAAGAGGAGGTCGCGATCAGACCCGCCCACTCATCGAGTGAAACACGCCCCCTTCTCCGTCCGTTCCCCACCACACACACATTCACATTCGTTCAGTCAGTCATTGTACGACATTCATTTGACTAGGCTATGCCTTTAATAAACTAGCAGAATGCCGAGGTACTCGGTAGCATAACGTTAGCGAAGTTAAACCGCCTTCATAGCGAAAACAGCTGTCATAACGTTAACATTAAATCTCATTAAATGTTACCAAGAACTGTTAATGTTAAAGTTTGAAATCCTTCACGTACACGGCTTCGTCTAAGAACTATCACACCATCGTTACATAAAATAAACTGACAATATACTGACAATGATTAGACTAGTTCTATCTTTAAATTAATAATGCATAGTACCGCTGAATGCTGAGGTAAATTAACCTGGTAACGTAACGTAACAGATTGCCAACTAGATCGCTATTCCTGGCACAATGTCAAATAAGATACATAAATAATAACAATAATAACCATCCTTCTACCTAATTTCACTAAGAATAATGTTATTTGTTAATTTCACCTCATGTATTTCACAGAGCACGTCAAACACCCTCATCGCAAAGCCAGCTGTGACAGCTGTCATTAAATATTCAGCCTAGAATATTTAAACGTTAACGTTAACTTTTTTCTCATTAGAAATCTCGATGTTTCGAGCGTCTTCAACATACAAATCTATCTGTTTTTCGTTGGTATATGACCATAATCCTTTCAAGGATGTCCGAAAATCTATAGATTACTGTCAAATTAAGTTAACTTTCTAACGTTAGCGGCTAAGCTATCGCTACCGTCATTTTAATGAGTTCGCTAGCTAATATTAAGTTAATATTCATGTACTGCCCTCGCAGTGCATGTGCCGATGCAAGGCTAGACAGTCAGATAACGGTTAGCTAGAAGCCCTCCAAAAAACCACAAGGCTTGACTTTTCTTGTCCTTTAATGAAGTCTTCTTTTTTCCAACATCACCGTAAAACTGCAGATTACAGAAATAAACACACTTTACTTACTTAAAACACAGTGTGAGTTGGCATAGAATGAGTACATTTCAATTAGCCTCCACAAATGAACAAACTGAGAAGAGTTAGCATGTTAACATAAAATAGCATCTCAGCATGAGCTAACGTTAGCGGAGTAGGCTATACTCATAAAAACACAACAAGTAGGTCTTGATATAAAATACACATTTGACCACTTATAATACTTACAGACAAATATTCTCCAAGGCAAAAGCGTTTGTAACCTTTGACAATATGATTTTAACAGTCTGCTTATCTGTCTGTGCGTGCCTCAGCTCTCCTGAGCATGTAATGAGGAGAACAACCGCGCTGGTTACATAGCTGCTGCTAACGCACTGAGCGCTCACTACGATGCGGTTTCTCGAGACCAAAGAAAAGACCACTCACTCTGACGCAGTTTCTTACAACCAAGAACATACACTTTTTAAATCTACGTATGAACTGATGAATTTTAACTTAACTTATTACTTTTAACTTTTTCATCTGCAAAGGCAGAACAATTCACTTACCGAAAAAACTGCACAGAGCTCCCCTGAGATGGCCTGTTAGTACAATCAACAGCACAACACCACATGACTGTCAATATATAAATGTAAAGTAATAACAGCAAATAAAACAAATATGAGTTGCCTGACAAAAGAACACCACTACAGCCGAGCCTACAGCTACTCTGAATGAAATGAAATGTTGAAGGAGGTTGCAAGCGGCTGCACTGTCAATCAAAGTGTAACCACGCCCCTTTTATATTTATTAAAATAACATTAAAGAAAATAATTTCTTGGGAAAAAGAAAAATGGTGTGATGTGAAGCACCTTGAAAGGTATTTTTTCGAATAAAAAGTTGTGGATGCAAAATTTGTTTTAGGTGAGAAAAGTGACATAGAAAGTTGGTTACTTGCCCATTGAAAATACATGGGAATGGGCGGAGCTACGCATTGTACTGCAGCCAGCCACCAGGGGGCTCTGGACTAGCGCTTGCTTCACTTTTAACGGATGAACCTCTGTCCATCAATATATACAGTCTATGGATTTGATAAAGTCAGGATGACAACTTGGTATGGTTTCAGGCAATAAATGGGAAACGAAACGCCGAAGCGGTGAATAGCTACACTGCATTGGCTAGCTAGCGGGTGTGTTGAGCTGAATTCTAACCTCAATCTCTCCCTGCTGGGTCACGTCTCGTGACTCTCGTCTCTCCGTCTCCTCCTCCTCTGGTTCCCCGGCTCGAACCACCATCTCCTCCGCCTCCTCCTCCTCTACATTCTCCACCACCTGTGCGCTCGTTGTCGTTGTACCGGCGGCCCCACCGCCCGAACCCGAGGTTGAGCTGCCTGGTTCCCCATCATCTCCCACGGCCCCAGCAGCAGCCCCACTACCCGAACCTGAAGTCGAGCTTGTGCTTTTGAATAAGTCGGTGATTTTTGCACATTTTGCTGCGTCGTCTTTAAGTTTTTGCTTTCTCTTTTCCATTCGCTTCTCATGGCCACTCTTTTGTTTCTCCATCTCGCGACCTCTCTATCCTCCACCATTCGCTTACAACATTTGAGGTGATGACTTGGGTCAAGTAAGGGCCTCTAGGGAGGGGCGGGCCTTCGAGAACCAAGGAATTTCATTGGACTAGCCAAATGTGCCTCAAGAGAAGCATCCAATGGGCCACGATGTGTCATGTTTTTACCGTCGCAATCAATAAAAAATATAATATATATAATGTATGTTTTGTTTCCGGCCCTGGGAAGGCCCAAAACGTTGGAGGGCCTGGCGGGATTTGCCCGGTACGCCAGATAGCCAGTCCAGCCCTGGAAACAACAGAACGTGCGCATTACATATGGACCAATGCGACACGTTCATTACGGCCGTGGACCGATAAACACTCAGTACCGTACGCACACCAACCGGCATTTGCGTGTTTAACACCTTGTTTAACACCTTGTTTAACACTGGCGTTACCGCCGCTTCACTTAAATAATGAAGAACTGCTTTTAATTACGACTTGGCCGAGATCTTAACGTGCTGTTCATGCGTTTCCCATGAATAGCCTACTACTATAACTCGGCGCGGAGCAGGATATAATGCGCATGTGCGGCGTTGCTAGGCAACGTGTACAAAGGCTGGGGGGGGGGGGGTGCCCCCAGACCCCCCTACAACGGTTTAGTTTGTCACCTTTTTCAGCCCTTCTGAGTTTGCAGGTATGTAGTTTGAAAAGGCTTATATCATGTAGGTCCTGAAAACTTTCAATGATTTTCTGAATGACTGAAGATGGAAGCAAACACTTGCTTGCAGTTTCAAATAAAAAAGGGCTACATTTTTAAAGAACTGTGATTCCTCAGCAATTTCTGGGTAAACCTCTTGTTCATCACCTGCATCACTGAGAGGATCAATCTGCATATCCGACTGATCTTGTTCACTCTCATGGGAGACTGCAGGATTCACAACGGACTTGGCCAAATTTTGTGTGATGTGAATGTTGATAAAACTGTAAAGCTCTTGCTAGTGTCTAGACGGACAAGCGACTGTTTTCCCCTCTCTAATGTGTGTTTTCAAATGAGAGTAAAATGCCATCCAAGTCTCACACCTTGCAATGCAGACATCAACATGACATGTTAGTTCAACACCAGGCGAAGTAGGCCTAACTACACGTTTGTTATGTCTGTGAATGTGACACTTAAACGTTGAAAAGTTTCGAAAAGTCTGACTGCAATCTGGTAAAACATACTTAAAAGTTAAGTTAGGTGCATTTTTATGAATCCTCATGTGCCTTAACGTATGCCACTATTGTGGTACAGTTATGACAACAGATCTGACGGGAACATTTTGTTACTGCCCGATCGTAGTTCCATTTCATCAACAAACATGCATTATTAGTATTGATTACGCTGCTGCTTTTTAGTGACACATTATCAGTCTTCACGCAGAAATGTTTAACCTGAACCGAGTTGCAATGTTACGACTGTGAAAGAGAAGCCACAGATGATGCAAAACGTTTTGACAAAGCCAAAAGTTTGGAGATGTAGGCTGTGTGAGACACGCGGCGACAGCTACATAAACAAAATGCATTCACAAAGAGTACAGAAAGGCAATATTTTCACACCAATTTTCCGTTTAAACAAAAAAGTGCAACCCTAAGCCTTGAGGATTTAAGTGTCTCTCTAACCGAATTATGCTTCATTAAAAGTCGGCACAAACAAAGTAAAACTCACAAAAACCATCTGGTTAGCCGATGTTCCAATAATCCTATGGTTTGGTTGAAATAAATCCTTAATAACCGGGCAAGATGTAGACTAATTATTCCAGTAGCCTAATGCTATTTTCCTGCTGCCACCATCTGCCGATTGGCCTCTCTTACCGGTTAACAAGCGTTGTCCCTCAGGTGCAGACGTTCGGCTAATGTTAGCAAAATATTTTTTAAAAAACCATCCAAACGTAATTTTGTTTTGGCTATTCAAATCTAAGCCTCACTGATGTTCAGATCCCTAGCAAGCAATCTCCTGAGCGTCAGTTTGATATCAAACATTATTGGCAATATAAATAAGATTTGAACCGCTTACTTTGTAGATGCAAGACCCGATGGATGTTGATGAAGAACACTCGATGAAGTGTAGCACGTCATCTAAATTGTGCGTCCTCTTCTGGAAAATCTGACATCCAAATGATGGTTCATGAAGTCCCTCCAGGAGTTGATGGCAAATTATTTTCGTATTTTTTTTAAAGAAAAGTGACCAAAAGCAGTAGGCTAGCCTAAATTTGGAAGACGTCAAACTTCTGAACGTGCTCCAAATTCCCCAGTCAACATTCAGTTTCCAAAAATACTGTAGTGTCCTGTAATTTAAAACATCAGCATACTGTTTAGGGCCTCTGTCCTGTTGCTCCAAGTTAGGCAGCCCACAATGCATTACTAACTACAGTACTAAACTGTTTAACAGATGATGGGGATGATCATTCATCATTCTTCAAGACCTGCTCCGTACGTAACGTATTTCGTTATATTTATTTGTTGTTCATATGTTTCAGGGTAAATTGTTTTATTTGTTCAATTAAAGGCATTCATGAAGAATTTCTGCAACTCATTTTTTCAGTTTAAAGTGTTGATCATCCATTTCATTGCAAAACAAATTGCCAAAAACATCAAAACCAGTACGAACGGGCTCAAATGAACATGGAGTCATTATTTTACCTCCTCGCTGCTATATCTACACTGCCCGGCCAAAAAAAAGGTCACAAGCCTGTGGGGGGCAGTGCTATGATCTGGGGTTGCTGCAGTTGGTCTGGTCTAGGTTCAGCAATGTGCCCAAAGAATGAGGTCAGCTGACTACCTGAATATACTGAAGGACCAGGTTATTCCATCAATGGATTTTTCTTCCCTGATGGCACGGGCATGTTCCAAGATGACAATGCCAGGATCCAGCGCGCTCAGATTGTGAAAGAGTGGTTCAGGGAGCATGAGACATCATTTTCACACATGGATTGGCCCCCACAGAGTCCAGACCTGAACCCGATTGAGAATCTTTGGGATGTGCTGGAGAAGACTTTGCACAGTGGTCCAAATCTCCCGTCATCAATACCAGATCTTGGTGAAAAATGAATGCAAGACAGAAATAAATGTTGTGACTTGCAGAAGCTTGTGGAAACGATGCCACAGCGAATGTGTGCTGTAATCAAAGCTAAAGGCGGTCCAACGAATATTAGAGTGTGTGACCTTTTTTTTGGCCATTATGAATTATTTGTTTTCTCAATGTGGCCGTCATAAAACCGACTCTGTTGTCTTATTGTGACATAGGGATGTGCTGGTTATTTTTTATTCCGGGGCAGTAAAAGTTGATTTAAATAAGCAGACTAAACCTTACATTTGAAATTAAAGTACTGGGTATACTTGATGATAAGTGTATTGACGTCAAAATAAGGCTTACATTGAACCTTTACCAGCTTTGATAATAATGCATCAATCAATATAATCCAAACATAATATATAACAACTTTAAGTATATATACCAGGGCCCTGGTGGAGAACGTCGTAGGCTGGTGTGACAACAACCACCTCCAGCTCAACATCAGCAAGACTAAGGAGCTGGTGGTGGACTTCAAGCGGAGCACGAAGAGGTCTCAAACCCCCATCACCATCAGGGGGGAGGAGGTGGAGGTGGTGAACACCTACAAGTTCCTGGGAGTGTACTTGAACAATAAACTGGACTGGAGTGTCAACACTGATGCTCTCTCAGGAAGGGACAGTGCAAGCTGTTCTTCCTGAGGAGGCACAGGTCCTTCAACGTGTGCACGAGGCTGCTGCAGACGTTCCACCAGTCTGTGGGGGCCAGTGTGCTCTTCTTTGCCGTGGCGTGTTGAGGGGTTTAGATGTAATGAAATTACTGTCAAAGAGCAGATTCATGTTTATATGATAACATGTAAAAATGTCTTAAGTGGAGAAATGCAAGTACACACCAACAGAAGGGATGCTGACAGGCTGAACAAGTGCGTGAGGAAGGCTAGCTCTGTTGTTGGAGTTAAACTGGACAATCTGGAGGAGGTGGGTGAGGGGAGGACGAGGAGGAAACTGGACAGTATCCTGGATAACCCCTTCCACCCCCTCCATGCAGAGCTAGTGAAGATGATGAGTACGCTCAGCCACAGACTCATCCCACCTCGGCACAGCACTAAGCGCCTGGGAAACTCCTTTGTGCCTGTAGCCATGTGATTCACTGACAATAACCCGGCCTGCACATCAACCTGCACTCTTGCACTTTTAATAACTTTGACCTGCACTCTCTTTCTGAACACATACGTACATACATATCAGCCGTGGAAAAAATAAAGAGATCACTTCAACATTATCAGTTTCTCTTGTTTTATTTTTTATTGGTACGTCTTTTGAGTTAAATTATTATTATTATTTGTTATTGTATTCTATAAACTACTGGCAATTTTTCTCTGTGTTGGAATTCAACAGACACTGGAATGGCTGTCATACATGTAGAGATAAAGATTTAAGAAACATTTCTCTTGATTTTTTCCACCGCTGTATATATTATATAATGTAGACTTCACATAGATTGAAGTTGCTGTTAACCTGGAGTAATTGAATTGTAATGTTGTCTGCATTAAATAGTTGGCTGTAGCTGGCATCTAAATACAGTGCTCAACATATCTCAAATGCTGAAAATAGCCTAAGATATTTAAATGTCTTAGGCCATAGTTCACTAACAGGTCCAGACCAAGACTCTGACTTTTATGCACCTGGACCCGGGACCTGTTATCAATACATTCATTAGGGATTTTCAATTTTGATGGGGAGATTCTATTTTAACCGCCACCGACAAGGGGGTGAAAGAGACGAGTGAGCGAAACAACAAACGAGGGAGTAGGACAGCCAAAAAACCTCCTCTTGAAATAACTCATCCGCTGGGTCCATCATGTTGGTGGGATTGTTCTCTCAGGATGAGTGCAGGTAGGAACCATTTGCAGGACAGACACAGGTTTAAACGAAAATACTTTTGTTTCATGGCTAGCGAGACAAACCATACAGGCCAGCCCTCTCTCCCTATTGAACCCAACAATCCCGCAACCACCAGCAAAAAACAAACAACTTAAATACATGCAGAACTAATCAATGGACAAGACACAGCTGGACAGGTCAGGAAAACACAAGGGCAGCAGGTGAGCAGAATCAGTTAACACACAGGAGGGAAAACAAAGACAGGAAACAAACAGAGTCAAAAGAAAGGGGTGAACACCTTTCAAAATAAAACCAAACAGATTGTGACAAAGCAAATTGTGTTGTCAACAAATATAGTGGAGCAAAAAGGACAATGTTTGCTTCGTACGTACTGAAGGAGAACAATAAAGAAGCATTAAATAGTCAAGAAAGGTTCAAAATTGTACAGTACTTGATTAAATGTACTTAGTTACTTGTCAGCACTGATTAGGATATACATTAGGTCCAGAGCAAGCGTAACTTCAGAAATGGGAATATACACTATATAGACAAAAGTATTTGGCCACCTACCAATTACACATACAGGAGCTTTTATGACATCCCATTCCTAGGCAATAATATGAAGCTGGTCCCCCCTTTGCAGCTATAACAGCTTCCACTTTTCTGGGAAGGCTTTCTACAACATGTTGGAGTGTGTCTGTGGGAATTTTTGACCATTCATCCAGAAGAGCACTTGTGGAGTCAGACAGGGATGTTGGCCTGGCTTGCAACCCCATTCTAGTTCACCGCAAAGGTGTTCAATCAGGGCTCTGTGTGGGCCAGTCAAGTTCTTCCACACCAAACTCATCCAACCATGTGTTTATGGACCTTGCTTTTGTAAGGGGCTGAGTCACTCTGAAACACAAAAGGGCCTTCCCCAAACTGTTTCCACAAAGTTGGAAGCATAGAATAGTATAAAATGACTTGAAGCTGAAGCATTAAGAATCCCCTTCACTGCAACTAAGAGGCCGAGGCCAACCCCAGAAAAACATCCCATAGCATTATCCCTCTTACACCAAACTTAACAACTGGCACAATGCAGTCGGGCAGGGAACGTTCTCCTGGCATTCGCCAAACCCAGACTCGTCTATCATACTGTAAGATAGAGAAGCGTGATTATGAACACATTCGTGGCTGAGTTGCTGTGGTTCCTAAATGTTTCCACTTTGCAATAATTCCACTTGCAGTTTATCGTGGAATATCTAGGAGAGAAGAAATGTTTGACTTGTTGCAACAATGGCATCCTATTACAGTACCACGTTGGAATTCAGTGAGCTCTTTAGAATGACCCATTCTTCCACAAATGTTTGTAAAGGCAGACTGCATGGCTAGGTGCTGGATTTTATACACCTGTGGCAATGGGACAAAAGGAAATACCTGAAACAGGGCCCCGTTCATTCCTATGAGAATTGCTCGATGGCGCATGAAGCCCAAAATGGACAGATTCAAAATCACCCCTATCTGGGCTCATTCAGTATGCACACTCAAGTTTTCCTTAAGCGCCGCCTCCAATCTCTCGCTTTCGACTCATGCTATGAATGGAGATTTGAATGATTTAAATGAGGGCTATAAAAGTCTTTAGCAGTTTATTCAGCAACAAATTTGACGTTGATTTACACTCATCTTTTTCCCAATGGGTAAGTGTAGTACCACCGTTTGGCCAATAGATAAAATAAGAAGTACTTTATTAATCCCAAACTGGGAAATTTGCTTCAACAGCCGGCACTCTTCCTGGGGGCATGGGCCTTGACTCTGAAGAATAAAAATACTCTGATCATATAGGGAGGCCCACACAATGAGCATGCATAATTGTGATTTCCTTAAGCCCCGCCTCCAATCCGCTTTGTGTCGGCTCATTCAGCAGCTATTAAAATGGATGAATATCAAGGGCAATATGGTGTGATGTTGCTGCTATTAGAAATGCATTAAAAGAAACACATGTTCATTCTGACCCTTGCAGGGGTTTTCTTATTGTGTCCGGTAAATTATGTTAAACTCAGATTATTTTAGCCCCGGCCGTGGCGCAACTGGCTAGGGCACGTGCACCATATGCTGGCGACCCAGGTTCGATTCCCAACCTGGGTCCTTTCCGGATGCCTCTCTCTCCAACTTTCCTGTCACTCTCCATATAAAAAAGATTATCTCAGAGTATGTTTAAAACTAAATTCCTAAAATGGATATGAAAGCAACAGATAGGATTGAACCAGTGTGAACAGTATTTTTTTTATTAGTGCAAAACAGCGTAAAGCATAGAACAGACACCATAAAACACACACCATAAAACACACACCATAAAACAACATAAGGATTTACTGATTATACCAAACATGATTCCGTATGTACTTAATTAGAGGTCAGGAGAAGAAGGCAAACAGTTAAAGAAAAAAACTATTCATATTTCTAGTTTTGTTCATGTACTGTTTTGTTGGCTTTTCTTTAGGTTGACTCCAATCTTTCGGATTGCGCCGTTCTAGACTGGAGTCAGCAATGGAATAAAGGAAACATGCTCTTTTTTCCAGTAACTGTCTCGCATTAGTTCTCTCGTATTAGTTTAGTCCCACAAGCATCCCATCACCACCTGGACCAGGCCAGAGGAACAGTCTTATTGGCATCACTGGAAAGATCCTCTCTTGTCTGGACGATCTCTTATTCAGTGAATTTCTCTTGTCTCCTGTACCACCACCTTGCGGTAGGTGGGGGTTTTGTTCTCTGTAGTGGTAGAGGAAGTCACCACGCTGCTCTGAGAGCCTGCAGATGTGCTGCCCTCACTGTAGATGACTCTTTGTGAGCCAGAGATGTCTTGTTTCTGAGACAATCCTTGTGCTTCCTGGACGAGCTGCCCTCTGTTGCTTTGCCCTCCGACCACCACGACCCTCTGGGATCCTGACAGCCCCCCTGACTGCAGAGTGCCTCCCTGCATGAGATGGGTCTGGCTACCTTTAAGCCCTTTTATTGTCCCTTTAGGGACTTTTCCCTCCACCACCATCATGGTCTTGGAGCCAGAGAGGTTGCCAGTGTGGATGAGGTTGCCACCCCTTCCATGGACCCGGCTCTTTTCCACCAGCACCATGTGTTGGTCCTGGGCTTGCCCGCTGGATATCACCATCTGTCCCTGAATCCCCATGCTTCCAGTCTGGGAGCCGTTGAGCAGTACCATGCTCTGCAGGTTGGAGGCTGGAGCTTCTGCCAGCAGCACGGTGTTCTGAACTTGTGGCTGGAGGACGTACTGCATCTGCACAGGGGTGGTGGTGGTGGTGTAGTAGACGGGCTGCGGCTGAAGCATGAACATCTGACCTGTATTCACCATCCCTTCATTTACTGTGGTCATCCCTGTGCTCACTTGGGTCATCCCTGTGCTCACTGTGGTCATCCCTTCCATCACTGTGGCAGTGCTCTTCTTCACCACCTGAGAACTTTCAGATGTGTCCCTGATCACAGTCTGAGATGTGGACTGATGCAGGTTGGGCAGAGGGGCAGGCTGCTGGGCAGTCTTCACACTTGAAGCTGAGATGTGAGTGTGGATGGATGCACTGGGCTGATGAGTGAACGCTGGTTTGACATCTGATTCGATCTTCTTTCCTCCACACACCTCAGCCAGGGTCTTGAACTTCATGCCGAGGTCATTAATGAACTGCAGGTCGTTCTCAGACTCCAGGAGGCTGCAGCAGCCCACGGAGCCAGCAAGGGAGCCCTGACCCTCGTACTCATAAACTAAAAGAGTGTCCTTCCCTCCAAGAGTCTCGTCTTCACTGGTCACCTTCTGTCATAAGAGAAAAGGGAAATCAAAACCAAGGTTTCCTTATTTGTTGACTGAGTGGTCATTTCTGTGTCAAACTAGATATTAAATTAACCGTTTAATGAATGTAGTAATGTCACTCAACAACTCAAATCCCATTATCTCATGATCTCATTATCAGTCAGTGAAGTCACACAAGTGGCATCTATGTATGTTGCACATAACATCACAAACTAAGGTAATGCCTGTCGTCCTACAGGACTACATTGCTGAGAACATGCTTTTCAAACTTTTGTAAGTCTGTGTGAAGAAGTTGATTTCATTTTGAGCAGATTTCTTTTCAAAACATTTGTTCATGACAAGGGAAGAACAGAAATATTTTTAGGATTTCTCACCTGACTGTAGTACTGTCCCAGGAAGTGGTCTGGCAGAGCCATGCCATCATAGATTCCTTGTTGTACTTGTGATCCTTCATTTCTAATCCAAGTTCTGGAATCTGAAACGTTACTCGTCCCCCAGGCGTTGTAAGCATCTTGAAAATATGTGTCCTTATACAACCCATACCCTGATCCCTGAAATAAGTGTTGATCGATCACCCCTCCTCCACCCACTTGAAGCGGAATGTTCAGTAGTGGCACATCCTGTAAAGATCAATGATAGATCCAAATGTTATTACATAGCCTGCTGCCAGCGTCAAAACTTAGCTTTCAAGCAGACATCATCCCAAAAGCATCAACCAGTATGGATGAGAGCATTCATTTCCACAGCAGTACATTTTGTGTGTTCATGAGGTATTTATGTTGCTCTCACCGTGTTCTCGCCCTGGCCCTCAGTGTGGTAGTTAATGAGATGAGATTTGGTGTCGAAAGGCATCGGGGTAAAGCCTGCGCTCTCCCCACAATTACAGAAGAGCAGGAACAGAAGAAAAACTGTAAAAACAACAGCAAAGGGTTACTCAAAGGCCACTTAAACATGGTGTGGGGCATGCAGTGTTGCTCTGGGGTTATCCAGAAATGGTGCCGTTTCATTTTACATGGCACACTAACTTACCAGGTAATCAACTGGCTAGATCAATTACCTAAACCAATGTGTGCTTATGTTATATCCTATAAAACCACATTTGTATTTATTGCCTCTACTGCTGACTTGCTTTAATATTGAAAAGGGTCTTTATTTTTCTCATACTGCCTGTGCTGCAGCAGCTCTTTCCCCCCTGTCTGAAACCAGAGCCCATTGTGCTCAGATTGGTTAGCTGGCCGGCTCTGTTGTGATTGGTCAACTGCTTTGAGATGTGTCGTAAATGTCCAGCCCCTTAGCTTATCAATGTGCAATGTGTTGGAGCATTAACCAATAGAATTGTTACATAGTGTTGTTATTTTGTGCTGCCGAAGTAAAGAAAGGAGTCCAATGGAGGCGTTTCAGGCAGGGGGGAGTGTGTGGGAGAGAAACTCCCTCTGGAGGGAACACAGGGATGTTAATTACAGCTAGGAGCAATACAATTTAAATCATGCCTAACTGTAAATGGATTGTTTAACTGGCTTTAAACTATACTGATTTAGGGTTGTCTTTAGCACAGCTGTTAGCTGCCTGATCATACAGCCCTTAATCTGAATGAGCATCAAAGCATACGTACGTAGTAGCAGCAGGAGTCCAAGTAACAGCAGTCCGATGCCAGCGGGTCCTAACTCTGCTCCTTTCTTAGTATTACCTCGATCTCCACACGTGTCCCCTTCCTCACAGGTGCACACTAGGACCGTCACTTTCTGTGGTTCTGGACAGGCCTTCCCTTGCTGGTCCTCCACCACGAAAGTCACCTCATATAAACCAGGCCACAGGGTCTCCTTGGCCCTCAGGATGGCTGCAGTGTCTGCAGACACGAGACAAACAGATGAGTGTGGCAAGTTAATATGTCTGCTCTAATATTTGTATTATAATACTAATTCTAGTTGAAATCCTGGTGGTCCACTGGTCGAGGACGCATGCCAGGATTAGGGTTAGGAAACCAACGGAGCTAGTTCTAATTGTATACCTTTTTGAATGTTTTAATATGTATTACAAAACTTTAAGATATTCTCCTCACCATTGTAGTGCTCCACCTTCCATTTGCCCTGAGTTCCCTCTGGGATTATTTCAAAGTTGAAAGGAGATCCGTTGGGGGAAAAATCCTCATCTTTAGCGCTCACAATCACGGCATCATTGGGGATACACAGAGTCTGGATTTGACTGGTCAGGGTGGGGCAGTTGTCGTTGAAATCCTCCACCTGGATGGCTACGGTGCCAGTGGCTGTTTGAGCAGGCATGTCTGTGTTGGAGGAATATCAATAATCAGTTTCAGTTTGTTTCTATTTCCAGGACATAGGTCATGAGCTTTGTCAATATGCTACTCTCAACTGTTGGCAAGGCTGGTAAACAACATGTAAAGCATCTTGATCTGAAGAAGCAACAACGTGATAAAGGCGTACCTTCTGTAAAGCAGAGTACTTTGGCATAATACGTCCCGTTGATCAGGTATGGAGACTCTCTATCTGGCATCTTGTTCAGTTTGATGTCAGCTGTTTTTGGGTCTATGGTAAACCAGTTGTCAGGGTCTGAGCCTTTGGCGTACCTACAGAAGAAAAACGCTGTGTCAGTTATCACGATTGAGTGTAGAAAACTAAGTACTAACGTACTTTAAACCACAGAGGCCTTCGTCTATGTGATTTTGCACTGACCTGACATTCTCTGCCGCTTTCCCAGTGTCTCCATCTATTGCGGCGTAACGTGCAATGACTTCATTAGTGTTGACGGAGCTGCCTCCCTCTGAGACGGGAATAGTTTTGACTTTGGGGTCAAATCTTGGCCCCTCCGGCTTGTTCTTCACATTGATTTTGATCGGATAGGTTTTATATGTGGTACCATTTCGTGTGAATGTTCCTCCTGATCCTCCTGTAGCACCCACTGGACCACTGGCACCACTTGCACCACTGGCACCAGGGGATCCTAAACCTATATTAGTTGCAGAGATTCCATCAGATCCATCGTATAGTGGAACCTTGTTCTTCACAATTAATCCTAGGTCAAGGTTCTTCACATCCTCATAATCGACAGCCTGTGAAATGGAACACACAAAGTGTAAATGTCAATCTAAATTTGGTCAAAAACGTCTTCTGTATGTAGAACTAAGTACAATGTGGCGTATCTGAAGCTAAAGCACTAGCACTTAGAATGGCTTGACTTATTGAAAGCTGATGTATTCATGGTTTTTAGTCTGTATCTTCATGGTCACTTATTTGAAGTTGCTTTGGATAGAAGCGCCAGAAATTGGTGTATGTGTATGAATAAATACTGATCAATATGATCGTGGACTTTGTGATTTTCCCCATACAGTATCTCCGTAGCTCCATAGCTCCTACGAGGTCACAGGCATCACCAACACTAAAACTGTCAAAGGGGCCCTATTCTGCTCATTTTCAGGTCCATTAGTATTTTGTGTCTCTACCGAGACATGTCTCCATGCTTTAATGTTCAAAAAGCTCTCTGGGGGAGAGAACTCCCTCTGGAGGTAACACAGGGATTTGAGCCATTGCAGACCATTGACTTGGACCAAAACTATATTACACACTGCAGGAAAAGAAAACCCCCTAAAAGCATAATAGGGCCCCTTTAATCGGAATTAGAACCTGTAGACTTAATGAGTAATGCCCTATGCCTTCATTTAATGTTATATTTGAACATCCATGGTTCAAAAGATTCAGACCAAATGAATAACACATGTGGCCTCGTGGGTGACCTTGTAGCCACAGGTGTGAGTGAATTGGTGTAATGTTCCCAGGTCAATAGGTTGACTCATTCATACGTACGTAAATGTTCTTGCCGCACCTAATCCTTTTATCATCCTTTTACTAACACTTGTGTTCCTTTTTAAATAAATGTGTGTACCTTGTCGAGCATCAGGATGCCCTCGTTGGTCGCGGTGTCTGTTTTGATGCTGAAGTAGCCGGCCTCGTTTCCTCTGACGATTTCAAACACAGGCTTCCCAGTTCTCTGAGGCCTCCAGGTCCAAGTCCTCTGCTTTGATCCTCATCACCTCCACACCCTCCGTGTTCTCCTCAATGCTGCCATCATACTGCAGGTAAATAGCATTGTGAGATGCATTCATTTTAAAGACATTTCCATATATGATTGTTTTCCCTTAAAGGAAACACTAAACCCATTTATCTCTCAATCCATTTATCTTATACATCAATATACAGTTTACATGCTGATAAATAAGAAAGTACCTGCACTTTTTCCAGAGTGGGAAGGTTGTCATTCACATCTTTGACATGAATGACAACAGTGCTGGTTGCACTGTGTCCGCCTGGTCCACCATTTAGGTCTTGACCTTTCACTGTCAGAGTGTACTTATCTACTTTCTGAAATAAGAATGTGGATTAGGATAGGAAGTGTTAGAGCAGGGATCTCTGTAAGATTCAGTCAAACTACTACAGTAATCTAAAAGGATGGCAAATCATCAAGCTACAGAATGTGCAGTGCTGTGAAGTACTACATAAACATTAAGGCATTCACAATACAGGGAGTCTCACATACAGGGAGTCTCACATACAGGGAGTCTCTCATACAGGGAGTCTCACATACACGGAGTCTCACATTACAAGGAGTCTCACATACAGGGAGTCTCACATACACGGAGTCTCACATACAGGGAGTCTCACATAAAGGGAGTCTCACATACAGGGAGTCTCACATACAGGGAGTCTCACATACAGGGAGTCTCACATACAGGGAGTCTCACATACAGGGAGTCTCACATACAGGGAGTCTCACATAGCAGCCGTCAATATAGTAGCGGGGCCTTTCTTCAAAATAAATCCCTCCGATTGGCTGTTCAGCTTAAGTGAATCAGTGAATAGGCAAAGAAATGGACAGAAGGAAAATAAACAAATGACTAGATAACATTTTTATTATCTTCTTCTTTGATTAGTTCTCTACTAGATACTGTATTTATGTACCACAATGGTCGGCTTACTCTGCTTTACTGTGTGCATCCTTACAACGTCTTGTATGTAGGGAGATACTGAGCCCAGGATGGAGTGACAGTGTCCTATCAAAATCGTAATATGGATAGTATAAGGGATGGAGAATTGCCTCTGAAATAGGCAGCCAATGGCAGGCGTAAACACACGGACAAATATTATTGAGACCGATTTAGCTCCATAGATTAGTTTTTGTGAAAATAATCTGTCCTCTGCGTTTGACACCGCTCCTGTGGATGTAGTTCACACTGTACCTCTCTGTCCAGGGCAGAACTTTTGACGCAAAGGTCCCATCTCTGGAAATGTAAAACATGTCACTGGGTGGTTGCTGATCTACGATGGTATAGGCGATCTGGGAGTTTATATTTCCTGGTTCATCAGCATCAGTTGCAGTTATTTTCATAACTGAAGTCCCTGTAAAACATTATTTAATGAAACAGTCATTACAAATGTTAGTATGTTCAGTCGGCTGAGCTCTGATGAAAGAAAACAGTTTTCACATTTCACACTGGTCAGTAAGATTTCAAATTGTTTGCCAAATGTACAGCTACTTACCTTTGTTATACTAGTTTAAGATGTTAAATAAATAAGTGTCACAGTAAGCAGCTTATCAAAAAAAAAAATCTCGTATTTCTAAAACCAGAATGTTTGTTGTCTATCTGAAGTAACTGTAGAGTAACTTTGATGGAAGAATCGTGATTTGTACTCAAAAGCAGAAACACTTGCCTGGAGGACTGAGCTCTTTCACCTCCCCGGCCTCCATGTCTCCAAACACTGGAGCGTTGTCGTTCTCATCTACAACTTTGATTCGTATGTCAATTCTTTTCTCTGCTTCTCTGCCATCAATGAACGTAGCAATACCTGACAGCTGAAACAGAAATGTGTGTTTTAATGTTATTTTCCTCAATCACTTATTCAGAATCTAATGCAGTGGCATTCAGGCCAAAAAGCACAGAACAGCACTCACATTGTACGTATCGATTTCTTCCCTGTCGAGCAATTTGGTCACACGAATGAATCCAGTATTAGGGTCGACAACGAACACATTGAAGGGAGGTTTATTTACACCGATGCCTTCCAGAGCGTAGTGAATTCCCTTTGTTTCAAAATCTGACCGAATCTGAAACACAAAACCGGAAGACGATCATTTCACTGCATCAGAGAAAACCCACTCAAAAGACATTTGCAGACGACAACACCTGCTCCCTGAATTCTTCCTGTTTGTGGTTAAATAGTTCCTTCTTTGTCTGTTACAGAATATATGGGTATGACTAATCAGTGACTCACCTTGGAAATATACTCTTTTCTGGTGTAGTCTACATTTTCCTTCAGTGGCTTTGGGGGGAGAATCCATTCCCTTTTTTTTCTCACCAGCTTGTCTCCAGAATTAGCAATCACCACAACAACAGCCTGCAACACAATAGTTATAATGAGTTAACACTGAACCTTTGTATAAAACAATGCTCCACAAATGCATGCAAGTTCATTGCATATCATTTTGTCATCTGTCTGGAACAATGTGTTGTTGGGGTGCTAGCCAATAGAAGCGTGAGTTAGGCTACATAGTCAAGGGCATAATAGGGCCCCTTAAGTTTGAATAACATTAAATGAAGGCACAGAATACAACTCTACGAGAAAGTGAAACCATTTTATTTTACAAATGAGTGTTCTGCTTCCAAATTTCAGTGCCAACTACAGTTTTTGGAATTTTGACCGTTTTAAGTTACTTGGTTATGTAGCTATATGAGTGAAATCCCAATATGATTTGCAAAATTATGCTCTTATAGAGAATCTAGGAAAGAAATACAAAAAAATGTAGAAATACAGAAATGAGAGCTCTTTTTTTATCTTTTAGTAGCTTGTTGAATTCATAGAAACGCTTAAAACTTGATTATCTTATTTCGTTTTCAATTAATTATTGTGTGCTGAGCAGTCGTCGGTAACTGTTGAAGTCATATGTACGGTGGCCCTGAAGTGCAAGTCGAAATGACATTTCACAAAACACAACAATATTTTTTAAACTGAGTTGGAAAGAATAGAAGAAGAGATGAACATCTTAAGGGAATATATTAACAAAAGTTATGAAGTAATCCTCGACATTCTGTCACGCCATCACGACATCAACATGTCCCTTAGAACAGCTGCGGCCCGGTACCATGGCTTGGTACCGGTCCAAGGAACATTTGGTACCGGGCCACACAAAAAGATTGAATAAAAAAGAAATGTTTTTAAGTGTTTTGTGAAATGTCGTTTCGACTTGCACTTCAGGGCCTCCGTACATATGTCATTCATTTATCTTTTCTTGTATACTTAGTTTCATTAAAACATGTACGATTTTCCTGAAACTCCATATCCTTCTAATGATTGAATCTGTTGCACCGTTCCAACATTAACAACAAAATAAGGACTGAACAGTGAGTGCAGCACTGTCTGTAACACCGTTTCTGAAAGTCCTGTGAACAGGTCTGACCAGACCACTGTCGGGGGGGGTGGTGCATTAATGACTGCTGCTCATGCAGAGTACAGTCTGTCTGAAATATGACCTGCCTCTTTGAGAGGGAGGGAGGGTGGGCCGAACCTGTAGTTCAGACTGTTGCCTTGTCTTCTATTGGTGCTTGGAGAAAGAAAAAGTACGCGCATGTTGGTACGCGCATGAGCTGCTAGAGCCAACCAGGGGAACCACTGACAGAATTATATGTAAATAATAACACCTCTTGTATCAAACACTAGCTGTATGTCATCAGACTTGCTTCATGGCTTCATTGTTGGTGTCAGAACGCTATGGGAATAAACCAAGAGTGAGGCCCATAAGGTGGTGCACGAAGAAAGGCCTAAAACCAGGAAATGTTAGCATTTCAGCATTCTAGTTCCCTCATATCTGAAAAATGTTTTAACATGTTCTTAGTTAGAAGTTAGAAGTGAAATCATCCACTCGTGAATGTCTGAGCTTCTATGAGTCATAAAGAATGGCTGTTGACTACTAAACGTCATCACGCCAAACATTAGCCACATTTAGCTTAGCGGTGGTGACGAGCAGGGATAACACTGTGATGTAGTTTGTTAAAGCCTTACATTTGCTTTTTACCTGCATTTACACTTCAAAAAACACTAACGTGGTGTTAATATGTGGAGATTATCCTGCTGAATATCATAAATTTGTGTTTGGCAGTAATCTTATTTTTTGCAACATTCTTATATCCATTTGAAAAGTCCCACAGCTTTTTTTTTTTGTGAATCCATGCTATGCTAATTTCTGGATTGGCCTATTAAAGTACATCATCACTGCACCACTCCATTATAGAGCATTAATAGGATTTTTAAATGGGGTAGGATATTATTATTGTATGTGTGTGATGCTCCTGCAGGATTCTTGCTTTATCATTGTTGTTGAGTGCACTGATGTGACCTGCTTTGCATAAAAGTTTCACCTAAGAAATGTTGTTTACAGTACGTTGTTCCTGTGGTCAGGGGGTGTAGACACTTTTGTTAGAGGTGACACAGACACCCCCCCCCCGCCACTACCAGGACATGAACTCTCTAATATTGAAAAAGTGCAAAAACAACAGTTTTACAGACGAGGAATGACACTTGGAGCTTCTTCAGAAAGGTGTGGCGTCATATCGTTAAGTGAGTATCCTTGAGAGAAAGTATGCAGAAAGTAACTAGACTGCACAAACAAGATTTTAATATTCATGTTAGACATTATCTCTTTCATATTTGCTGTCCTAGGTTTCACCGGGATGATTATTCCCTTATAATAATACTCACACCCTAAAGAGTAAAACTGTCTAATCTGAATAAGAGCTTGACCAAATCAGCAGGCACCAATTCAAATACCATTAAATGAAACATCAAATCATATTTTTATTACATCACTATATTCAATACTAGGTGTGCATCAGTTCATACATCCCTAATAATAACTATGTTTTATAGCGCATTTGTATTAGTAATTCTCAACACACTGACCACATTATAACCATGATAAAATCGGGATTTAACGGTGTAAAATTGTAAACGAGCACAATGAAGCTTGGCAGGTCAAAATAAAATAAAATAATTAAGTTAATATCAGGATAGCTATAAACATAAATGTTAAATCCTGTCGTAACTGTCAAAAATATATTTTACAAAAGATACATTTCTGGTTAATTGGCCTTGTTTTTGAAATGTTGCTGAGGGAGATAAAAATCTTGAGTTTATGTGAGTAAAAAATGTCTAAATACACCCACACACCTGTGTTGCCATGGCAGTCAGGTATGTGTCCAGGTCAACATCAATAGATACTGAGCCTGTGATGTTAGGAGTAATACACAGGGAATCTGGAACTACTTGTTTCTTTCAGAACAAACATGTACTCTTTCAGCTGCTCAAAGTTACAGTGACTTCTGCCAACAGCTGGATAACAGCCAGAGTGCTTTACCGCACATTATTTAATTAACAGTAAACATTCATATTTAAAAAGAGGACTTTATAGTAACGTACTATTGGAAGTTATACACTATTCAGAGAACAGCAGTTTAGACCCAGGAGAGTATGCAGGACTCACCGTTAACAGAAACAACGCAAACACAGGAGAAGTAATCCGATTCATGGCGGGAGAATAGTTCCGGTGTGCGCGTGAAGAGAGTCGATAGTCCTGTTGCGGCCGGTGCGAGGTCCGGACACACTGAGCTGATGGAGGAGAGGGGAGGCTTATAAGGAGGAGGAACACACACACACACACACACACACACACACACACACACACACACACACACACACACACACACACACACACACACACACACACACACACACACGAGATAGACACACAGACAGAGGGAAAGTGACGCTTCTCCCCTAAAATGAGGATTTGTTAAGGAACTTTTATTTTTGACAAATTTAACTTAAAATACAAATAATTATTTCAAACTAATAATTATAATTATTATTGTATTGTGTTTTACACTTTAAAAAACACTTTTTTGTTAACTTTTGTTTCTATTTGGATGCTTTGGCAAAACTTTCTCTCATGCCGATAAAAACCTCTTGGATTGATATTAGACGGACAGACAGACAGTAAAATTAAATACGGAACATTTCATTTGACTGAATTAACTCAGTTAAAAAGAAACATCTAAATATTATGTTAGTTAGAATGTATGTATTAATATTATTTGTATTCATTTTTTTGGTGTATACTTTTGTTTCTATTTGGGTTGGCTTTGGCAACACTGTTATCTGAAACTTTCATGCCATTAAAGTCCTATTGAATATTAGACACAGAGAGCAGACAAGAAGAGAACTGACAGACAGACAGACAGACAGACAGACAGACAGACAGACAGACAGACAGACAGACAGACAGACAGACAGACAGACAGACAGACAGACAGGCCTTACTATATACTATAGTAGCCTAAATGAAGTAGAAAGTAGGCCTAAATGTAATCAAATAAGACTCATATACTAACGTTTATTTTTGTGAGGAAAATAAAGCTCTGTCATCTGATTGTGACTACATGCATATTTCTGAAATGTGTCACTTAAAGTCTTCCTTATCACACGTTGGAAACCACCACAGATGTAATTATTAATAAATAAAACCCAAAAGCCCTTGTTTCTTTCAGTTTTTACATTTGTATGTGTATTATTCTGAGAAATTAATACAAATAAATGTAGATGTAGACAAACAAATCCACACCTCATTTAAATATTTGCCAACATTTTTTGTCATAGCAAACATACTATACTCATCGATGCTAACGCTGCTTCTGTTCTCAACTCATGGTAAATATTGAATAAGCTTAATACAGAAAGTGGAACTGAAGCTAAGATTTTTGTCTGCAGTGGCAGTTTTCACATCGTCTTTCCTCAGTTATACATGTTTTGATATCAATTTCAATGCTGATGAAATGAAATTATTTTTAATAATCAGCATTGTGTTCAAATTCTGGAATAGTATGAATCAGATAAATAAGAGCATTACTGGAATTGACGTTACAAATACAGTAATGCCAGAGAGTATTTAGTAGGTTGACTATCCCGGCTGCAGCATTTTCTTTTGTTACTTTGTCTAACTTGAAGTGTCAGGTATATTCGTCGGTAAATCCTACTCATTTTGCTCATTAAGCTGTAATGTACACAAAGATGAAGGAGACATACTTTACAAAAAGGGGAAAGGAAATCGCCATGATGGAAATTTGTCAAACACTAATCTGGGTCTGGGTTCAAGATTCAACTCGTTTATATTCATAAACACAATAGCTACAGCAGAGTTGTTGGCACATTTTAAGGAAAAGTCAAACAGAATACAGCAAATGACTCAATCCGCAAGTAAAGGCAGAAATAAGGAACTATAAACATATAAAATACAATTAAATAAAGCAGAATGTGAATTTAAATACTGTACAGTGAAATAAAACACCACTAGAACGTTCTAAAGCCATCTAAAAAATCTAAAACCTTCAAGAATTGCCTGAGCATAATGCTTAATTTTTCCAAAATACAGTTATAATTTTAGGGTTAGTTCATTATAAAGATAATGAAATGCAAAAATAACTAAAATATCCATTTATAAGATAAATAATTGGAAATTAAAAAAAATATACATGTTTTATCTTGCATTTGTCTGACTAACATCATAATTATCATCAAATCATTTTTTGAGAGCAAGTGTAAACAACCACAGGGAAGCTTATTACACATAAGTGGAATCAAATTATGAGAAATTGTTTTGTACTGGTCAAAGACTTTTCACTTAACCTGAGTACAACAATGCTTATTTTCCTAAAATATAGTTAGAAGTGTAAAAATGTTAAAGATTATGAAATTTAAAGCAGGTAGAGATCAGCAAACAAGTGATTTGAGGAAAAACCTGCTATAGATAAATAAATATTAACTTGAAAATGTTAACCATGTCTAACTTTCTTTCTTTTTTTACCTATCATCACATACAAACCTGTAAGTTGTTATTTATATGTTTATTTTCAAATAAATGCTTGTAATACATTTTAATGTGGAAGTGATTATTTGAATTTACATAAAATCGTTCATACAGAACCTTCATCCAAAGGGAAATGCCGCTGTAAACCGGATATGTGAGATAAGTCATATTTCATTCATTATTATGCAATTTAAGTTGTATCAAATTAATGCCAATATGTTATATTATTATATTAGTAGGAGTAATTTCAATTCACAATTCATTGTTTGTAGTGAGGAACCTATTTTCCCCTTCATACCCCTTTCCATATAGAGAACAAAAAGCTTTTGTAAGGTTTTCCTTAGATTTTTTTTACGATTGTAGCATGAGACAGGTCTGTGGGAAGATAGAGAAAGATATTTAGTGAAACTGTAAATGATGAGGATCTTTTGCATGGAACTCTGGGTGTGTTTCCACATGCGTTACATAAATACACATGAAGGGTGTGGCGCTTCTTTCAGGTTAAAGAATGTGTGTGTCTGTGAGTCACGGAACCAGAAAAGGAGCATGTTATTGATGTCACTTCTAGGCACTGTTGGTGCCGCTGGCCATTTGGCACATACAGAGATATTATCAGGTCAAATGTGATTAGTTTCTAAAAGGAGATTTCCAAAGAGATTTAGTTTCAATAGGCAGAATTGTGTTCTCTAAACAATGGATGACAACTATTAAACAAAAGCCATTTAAAAAGGGAAATGCCACAAGTTTTCCTTTGAATTTCCTTTTTAACTTATGCACATAAGTGGTATATATCAAAGTGGGAAATATGTTCATGTATTTTGTTCCATTAGATTTTAAAGCTGTCACATACATTTTCTTTTACAAGATAACCAAAAATAAATGACAAAATGAGTTGCTGGAAAAGTAAAGAAACTGTAGTGAATAGACACCTGTTATTTTTTTTTACTTTGCCTCTGTCAGTACATGTTATATGTTCTCACTGATTACAGATAAGGAATGTTTCCATTTAGAGTTGCCAGGTAGAAAACCGGTTCCTTAAAAAAGCTGTTCCTGCCAACTATTTAATAAGCAGTAGCAATCACATAAAGACACTGCACACACACACACATACACACAGAGGGAACAGAGGACATTTCTACCAATGTTTACTGAGGAACAGAGGGACACACCCTGCCTGTCATGGTGTCAGCATATGGTTTGTCAGAACAAACATCTAGAGTCAAACTGAAGTCTGAGTAATGTCCACTGAGCCCTCCTTAAGCCTTTATAAGCAGAAAAATAAACACTATTATTAATGGTTAATACGTGCGATCCAAACATTGCTCATACTACACCGGCTACCAAAACAAAGTTTATAAATAACTCAATGTCCGCTTGTTGCCTTTCTTCCAGAATGTTCTGCCACCTTCATATTTTCAACAGACAAAACTTTTATCTTTTTTGTGTCTTTTTTTCATATTTTTCAACATACTATACTATGATGATTTGAAAACCTCCTTTTTCCTTTTTTAGCATGCTATACCACCAGAGGTGGGAGAAGTACTCAGGTCTTGTACTTGAGTTAAAGTAGAAGTACTCAGATCTTGTACTTGAGTAAAGTAGAAGTACCAGAGTGTAGGAATACTCTGTCACAGTAAAAGTATTCTAAATGTTCCTCCAGTGAAAGTAGAAAGTACTCTCATCTAAATGTACTTAAAGTAGCGACAGTAAAAGTAGTCATTGTTTGATTGGTCCATTTCAGAATAATATCTCTGATATGTTTTATAATTATTGATCATTAAAGTGTTCTCAGAGCTGGTAAAGGTGCAGCTAGTTTGAATGGCTTTGTATACTGCAGGGTAGCTGCTGAATTTACTGCAGGTGAACTACAGTCTGATTTAAGGGCTGATTATATTTACCATCATTCATCCAAATCTGTAAAGTAACTAAAGATATTAAATACATGTAGTGGAGTAAAAGTACAAGATTTACCTCTGAATTGTAGTGGAGTAGAAGTACTAAGTAGCAAACAATTCAAGTACTCAAGTAAAGTACAAGTAACTGAAAATTGTACAAAGTACTTGAGTAAGTCTACTTCGTTAATTTACACCACTGTACATATATAAATACATATATATATATACTATATATATATATATATATATATATATATACTATATATATTTGTATATATACTATATATATATTATATTTTTGGCATATTATACAATTTCTTTTTTCAGCATGCTGTTAAATTACTTTTTTACACTGTTTGGCAAAACAATTTAATACAGTAATACTATGAATTATTTTAATGTATTCAACACACTATACTATGTATTTTTGTAGCACAAAATGGAAATACTCAAGTAAAGTATTTTGAGTCGTTTGTTGAGTAAATGTATTACATTCCACCACTGCCTTTTGCATAGAGTCTCTGTCTGTAGAGGTTGATTGGTATTCAACGAGTCGTTTGTATCATTCAGCCGTTTTAGTATATCTCAAAACGTCTATAGAGTTAGAGATGTGACCGTGTGTTGTCAAAGTGGTGAAGCCCTGACATGTGATATTTACTGTAACAGCATTCAGTGTATCTCAGCAATCCCTCAAGTCATGTCAGGACACTGTGACAGCAAAATGGCTTCACAGTAGTTAAACTAGGTGTGTGTGTGTGTGTGTGTGTATGTGTGTGTGTGTGTGTGTGTGTGTGTGTGTGTGTGTGTGTGTGTGTGTGTGTGTGTGTGTGTGTGTGTGTGTGTGTGTGTGTGTGTGTGTGTGTGTGTGTGAGTGGGAGTGGGAAGTACCAATGAAAATAAAGGGACAGTGGGAACTCGACAGTGTGTTTTGTGTCTGATTTCCCAGGTAAGCGTCTTTGTCTTCCTCCGCCTCCTCCCTCTCTGGTTTTCACCTGACTGAAACGTGAGCTTCAGAAACAGGAAACCTGTGGCATCGCAACCCGAGAGCTGGGGTCAGCGGCTCTGACAAAGACCACAATGTTCACAGAAGGAGCTTTTAGCACACTTGTAAAATATTGTTCAATAGCATTATAGATTACTGAAGGAAAGGACTGTTGAAATTGGGGAAATCAAGAGTTTGGCTGGATAAACTCATATTGAAACTTATCTGAGGCTGTTACTGGATCAGCTTGAATAGGGAATAATCCATTTGAAGTCAGGCGGCTGTAGGTTTGATAAACAGAGGTAGGGAAACATTAGTTAGTTCTGCAAGGACTTTATTTCACTTTATTTTGTATGCAAATTACAATTATTTTGTCTATATACATATTTTTTTATATTGAAATCTATTTAAAAAAATCTTATTTCAATCTAAACTGGAGCTACTGAACCCAATTTCACCCCCGTGATGAATAAAGTATTCTGATCCTGAAAAACAGAACCTGTTTGTTTTGTTCCGAAGAATCTTGAAGCGGTTAATTATATTTTTCTTTGGAGTTTCCGCATATTGTTCTGATTGACTGGCTGCCAGAGTTTCACCCTGAACAAGCATCAGAGACTTTTGTCAACATCTGTCATCACTGCCCTCCCGGTGCCGCTGGCAGGTGCTGTACAGGCAGTTGGTGCCACATGTTTTTTTATTAAAGCAGTCCTGTCTGTCAGAGCACGGGGCGTTGCCTTTTAAGATTTGCATGGAGACTGCAGAGCAGACCTGAAGAAGGTTCTGTGCCAGAAGTGGGGCATGGAAGCAGAGGCTGTGTTTTTAACTATCGCTTCTTGGAGCAGTGGTGAAATGAAATGAAGTACATTTACTGTTTCTACTGTAGAATAGTTGTTCTTAAAATGATAAATTGTAATTTTATGTTGCTTTATACATAATTAAACATTAGACTAGACTCGATGCTATATATGTCCGTTTTTATAAATACATCTGCATTTAATATTCATTTAAATTGCTTTATTTTATGTATGCCTAAACCCGGCACCTAATTTAAATACATTTATTAAAATGTTTATATTTATGTGCATTGATCTGATAGGTGAATTTATTGAAACCTCATGAACTTTACTGCTCTTTGTGCTTGTTGGATGAAAACTGCATTTCGTTGCAATCTAATGTAATCCAAGATAAATACTACATGTATTTCATTTATTTATTTTAAAACTGGTTTTATATTTGGAGGAGCTTAGTGTGGACTGGGAAAGGGGGATTCACATTTATCAGCGTTCAAATCTTTTTTCAAATCACAAACCTTTCAAAAACTTTAAAAAGTGCCGGAAATATTTGAGATTACTTTATACCAAAGTTTCATATTTTGAAAATACTTTATTACGTCTCTACTCATGATATTCTCAAAATAATACACGTTTTGATCATACTTGCAATTACTTTTTCTTCCACATACTATCCTATGAGTTTTTCGTGATAGTGTACAATAACTTTTATATTTTTAAACCACCTGCAGTATTACTTTTTTCATGATATTTTTGATAAACTTTCTAAAGACTTTATTCTATAACAGATTATAATGAACGCATTATGGTATTTTATAGGGTGTCTTTTGTATAGTGTCAAAACTCGGCTCCTCCGCCATGACAAAAAGAGGAAGACAAAAAAATGGATTCTGTTATTAAAGATGTATACAGTGTATACTATACTTTGACTTTTTAATGACTTACTTTGTTATCAATGCGTTTTATGACATACAATCAAATACATTTTCTATGAGTTACCATATTATGACTTTTGGACATTTGTTATATATATATATCTATAGATATATATATATATATATATATATATATATATATATATATATATAGATGCTATACTATGATCTTTTAAATACATACTATTTCATATTTTTTATGAAAAAGATTTGATCAATTATTTTTACTACTGTTACATTGTTATGACCACTATAATAAATAACAATTTTACATAATGTTTTGAGTTTTTTTTATGGAATGGTATGCTTGCCTTTTTTATGACATACGACAGTATGTTAACGTTCTGCACTCCTGACCTCTAGTGGCGGAAGTTGTGTCACAGTCAGGCCGGGGGCCATCCAAAGGCTCCTGGAGTGGTCCTGGCTGAACCTTTAGGACACGCAGAGAGAGGGTCAGACAGCTGCACCGCCACAAATACATGAAGCAGGTTTTAAAGGAAACATCTGGGGGATTCACATCCAGCCGGACCTCCTCAGTCTTCTCAGCTTGGGGTCCCCTGGGCCTCTGCTCTGCCTCCTCTGCCTCCTGGCAGCCTGTAGAGATGAAGGAGAAGATCACACAAGGTCACTCATCTTCCTCTCAGAGCTTCATCCAGTGGTGGAGTGGAGTAAAGTACATTTACCCAAGTATTGTATTTAAGTATAATTTTAAGGTCTGTCTACTTTACCTGAGTATTGAAGCCAATATTTGTACTTTTTAATTCACTTCATTTTTCTAACAGCTTGATTTACTACAGATTCTGATTATTAGCTAATAAGAAATATAGATGAGCTAATAAACAAACATTGACAAATAATTAAAGGTTAGAATATCCAACTGCAGCATACAAATATTATATATATTATATATGTAATGCATATGATTCTGAAATAGGCTATAACCCCCAATAAGTACTTTTACTTTTGGTACTTGTGTATATTTTGATGTCTTTACTTTTTTTATTATTACTTCAATAAGATTTTGAATGCAGGACATTTACTTGTACCAGATAAATAAAAGGTGTATTTATGTTTAAGGAAAATCCACAGAGATGAAAGAATTAAGGTTAATATCGCCACGTAATGTATCATTATGTGTAGTATCATGGACTTATATTATCTGAATATTTTTTGTAAAGAATGAAAGATGAAACAAACATGGAGAAAAAAATTAACATTTTATAATTTAATATTTCCCCCTATTTTATATACTTCGGATTTCCCAGAAGTCCTGTCCAATAAAATGTAGGTTTTTTACATTATTTCTTAATGTTTTTCTCAACTAATGTGTTCTCCATCCTTTACAGTGTGAGAACACTGACAAAGACTGGATTAACTTTAATTTAATAACTATCTACAGTCTATAAATACAACTACAGAAGAAGAAGTCACGTGACATGTATAACCGGTAAACTTCCTGTTGTTAAGTCAGTTCATCATATTCCCTTTAACCCTCTAACTCATCTTTGAACTGAATTTGAAACAAGTCGGGGTTGTATTTTTATATACAAGGCACACATTTTCGTCAGCTTATCGCACCCTGAATGTCAAACTGATAAAGAAACAAACAGGTCGTCTAGGGCAGTTAGCAGCTAATGCTAATGTCGGCTAGCTTGTTGTACTTAGAGTGACAGCTGCGACACGGAGGTCCCTCCAGTCTCTGCTTCTGGCTATTAGCATTAGCCTGTCTGCGTTACGTCGATATAACAGGTAATTATTCTGTTTGCTGGTTAGCACCATGGCTAGTCTGCTTCCAATGAAGTGCGTTGCCTCACTGAGAAAACCAGGAAGCCTCATTCATTTAAGAAGTGCTGCTTCTCTGGGAATCACTCAGCGAAACTACAGCAGCAAAAAGGCAGCTTCGGGCGAGTACCTGCACCAAAGTGTTGTCCCATCTATGCACTACCAGAAGAGTTTACCAAGGTAAGCAGTTACATGTCAAAGTGGACAGACATATTTTGTTGTATTAACTCGAGCATAGCTTTTATTGGACAAAACTTTGGATTTAAATGAAGTTAAACTATCTTGGAACAAACAAGTGGGTGTAGTAAGGTGTTGTAAGATAAAGAAGGGTGACCCATTAAACCTTTAGATGGATGTAGGTGAAAGTGCACACTGGATTTATGGTCGGTGACCACTAGGGGGCAGCGAGATGACATTAACTGACGTTAAGGCTTAAAGGACTGTAGAAGAAAGTTGTATTATTATTATTAAATTGAGAACATGAACTGGAAAAGAAAAAATAGCTTTCAAAATGTGGGTATATATTGGAATATTTTGCCTATAATGCTTATATTACTACATAACAGATATAAATATTCCTTGAACATTTTGTGAAAGAATATTAAAACAATTGCTACCCTTTTTCCTTTTGACCTGTCCCACACAGTTAAATGTTTTATTTTCTCTATGATAATACAGTTGATAGTGCTCTTAAACATTTTATTATTCCATATGTAATTTATTTTAAATTCACAAACAAAAACTTTTTTTTAATCACATCCCACATTCATATTTATTTTTATAGATTGTAAATATCCACTTAATCCAATTGTTATACTAAGGTTACTAACGTACCTTTATTTAATGGTTTTGAATGAATTTTGAATGGAGCTTCTTTTATTGGCCTCCTTGTAAGGCTTTAACTTTGTATTTGTATTTGTATTAAATTGTATTGGTATCACTGCAATGTTGACCTGAATGTGTTTGTTTGTTGTTATTTTTTGATTAAATATTTCAAATTGATCACATGTTTTTTGTTGAATTGTTCAGGCTACCCATACCAAAGCTGGAAGACACTGTCAGGAGGTATCTAGCTGCCCAGAAGCCTCTGCTGGATGATGAAGATTTCAGGTGAGTTTTTAGAAAGAAAATCTACTTTTTATATTGAAATGTTTTGAAACTTACTAGTAAATAATCCTCAGTATCAGAATACTTCAATTATCATGTGGGAAATTGGGTTATGTTACATTTGTACCATTTGATAATGAAATAAATAATATAATAAAAAAGAATATATATACATTTAATATCCCATTCTTTCACACTAAATGTAAATAATAGCTTACTGTGCACATAGTACTACAGTATATATACATTACATATACAGTGGTGTACTAGTATAAATAAGATATTAATGCCGAATTGCTCAGTTTGTAAGGATTTGACTGCTGCTTTTGACTTTGGGTGCTTATAATACTCACTTCTTGAATCTAACCTGCAACAATCCTAAATGTGTGTCTTTAGAACAACAGAGAAACTTGCCCAAGATTTCCAGAGCGGTGTTGGGAAACAGCTGCACGAGGAGATGATCGCTAACGACAAAAAAAACAAACACACCAGCTACATCTCAGGTGAATCCTCTGACCTTCAGCACCCTGAAACTGAGCTTCTCATAAGCTAACAGTTACTCATGAATCTGGTTGAATGCTGTCTTTTCTCTCAGGGCCGTGGTTCGACATGTACCTCTCTGCTCGGGACTCCGTGGTGCTCAATTCCAACCCCTTCATGTCCTTCAACCCCGACCCTAAGACGGAGTACAACGATCAGCTGGTGCGTTCCACCAACATGGTGTGTTCGGCGGTGCGCTTCATGAAGACGCTGCGGGCCGGGATCCTGGAGCCAGAGGTTTTCCATCTCAACCCGGCGAAGAGCGACACGGACGGCTTCAAAAGGTTCATCCGCTGGGTCCCGTCCTCACTGTCCTGGTACGGAGCTTACATGGTGAACGCTTACCCTCTGGACATGTCTCAGTACTTCCGCCTCTTCAACTCAACTCGGATCCCCAAGACGGGCAGAGATGAGCTCTTCACGGATGAGAAGGCAAGACATCTGTTGGTCATGAGGAATGGAAACATGTACGTGTTTGACGTTGTGGACAAGGATGGGAATCTGGTGGAGCCTGCAGAGATCCAGTCCCACCTGAAGTACATTCTGTCCGATACAACGCCAGTGGCCGTCTTTCCTCTCGGCGTCCTGACCAGTGAGAACAGGGATGTGTGGGCCGGGCTCAGGAACAAGCTGGTAGCTGCTGGAAACGCGGAGGATTTACGGGTCGTCGACAGCGCCCTTTTCTGTCTCTGCCTGGACGATGAGAGCATGAAGGACCACATTCACATCTCCCACAACATGCTGCACGGAGACGGCTGCAACCGCTGGTACGACAAGTCCTTCAGCATCATCCTGACCAAAGACGGACAGGCTGCTATCAATTTTGAACACTCCTGGGGTGACGGTGTAGCCGTGCTCCGCTTTCAGAATGAGGTCTTCAAAGACACGACAGAGAAGCCGCTGGTCCACCCGGGCTCCGCTGCTGCTTCTGCGGTGGACTCGGCCGCCGCAGTGCGCAGACTGCAGTTCAACCTGGACAGCGAGGTGCAGCATGGCATCCAAAAAGCCAAGGAGAACTTCGACTCCGCCGTATCCAAACTCACCATCGACGCCATGGAATTCAAGAAAGGTGGCAAGGAGCAGCTGAAGAAGAGCAAGCTGAGTCCTGATGCTATAGCTCAGCTGGCTTTCCAGATGGGTTTCCTGAGGCAGTATGGACAGACCGTAGCCACATACGAATCCTGCAGCACCGCCGCTTTCAGGCATGGCCGCACAGAGACCATCCGACCGGCCACCACGCACACGCAGCGATGTGCACACGCCTTCGTCTGCGAGCCAAGGCAACACAGTGTGGAACAGCTGCAGGGCCTGCTCAGTGAATGCTCCAAATATCACGGGCAGCTCACCAGAGAGGCAGCAATGGGTAAGACATTTTAATATCTGAAACATATATATTTGAAGCATTACATACAGTGGGGCAAAAAAGTATTTAGTCAGCCACCAATTGTGCAAGTTCTCCCATTTAAAAAGATGAGAGAGGCCTGTAATTTTTATCATAGGTATACCTCAACTATGAGAGACAGAATGAGAAAAAAAATCCAGGAAATCACAATGTCTGATTTTTAATGAATTAATTGGTAAATTCCTTGGTAAAATAAGTATTTGGTCACCTACAAACAAGCAAGATTTCTGGCTCTCACAGACCTGTAACTTCTTCTTTAAGAGGCTCCTCTGTCCTCCACTCGTTACCTGTATTAATGGCACCTTTTTGAACTCGTTATCAGTATAAAAGACACCTGTCCACAACCTCAAACAGTCATACTCCAAACTCCACTATGGCCAAGACCAAAGAGCTGTCAAAGGAGACCAGAGGCAAAATTGTAGACCTGCACCAGGCTGGGAAAACTGAATCTGCAATAGCTAAGCAGCTTGGTGTGAAGAAATCAACTGTGGGAGCAATTATTAGAAAATGGAAGACATACAAGACCACTGCTAATCTCCCTCGATCTGGGGCTCCACGCAAGATCTCACCCCGTGGGGTCAAAATGATCACAAGAACGGTGAGCAAAAATCCCAGAACCACACGGGGGGACCTAGTGAATGACCTGCAGAGAGCTGGGACCAAAGTAACAGAGGCTACCATCAGTAACACACTACGCCGCCAGGGACTTAAATCCTGCAGTTCCAGACGTTTCCCCCTGCTTAAGCCAGTACATGTCCAGGCCCGTCTGAAGTTTGCTAGAGGGCATTTGGATGATCCAGAAGAGGATTGGGAGAATGTCATATGGTCAGATGAAACCAAAATAGAACTTTTTGGTAAAAACTCAACTCGTCGTGTTTGGAGGAGAAAGAATGCAGCGTTGCATCCAAAGAACACCATACCTACTGTGAAGCATGGGGGTGGAAACATCATGCTTTGGGGCTGTTTTTCTGCAAAGGGACCAGGACGACTGATCCGTGTAAAGGAAAGAATGAATGGGGCCATGTATCGGGGGTTTTTGTGTGAAAACCTCCTTCCATCAGCAAGAGCACTGAAGATGAAGCGTGGCTGGGTCTTTCAGCATGACAATGATCCCAAACACACCGCCAGGGCAACGAAGGAGTGGCTTCGTAAGAAGCATTTCAAGGTCCTGGAGTGGCCTAGCCAGTCTCCAGATCTCAACCCCATAGAAAATCTTTGGAGGGTCCGTGTTGCCCAGCGACAGCCCCAAAACATCACTGCTTTAGAGGAGATCTGCATGGAGGAATGGGCCAAAATACCAGCAACAGTGTGTGAAAACCTTGTGAAGACTTACAGAAAACGTTTGACCTCTGTCATTGCCAACAAAGGGTATATAACAAAGTATTGAGATGAACTTTTGTTATTGACCAAATACTTATTTTCCACAATCATTTGAAAATTAATTCATTAAAAATCCTACAATGTGATTTCCTGGATTGTTTTTCTCATTCTGTCTCTCATAGTTGAGGTATACCTATTATAAAAATTACAGGCCTCTCTCATCTTTTTAAATGGGAGAACTTGCACAATTGGTGGCTGACTAAATACTTTTTTGCCCCACTGTATTCAGATGTTTAAGTACTGTCCTGCAGACATTTAGGAGATGTTTTTAACTCATTAAACTAACACTGTAAGCATGGGCAAGCTGGGCACACAGAACACCTAACCTGTTAGGTTTCTGGGCCAGTACCTAGGGGCCCAACTCAAAATGACTATTAGAAGAGATACAAAACAACTTAAAAGAGATTTAAAAAAAACAATTGGACCCAAGACAGCTAAAAAGAGAGAAAGATCATTTCAAAAAACAAGACAAAATAACTATAAACACACAAAACAACCTAAAGAGACACAAAAAGATGCCATGAAAAGGCACAAAACAATGCTTAAGGCCATAAAAGAGCCCAAAGAACAAGCAAAAAGAATAAAAAATGACCTCAAAGAAATAGAAAAACAAACACACACACCCTCTGATCTGATGCACTAACCTCTCCTCGTGCTCTCTCCAGGCCAAGGCTTTGACCGCCACCTGTTTGCTATGAAGTACTTGGCTAACTCCCAGAATCAGGCTCTGCACAGCCTGTACACTGACCCCGCCTACACCGCCATCAACCACAACATCCTGTCCACCTCCACCCTCACCAGCCCCGCTGTGAACCTGGGCGGCTTCGCTCCGGTGGTGCCCGACGGCTTCGGCGTTGGATACGGTGTCCATGACGACTGGATCGGCTGTAATGTGTCCAGCTACCCGGATCGCAACGTGCACGATTTCCTGGAGTGCGTCCACAAGTCCTTAGAGGACATTTTCACTGTGCTGGAGGGAAAGGCACTCTAAGATGCAGGTGTAAAAGATGCATATTTTATTGGAACAGTGAAGGGAAGTGATGTCATCATTCTCAGAATAAAACATGCAAAAATTAGATTCAAATTATATTTTATACACCACAAAAAAAAGGAGAATCAGAGCTTATATATTCTAGAAATTTAAAGTATATGAATATTGGTTAGGACTTTGGGTGTTAATGTTACTGTAGATTTTGAACAATTGATCAAAACTTATGTGATGGGAAACACACGTTTCCGGTGTCATGACACACATAATGACCACATCAATGGACATGAAAATTATTTGAGAAATGGAAAGAATTTGCTAGCTTTCCACTTTAAGTGGTTCAAAGCACTGGCTTCCTGTGACCATCTGTGTATTATGCATTCTGAGAGCAATGTACTGTAGCATCATGCTCACTGTTGTTGTTTGTTCTAGTGTAACATAATCCAGTAGCAGAGGACACCATTAAGAATGCCGGTCCTGTTATTCATGCAGTGAGGGTTTAAGAGGTAGAACTTCCAACCGAGCATGGAGTCCTTTTCTGTGCCTTATCATAATGTGAATATAAAACACTGCAGATTGTCACTCTAATAACTTCTATTTAAAGCCATGCATGTTGTGATTTATAGCCTTACTGATGTGTTGCAATGTTTTTGGAAATTAAAATGTATTGTATTAGACCTGCTTTATTTTCATTTTTTGGTACAAGAACATCTTACCTTTTTAAGAATAGCTTTACTACCTAAAAATGGTATTTCTATCATAACAGATTAAAGCAGCATAATGCTTAGGTGTTCCCCTCTCCTGTAGTTATATAGGTCTTTAGGTCATGCAAGTGGTCTGCAAATGCTAAAATCCCTGGGTTCCCCTCCAGATGGAGTTTCTCTCAAAATATTACAAGAAGCTCAGACCAACAGAACATTTTTTTCCACCTTTATTTAAAATAAAAAACAGTTCCACCAAAAGCAAATGTACAAATGCGGTAGTACAACAGAAACGTTAGCTAAAGAAATTAAAACGTGCAAAATCCACATTTAGATAGGCTTGATCTTGAAGTGTAGGCCGATGAGACTGAAGACGAGACATTTCAGATCCTGCACCAGGTAGTAGAACACACGGAGGCCTTCGGGGTCCCTGAACACAGCGCCAAGAGGAAAAGGTTAAAGTCTGTGGCCACAGAAAAATGAACAGCCTCTATCTCACAACTCCTGCATCGAGTACTCACTTTGACTGGTTGACGTCAATCAAGGAGCCAATCTTGGAAGTTGTGAATGAAATGTGCTCATCTCCAATGACAATCTCCAGTTCCTGTGAAAATGACAACAAAACCAGGCAAGTTAGTGCTCTGGCTTCAAATACGTTATTTAACAAATTCACCAGTGTGACTGATTAAACTCAAACCTGTGACCTGACAGTATCCATGTCTACCATCAAATATTGGTGTGTAATCATGGATAAACACCATCATTTCTCTAAATCTGTAACAGGGGTTAAAAACATGCTATCATAACCTGGAGTAGGGGTTGTATCAGTTTTTCCAATTGTCTGTGAGTATATAAGCTTTTATTTTCTGCTTATGTGTGTGTATTTATGAGTTTTTATAAATGTCCTTTTAATTGGGCATATGTGCTATTTCATGCTTTCTTTTAATGCCACATGCCAGGGGCTGCAGATGAAAAGGAGCCTTTATGGTTAAATCCGGCACATTTACATGATGGACGCAAATGCTTGTGTTAATTAATGTGCTTAAATAAAAACAAACCTGTCTGCCGACTCTGTCAGGGGGCGGCCAAAGAGCATCATCTTCCTTAGTGATCTCACTGTCATCGATGATCCTCTTCAGCTCCTCCATCACACTCTTGTGTACATATGCCTGGGGGTGCAAAGACAGAGTTAGTGAATGTGTGCCACACAATCATTACATACCAGTTGATGAAGCCCACGTCATAAATAAGTTAATATTTCTAGTGACTAATAGTGATTACATTTTAATATTTTACTCATCCTTTTTTAGTCTAGCAAACAGTTTATTATTGTTTGTCTGTGCTCTTTTAATCCTGCTTTGTGAAACGCTCTGGGCTGCATGACTGTAATAAAGGAACTCAGGCTTTGTATCAAGAAAGTTGAATTGAATAATAAATGACCACAACACCCACTCCAACAACATTTCAAACAATAATGCATGCATGAAAGCTCATTTAAAAACAAATTGATCTGAGAATGTTGTCAAATTGCCCTAATGTTAACATTACCATTATACAATAGCAATGGACGACAATCCAATAACATAGCTTACCTCTTTTCTGATCATGACGTCATTCTTGTAGTTGCTGTTATTAGCGTACCTCAGTTTGCCTAAAACAAAATGTTAAATTTAACGTTACAGTAACATTTACAACAATGCATCACTCAACACAACTCATGAGTTTGTTTCCACTCCCTACAGACCACATGGCGCTTAAACACTCTGCTGATATTTCTTAAAATATGTCTGTCTTTACAATAATTATGTTTGCCATATTGAATTAGTCTAGACATAAACTACTATCATCAATACAACAGTGGGAAGCAAATGGTTCAATTGCCGCTCGCAACTGGTTTAGAATGGACTGCGGCCTACCATACCTTAGCCATTACCGAGTGGATAGCTACGTTAGCTCAGATGCAGGAAGACTAATACATTTGCTTTACCGCCAAAATAAACTTACCGTCGGGTCTGAATTCAAACTCCAGGAACTCGTGTCCAAACTTTCCCTTGTGCCCAACATAATATCTCAAATAAAAGTCACTTGTTGACATCTTTACTCTCCAGAAAGCACAGTTTTTGGTGAAGCATACGAAACAAAACTCTGCTAGTAAGCGCAACCTGGATCCACACCACCCATGTACGCATGCGTAAAGAGTCACCGGTTTATCAAATCTTCGTGCCCCGAGCTATGACTTACAGGAAATACAATACACAATTTAAAACCCCAAAGACCCGATATTTCCACTTTAGGTTCCATCTGCAAAATGGCAATAGATCCAGTTATCATTTGTTTGTATTCAGTCAGTTACCTGGCACAGATTATCCGATTAAATTGAGATAAATTTAGTCTACATAGTATTGAAAGTGTATTTTCATCCTTGAATCTGCAGTCAGATTGATACTATTTCTAAAATAGTACCTCTAAACTTCACATCCATCCCATCTGTTAAAGCCAGTCAAATGGTGTTAGCGTTATCTGACAACAATTAGTTCTGCACATTTATGTACATTTAAAACGGATTAAAATACACGTGGAACTGCTCTTCCCTAATAAATATGGAACACCTTCATTTTTCTCGCACCAAGAAGATTAGTTTCTTCTGAAAAAAAAGTCGAACAATTAATCATTTAATACATGTGGTAAATTAATGCTGTTGGCAAGGAGTAACGTAGACCTGTTTACTAAAGGACGTAGAGCAATATGGGAAATAACTATAATTTGACTCAAGAAACTTATTTGTATTTTTTATTATATTTTAGTCGAATACACCTGGCTATATATATTGTTCTATTTGTAAACTATCCCCTGTATAATGAATACATATGATGTTCTTTGTTATACGAAAAAAGGTTCTGCCTTAGAGACTTTACCTAGGGGAACCATATCCCTCTACTATAGGCTCGTCGCATATTATCTACGTCATCACTCCGCACATCGTGAAACGCTCCTTAGTAGTGCACGTGTGGTTGTTGTAAACTTCCTCCATGGCGGGCTCCTTTTCTCAGGAGCTTGAGGACTTGTTGAACCCTCTGCCTAAATTTGCAGATCCGGAGGATGACGGGGATGAGGCGACCAAAGCCAAAGTGACGGAGAGATTCAGCGAGGATGAAGACGAAGATGAAGTCGGCCTCAGTGCCCTGCGGAAGAGCAACACGACCCTGCTGTCAGACTCCGACAAACGGTATGTGGGGAAGACAGTGTCCCGTAAACAGCTGCTGATAGACACTGGGGGATCTGGTGAGGAGGAGGAGGAAGAAGAGGAAGAGGAGGAGGGGGGCAGTATAGAAGGTCTAGAAGAAGATGATGATGAAGAAGAGCATCCTTTGGGGGATGAAGAGGATGATGATTTAGAAGAAGATGATGATGATGAAGAGGAGGAGTTGGGCAGTGATGATAAACTGGCATCCAAGAGAAAGGGCACCCACGTGACCTTTCGTAAAGGGGTGGACTTTAACAAGCTGACAGAGGGCATGGATGACCTGGGAGTGAGTGAAGATGATGATGATGATGATGATGAGGAGGAGGAGACAGAAGGCAGCGATGAAGACGACTCTGAGATGGATGATGAAGAAGGCGAGGATGATGGAACGGTCCTCACGTTCTCCCAAGACAAAGTGGACGAGGAGGTGGAGAAAGGCAAGGCGGTGAAGGAGCAGCTGGCCCTGTGGGACCAAATGCTGGAGGGCAGGATCAAAATGCAGAAAGCTGTGATCACCGCCAACCAGCTTCCTCAGCCGCAGACCTTCCCAGAGTTCAAGAAGAGGGGCGGGGCGGAGCTGGCGGGGGAGCTCAAGAACTCCCACAAGGCTCTGAAAGCTCTCCAGAGATCCCTGCTGGAGCTGCACGACCAGCTGCTGTGGCAAAACGCCGACACCAGGAGCGTCGCTGTGGGGACGGCGGACGAAGACGAGGAGATACACAGCGATGAGGATGAAGAGGTAGGAGGTGGAGCGCCCAAACGGAAGCTGGATATGGCGGAGTACCCGGACTTCATGGCCAAACGTTTCGCCGCTTTCCAGCCGTACCGCAACGCCACGCTGCAGAAGTGGCACGACAAAACTAGGTTGACTCTCGGGAAAAGCAGCAAGGGCTTCGGGGCGTTTGACCGGAACATACTGACCCAGGTGGAACATGTGCTGATGGACAATGAGAGGCTGGTGCGGCGGACGCAGACCCGGCGCTCAGAGTACAAAGTGCTGGGGAAAAAAGAGGTGTCTAATGTCATCTCTGAGCCCGTCTGCATAGAGGGAGAGGAGGTGGAGCTGGAACTGAAGGCCAACACGCATCTCAAGGATCTGGACGAGGATATATTCGACGACGATGATTTCTACCACCAGCTGCTGAGAGAGCTGATCGAGCGCAAGACAAGCGCATCGGACCCCAACGACCAGGTGGCCATGGGCCGGCAGTGGCTGGCCATCCAGAAGCTGCGCAGCAAGATCAAGAAGAAGGTGGACACCAAAGCCAGCAAGGGCCGCAAGGTCAGGTTCCACATCCACAGCAAGCTGGTGAACTTCATGGCTCCTGTAGACCACAGCTCCGTGAGCGACGAGGCGCGCAGCGAGCTGTACCGGGGACTGTTTGGGCAGAACTCAGCCGTCAGGGAATAGTGTGCAGGAAGAAGTGCTCAGGGGAACTGTGAGGACAGTAACAAAAGGCCTTTTCCACAGCCCCTGGACTGATGCTGAGCAGCTGTTTGTGTTGGAACAGAGAATGGGCATGCTATTGTTAGAAGAAGCCCGATGGACTATATAGAGTGTGTTATGTATACCTTTTATACTGAGTAATGTGTTCAGTATGTGTTTTCGCACAATGACAGATCTGTGATTAAATGTCATACATGAGTGTTTTCAGTAAATCAAAATGCCTATGAAAAATGTCAATTTTTTTGTCTCAATCGAAACCCAAAGATATTACCTTTTTAACAAGATATAAAACAGAGAAATATGTCTCCATATTTAAGATTCAAGAAATGGTATATAGTTCTTGAATATTTGTCTATTTGAACAACCACAATGTGGGCGGTGGTGGCAAAGTGGTTAGGGACTTGGCCTGGGTCCCCGAAAGACCAAGTGCCGTGGTGTCCCTGAGCAAGGCACCGTTCCCTATACTGCTCCCTGGGCGCCGGTATGGCAGCATATGGCAGCCCACTGCTCCTAACACTAGGATGGGTCAAATGCAGAATTCTCTAATTTCCTAAGATATAGAACAGAGAAAAATGTCTCCATATTCAAGAAATGGTATATAGTTATTGAGGATTAATGAATGTACATCTTGATATGGGGTGATCTGCATTTAGGGTGGCAGCAGTTCGATCCCACCCTTGCAGTCGAAGTGTCCTCGGGCCAGATACTGAACCCCCCACTTCTCTCGTATACATGTCAACAGTGTTAGTGAGTGTAAGACGTAAGTCACTTTGGATAGTTGTATCTTAATACTATGTAATGTGAAACTAATCATTACAGCTCTAGACTATAACATTGATTTGAAGGGAAACATGTTATTTTTGTTCTTAAATCCATCTCACAATTCAGGTAAAGTGTTCTAAAAACAGTTTGAAATAGGGAACTACCCTAACCTATACTGTGACCCAAATCCGTACAAACGGTACTGTTCATATTTATTCTTAATAGTACAGATTTACTAGTTAGTATACAAAAATCCAAACACTTGCATGTTGTATAGGAACAAGGAATAAAGCCATACTAGTGCAATAAAACTGCAGTTTTCAAATGTCACTGCCAGTAAACTTAACATAGAAACTGCCAAATTATTTCCAAGTAAATGTTTTTTGGGATTTGTGAGGTTTTTCACTCAATCAATAACCATTCGTGTGCATGTGAGAATAGAGTCCATGAAATCACTGAAATCAGTTTTTTTACTATACATGCGTCATTGTATATATTATTCTCACTTTTCCAGTGAGCACACTGCAAACCTGCTTAGTGAGAATGACTTTGACACAGCAGACATATTTCTCCTTTGTTTCTCCAACCTGGGGGTGCTGTGGCATCATCTACTGTAGGCAGAGGTGGAAGAAGTACTCAGATCTTGTATTTTAGTAGAAGTACCAGAGTGTAGGAATACTCTGTCACAGTAAAAGGCCTGCATTCAAAATGTTCCTCCAGTGAAAGTAGAAAGTACTCTCATCTAAATGTACTTAAAGTAGTGACAGTAAAAGTAGTCGTTGTTTGATTGGTCCATTTCAGAATAATATCTCTGATATGTTTTATAATGATTGATCATTAAAGTGTTCTCAGAGCTGGTAAAGGTGCAGCTAGTTTGAATGGCTTTGTATACTGCAGGGTAGCTGCTGAATTTACTCCAGGTGAACTAAAGTCTGATTTAAGGGTTGATTATATTTACCATCATTAATCCAGATCTGTAAAGTGACTGAAGGGATTAAATACATTTAGAAGAGTAAAAGTACAAAGTAGCAAAAAATTGAAATACAAGTCTCAAAATTGTACTCAAGCTGTCAATGGCATCAACCATGCGCAGATACACAAGTTATACATAATATTGTCTTTTTAAAAAAAAAGTTTAATTTGAAAGAAAATTCAAGACTTTGGAAATGATAGGTGCGTCAAGTCTAGCAAACAAAGTACCTGAGAACTTTATCATGAGAAAACTATACAAGAAGGAAACTCCAAACATTTACAGAACACATTTCACATTGGGTACTTAGTACTTTGTGACATTTACAACTCAATGCATTTAGTGACAACACCTTCACTGTTTATTTTTAAATAAACTTGCATATGTATGAATCAGAAGATTCAAGTTTATAGGAGTCAATGGAAAGTGGTTATTTCTAAATGTAAGCAATACTTAATGTTACCAACATCACATTAAATGGATTACAGTAATGGCAGCATCATAAACAAATTTACACAATTATTCTGCAAAGATGGCACGGAAAATGATCTTTGGTGATGTCATACATCAGATGATTTGAGGTGGAATCGGTTGGTTAATTAGACTATTTCAGTTTTTAAATGAGACAGGAGGTGCAACTAGGGACTCAAAGACAGAAATATCAGTACATTTGAATTATAAATCAAAATATTCTTCATACAGAGTTTCAAAAAGATCTAAAGTTGCATTGATAAAGGTATGTTGAACCTTTTAGAGAAGTGGGATAGGGTAAGGCCCTGCCTGAAAGCATGTTGCTACACTATTTATTGTGTGGTTAAAAGCTGTCAAGTGTTGGGACATTCTTCAGTGCAGTGCTGTGGTTAAGTTGAGCAGCAGAGAGAAATTGAATCAAAAAAGGTAGCCCTGTAGAGTGTTGTTTTCTCCATCTCATACAGTACACGAGTTAAAGAGAAAAAAGGAACTCAATAAAACCCTTAAACCAATTGCACAGATGACTGGCGTCGCCTCATTTCCTCAGTCCAAACTGAATCATCTCAAAGACCAGCCTTTTGATCGCCTGATGCTCCTGGGCCGGTCCAGACGGACGCGGCACTCAGTGGGGTCGGCTGCTGGACTCCATGTTCGGCTGCTTCTTCGTTGCTCCACAACCGTTAAAGCAGCCGTTCAGCCGCTTGGTCAGACCACCGGTCACAATGTCCTGGATGTGCTGGACTATAAGGTTTATGGCAACTGTAAAAATACACAGATTGCATGTTCAGGCAAAGTGTGTGTCTGATGTTTTACCAATACATTTAAATCACAAAGTTACACAGTGATATTCAAAAAAACTAAAACAACAAGGTTTTCATTAAAAACGTTCTGCTGTTCTTTCAAAGGTTTAATTTCATGTTGTTTAGTATGGCAGGCTTTTTATAACTTACTAGGTTTACCAGATTTAAATATATTTATCCATCAAATCAGTTTAAAATGTGACTTGGCAGTGTTTTTTATTTCTTATCATCACTTGGTTATTATTGTCTTTTTTTCCTCCAGTTGTGAACAGTTTTCCTACATTTTTCTATTTTTTGCAACAAGTTTTTTAGTTTAGTTTTAAACTCATACTGTGAACTGAAATGCAAAAAAATAATAATTGGGTGGACAGTAAAAACATTTTCAACCCATGGGTCCAGACAAGATATTATTTTCATACAAAATAATGCAATAATATGAACTTTAAAAAGTTGATAAAAATCAACATGTCCTTCCCAAACTTGAATTTTTGGTCATGAAATGTAAAAAAGGCTAAGTTGAATTTCCATGGAGTTGAACAAAATAAAAGTACTACATTTAGTGTGCTAATGTGAAAATATCAGCATGCTAACTGGCTGAAACAAGATGACTGGCATGGTTAGCCTTGTTGTTGTGATCATGATAGCATAATGACGTTAGCATGTAGCTCTCAGTACTTCTGTGCCTGCATACTGCTAGCTTTGTTGTGGACTCAGTGTTGTTCAAATGTTGTTGTGTGGTTTCTTTTCAATTAGCTGAATGCTCATCTCTGTGAATGTGTGTGATGGTATAACACGAGGCACAAATGAGAGCTAGTTCAGGGTAGGTATCCTTCAACATATTTATACTAACTTGAATATGGTTGTCTTTTGCACTTTGTTTTGGACAGTTTCCAAGAGCACAACCCCAACAACAATAACACAGCTGCGTCCTTTATGATAGCTCTGTTGAGACTAGGATCTCCAACACGTGGTTTCCATTTGTTGACTATCCTCTCTGAACCTCAAAAGCACCAATACTCACCGAGGTTGTCCACTCCTCTCGGTATGATCACATCAGCATATTTCTTCGTCTAAACAGAGTCAATGAAAAGGACACATATTTGACCGTGAGTCTATGCTCAGGGTCGCAGTGTTTGGAACATGTTGAATCGCACTTACTGGCAGACAGAACTCCTCAAACGCAGGCTTGACAAAAGTAATGTACTGCGCCAGAACGCTCTCCAAGTCTCGTCCACGTTCACTGATATCGCGCAGCACTGGCGGGAAAAAAAGAGTTTGGGAAGAGTTAGTTTCATAAAGGGAATAACAGTAGTTTGACATTTTTTGGGGGGGGGGGGGGGGGGGGGGGGGGGGGGGGGGAATGCTATTAGCCTAAAGTTACTGTACATGACTTGTATAGGTTTAGTAAAAGTAAGGCTACCACAGGTTTGTTTAAATAGGAGACTCCTGGAACATCCTGCCCAGGTAAAAAACACATTTGTTTAGTCACTTTTTTTAACTATCAATGTCTTATATTTCTTGGCTTGGCTAAGCTATGCTAACCACTGCATTCAAATGTACTTTACAGGCATGAATGGTATCAATGTTAACGTCTCATTCCAGCAAGAAAGGGAATAAATTATTTCCTAAAACTCCTATCTTGACCTTAGTGTCTTGCATTCTTCTCTTTTACTATGAATTTATTTGACTATTTTAAGAATAATAATGTTTTAATACTATTTATTTTAATATCCGTTTTGTCTCCCATCTCATTTTATTTGGTGTATTTATATTTTTTCTTCTTTTTCACTTCTATTTAATCCCCTTTTACCTAATATTTATTGTACGTTTTTTGTTTTCTTTCTACATTATCTGTTCTTGTATAAAAGGTTCCAATGTGGTAAATACTAACAACAACAAAAAATATGTTCACAGTCAGAACTGTAAAACAATATCGTAAAATAGTGTCTTGTTTCTTGTGTTTAGAAGCAGATGGGATTTGCCTAGTCATGCTTGTGTGCCTCACCTCTTCGAGAGAGACGTGTGTCTGCGTCAGTGTCCACAAACAGCTTCATTTGGAAGAGGTCTCGGATCTCCTGAGAATAGAACATGAGGATGCCCTCGAACAGCACCACGTCAGCTGGGTACACCGTCACCATCGCCTCATTCCTGCCGTAACAGAAAACATTCAATATAAAACACTTAAAAAAACACTAAGTATGCATGCAAAAGAGTTATAGAAAACGGCTTCAACAAATCTCACTATGCTATGAAAACCAGTTTGATGAAAGATTAGCGGTATTAATCCACCAGTCGTGTCTTTTTTTTTAAATATGGAATTGTCGTTTTATGATGCATTTGAGACCTCTTGTTATATAGTATACTGCTTTTATTTTTGTCCTATATATGTGGATCAGACTCATTCACCTGGAGTGGGAAACAAAGTCGTACACAGGGATGTGTACAGTTTGTCCCTTCTTGAGGTCCCACAAGGTCGAAATAATGAGGTCGTTGTCAAATGCATCTATACAGAAGAGTGCAAAACAATACAAATTATTTATCAAGCATGATCAATATCTACAACGAAGTATGAGGGTAGAAAGAAAAATCTAAAGTGGTCGAGTTAGGTTATTTTCTGAGAGAACAAAACTAAAACCCAAATCTGATATTAACCAAATATAAACTAGTCCCAGAGTTTAAAGTTCTAAATTATCTAGGAAAAACCAACACATTTAGAGAACTATATTCTCTGAAATAAAGTCATACATTTAAAAGTAAAGAATAGAGGTACGTTTACTTGGAAAACAAAACAGCATACACATTTAGTCAGTTAAATTTGAATACATTTGCAGAACAAAATAATTGGTTAACTTGATGCCTCCCGTTTGACACTAAACACTAAGAAAACAAAGTCCATCTGTATTTCCATCAAAAAAAGCTACCTGCAACAGAATCCCTGAACGTCAGAATAAAAGCTGAGCCCATTGAACAAGTATCAGATATGAAATATTTAGGGATCATTTTAGATTCTCAGTTAAATTTTAAAAGTCGTGCAAAAAAGATTTTCAAAACGATTAAGGCTAACCTTAGCTGTTTTAAGATAATAAGACGTTGCTTGACATCTGACTGTGCCTTTATCTTTCTTAATTCAATGATTTTTTCACATCTGTCCTATGGTTTGCCGGCTTGGTCCCAGACCAACCAGTGTGTAATCAAATCCATAGAGAGTCTTTACAATCGGGCCTTGAAAACCTTGGACAAAAAGCAAATAAGGTATCATCATTGCCGCATTTTAAGGAAATGTTGCTTATTTTATTGACTTTCATTATGTAAAGCTTGTGTTTACATGTGTAAATGGACTTGCTCCTCAGTCTCTCTGCAAATACATCCAGAGATTACAGAGCTGCGGCAGATCCACCAGAGCAGCTTCTAGTGGCAACTGTAAGGTCCCATTCTGCAAAACATCTTTTGCTCAGACAGCTTTTTCTGTGAAAGAACAAAGTCCTGGAACTTGCTACCTGATCACTTGAAATCTGCTGCTAACTTCACCACTTTTAAGAGAGCTACCAAATCCTGGTTATTCCAACAACAAACCATGTCTAGTTTTAACATTTTTAATGTATGCATTATTGTCTCTTGCTGTATTTTGTTTAACTATTTTACCTCACTGTTGTAATTTTCAAGTTCCATAAAAGCCCTTCTAGGGACGAGTGTTGCAAACTAGCATTCGCTATAAACACTATGATACTTGCATCGGATAGCTGTTTTCAGTCTGTCAATGTATATTGTATCTCTCCCTACCAAATAAATGATAAATAAAAGATAAATATGTTGAATATTCAGTGAAATAATATCTTCAAAACACCTTAAATAATAATTCCCACAACAGCAACAGTATGGAAAACTCATTCACCTGCACGTGACTATTATCTCAGGAATCTTTTCCATCTGTGTTTTCCGTAAATATCTGATTTTTTCATCACTTTAAATCTCTGAGATTCTGAAGATTATTTTTATACCTTATTTTTACCTACAGTGACCCTTATGTCACATCAAATTTCACCGCACAAACTTCACAGCTGTGTTCTCAGGAGATTCTCTTGATCGCCCTGCTTTCAGATGCTACAAGACTACAATATTACCTGGGTGGTCGAAGTTGAACTGGCCTTTGAGGGCCATGGCCTTCTGCTCCTGGGTGAGGACCCTGTAGAAGCTGTCCTGGCTGAGGATGGCCACTTGTCGCTGGTGGTGGTCGATCTCATTCTGCCCCAGCAGCTCCATGATCTTACTGCACACTGAGGACTGATGAGTCACACAAGAAGGAAAACAAATGAGTAAATACTGGCCCCCCCAATCTTAGTCATTAGATCCTTTGGAACATGAGTGGTTTTATGCACAACTTAGACCAACTTTAATTTACTTTGCTTTTAGTTTACACATGTCTTCATAGAGGAAAGCATAGTCGAAACTATTATCCATGTAAAGGCTGAGAACTTGGGGGCTTGATATCATGTGAACCTGGCAGACAGATGCACTCACAGACAGTGACACGACAAAACAAAGATTACAGTTTCCTCCACATTCAGATAACGTGTGTGGGAGAGCAGGTGGGTCTGAGAGCAGTTTGTCTTGTGGGAAAAAAAAGAGACAGAACCAGGAAGTCAAACCCACAAACAACTGCTGAAAACACTGATGTTGATCTAACCACGCCAACGTCCTGTTCCTTTCATATTTCACATCTGGAAGCACAGGCTACTTAAAATGTCAGTCATGGAAGACATATTTAGAACCATGAGTACTAACACTAACTGCTTTAAAAATACCCCACAAATAAAAGTCCTGAATCAGAATGTAATTTAAGTAAATACAATAATTATCAGCCAATGTAACTTAGGTAAAAGTATTGATAGAGCAGTAAAGTGTTCCATGACAGTGTTTTATTATTATATATGATATTTGGGGATTAATATACTGCTGCATTAACGTGTCTCTAATTTTTTCTTTATTTAATCTCATTTTTATTCACTTGCATGCTGCTGTGATGAAAACATTTCCAAAATTGGGATCAATAATGCATATTTAACATTATCTAACATTACAAATTCACACCATTTTCCCTGGACATGAAGGAGAAGAAATACTGCAGTCTGAGAAGTAACATAACTGGACTAGAAATGTTCTACTTTGGTAGTAGCAGAAAAGGTAAAATGCCTCAAAATTGTCCAGACCTTCAGTGAAGTTATATTGCACAACTATTGCATAATTTCTGAACAGCAGTGAGAATAACACCTATTGACAGCTCTCTGAAAACATTTGAATTACTGCACAATATTAAAATCAGATCAGGACTGATACTGGAGATATGTGGTCCTGACAATGTGGACAGAGTGATGTCAGCGAGCCAGCCGGTGAAATAAGATGAGGGGGAAATCAGAAATCAATCTGAGACTGAGGTTAGACGAAGAACACAATAACAGGTCAGGGTATCATCATGATCAGAACTAAACATGACATCTATAAAATGAGTGAGTTTATTGAGATAGTTTAAGGTCTCTATATTTTGTATGATTATTCTTTAAGTGATAAGTGTGGTATTCTCCAAGTCACGTGGTTTGAGCCGGCAGCCCGGTGCAGCTGATGCTAATTAAGTGAAATCTCTTTGAACTACAGGCACCCTTTTTATTCCCCTTAATAAAAAAAAAAGGGGAATATCTGGAAATAGTCTGTTTTACATTTATGACACTAGTTATATCACCATCTAATACAAAAAAATATTTGAACAATGCACATGTTATCCTGTTTTGACATGTAGGCGGTCTATGCACTACGCTCTTTGTTCATTAAGCAACAATCAGTCTAATAATTGATCCAACAGAAACGTGATAAAAAGATACAAAAAGAAAACAATGAACGTCAGGTTTAAATCATAAGGAAAAATCACGTGTCATCTCACATAGACTAATACAACACCGCCTAATTCACATAGAGAAATAAAATGCTTGTGTTATTATGATATAAAAGCCCACCTTCCCGCTGGCTGTCCCCCCAGCCACCCCGATGAGGAAAGGCTGCCGGTGCACGCGCTCATATTCGGCTCGGTCAGCTGGCTTTGTCTCGCGGTCGCCTGCCATGCTTCATCTGCAGCAACGCGAGGATGCGGCCCTCTGTCACACACGCTCCTCGTGCGCTCCTCCCCTCTGATGATGCTGAAGGTGAGGACGAATGCTGACGGAAATAGAGATGATTATCATTCAGACACGTTGATGGAAAATGTGTGTTTTGCCATAACGAAACTGGCCATCTGTTTGTTTTTTGAAGTGAAAGCCTATTTATGGAGCTCAATGAGTTAATATAGTATAACACAGTACTTTAAGAAAGTGACTGGTTCAATTATTCTTTTATAAAAAAGATGTTGTGTAGAAAACATATATTTGTAATACTGTGAGCCATGTTTAGACTCAGCTCTCTGAATTTATTTTGCACACATCTGCACAGCCTTCCACTTTACATGACAATTTGTCATATATATATTTTTATATATATTTTTAAAAAATAAACTAAAAAAGTACATTACAATGTTACGGAAGAGGATTAGGGCCACATGAAAACATTTTTTGGGGAATGTCAGAATTCTGACTTTTCTCAGAATTCTGACATCCCCCCAAAAAATTTCATGTGGCCCTTATCCTCTTCCGTACAATGTTGATGTGGTGTAAGTACTTCTCTGTATTCTTTTTTTTTTAATGCTAAATACTTTCTTGAAAATACCGTTTTTTTTACTATAGTTATATTTTTGAGCTCCTCTTACAAGTTATTTTCTTATATTGTATATGTTTGCACCGCCAGACACCAAAGCCAATTCCTTGTATGTGTAAACATACCTAACCATAAACTTGATTGTGATTCTGATATTTAAATAAAATGATTAATTATTCATCTCCGTATTAAATAAAAAGTATGTAGCCTATTAAAAATGCAAATAGATTACAAAGAAACCAGACATAATTCAAAACTAGACACTATATTTAAATATAACATGGACTTGCATGAAAACAAAACCGATATGTAAAAGGTTTAAATATTTGTTCTTTATGTCTTTAATGTGTGTAATTTTTCCCTAATGTATGAAATGGTCCTTTCTTTTTTTTTTTAGGCTACATCTAATTTCAATTTGTTTTTCTTCACCATATCAGCAGTAGGCTATTTTTCGGTGCACATTTTCTTGCAATATACAGTAAACCAATCCACTGGCACACACCTCACTATGCAGCATCAAAAAGACTCTGGCTAAATAAACGCCTATAGGACACAATGTTACATTAACAATAATATGTTTTACCATAGACCCGTTGCATACAGTAATCTCACTCAGGCCGCTGAACCGGAAGTGCATTGTATGACCCCGTTTGTAACGCTGACACAGCCCTAAGAAACCAGTGCAAAGCGCTCATGGTGTAACCTCTAACAGCATTTAAACTATTCTCTGTGCGGTTGGATAAACGGGACATTTAACGGGAAGGTTACAACAACATGAGCACCATGTTCGCAGACACAATCCTCATCGTGTTCATCTCTGTGTGTACGGCGCTGTTAGCCGAGGGTGAGTAAAATGCTGCTGACAGTCCCGACAGCAGATTAAGCAGACCGCATGTTACTATCGTAAAGGAAACATGTTAATACGTTATTTTTAAACACCATTCTGGATTATATATAATAGCAATATGATTAACGTGATTACTATGTATAATTTGCTATTTTCAGTGCTTTTGAGTTCTAGCAATGTGCTAGCTAGTTAACCAAGCTATTGCTTGACAAACCAGTCAGCGTAACGAATACAGCTTCCGGGAACCTTTCATAATAAGAGTCTTTCGAGAAGCGTGTGAACCGCTTTTAGTTATGTTGGTTTAAAGTAGGCTTTATTTATTCCATTTGATAAAGTTGTTCCCTGCATTTGAACCAGGCTATTTAAGTAGGATAAAAACATTTATACTTCTATTTTAATGGGTTCCCAAAACAGGGTTTTCCAACTTTGTGTGTTTTTGTAAGAGTTGTTTAGAAGCTTAATCTAATGTATCTTTAGGCCTTTATTATTTTAGCGTTCTCTTTAATAACAATATCCCTTTAATTTATACTTGCTGATTGTTCTGTGCATTTTCATTTTAAAAGCATGATTTAAAAATTGAGTGCAGTTTAGCATCTGAATTATAATTGTACTTTGACAGAAAACTGACGAACAGAATGTTTTTACAGTTTGCTAACCACTGCTTATTGTGAATCTTTCTCTAAGGACTTAAACAATTTAAACAAAAATAACACCTCTGCCTAACTCTAGGGGTGCAATATGTATGCAAAATATCCAAAACAGTGTATCGTAGAGTATTAAAGTGTTTTTGTATCTTGTACTTTTATAAAATAGCAATGCCTTGTGTTGTTTGATCCGTTTAATACAATGTCAGATACTAGTAATAGTGTTATTATTATTATTTCCTTCACATTTATTTTGATTCTCTCCTTAGGTATTACTTGGGTTTTGGTGTATCGTACCGAAAAGTACAAGAGGTTAAAGGCTGAAGTGGAAAAACAAAGCAAAAAACGTAAGTGACACACTGCTGTAATTTCTGCATTTATTGCTCTTCCGTAGATTTTTTAATGCATTCTCGTTTGCTTGTTTTTTAGTTGAGAAGAAAAAGGAAACCATCACAGAATCTGCAGGACGTCAACAGAAGAAGAAAATTGGTGAGTAGCCGGTAAACAATTTGGCTCTGTAATAAGTTGCATTTAAGCATTTGTGGATAAATAACAATAAAAACACACTCTGCTCTTGAACTAGACACTAATCACTGATATATGACTCTGAATGTAATACAGAAAGACAAGAGGAGAAGCTGAAGAACAACAACAGAGACTTGTCTATGGTAAGAGATAATGCATATGTTTTTTTTAATAGAGTTTAGAATAAACTATATACTGTATGTTGTTCAGCTGTTCTTTTCCCTTAAGCTCATATTATAGTATTATAGTAGACAATATTTATTCTACAGTATTTAATTTATCATTCTGTTTAATCTTATTCTATTTTATTTATTTATAGTTGTTTTTCCAACAACTTACTTTAAACATTATGCCTATCACACTATAGTATTGCCCTTTTTTTATGTCTTAAGTTTATTGTGTGTTGCACTGTTGGAGTAGCCTAGGATTTCATTTTGAATCTTGAGCTAGACTAACTTTTATATGATTAATTTAAAAAAAACCTGTGGTAATTAATTGTGTCAGTGCCAGTATTGTAAATCAAATGTAATTTGTATTCATATTTCTGTTCTTTATCATATTTGTTTGTTTTGTAGGTGCGCATGAAGTCCATGTTTGCCATTGGCTTCTGCTTTACCGCTCTGATGGGAATGTTCAATTCCATGTATGTGTAACATGTCATGACACTGGGTTTATTTAACATTTACTCCTTTTTGATTAAAAAAACAAAATAAAACAACATTTCTTTAGGTGATGACCTCAATTTTTAACGTCAACGTCATTGTTCCAATCTTCAAACATGCTCTTGAGGTCTAATCTTTTTTTGCTTTGTTCAGCTTTGATGGAAGAGTAGTGGCCAAGTTGCCGTTCACGCCGCTGTCCTACATCCAGGGACTGTCGCACCGCAACCTGCTGGGCGAGGATTACACCGACTGCTCCTTCATCTTCCTCTACATCCTCTGCACCATGTCCATCAGACAGGTAACTGCTACACCTGGACAGAATAACTCAAATATCTTTAGCGTGTAACAACGTCATTCACATGTGCAAATAAGTATGTAACGCTTTTAATGAGCAGCAGAAGGAGACATAGATTGGCAGCCCTAGGTGTGGGTGCTTTAAATAGCCGCTGGTGACAACCAAGCAGCTGGTATAGATCATCAGTACCACATGTTGACAAACCAGATACTAGTGGGGGAAAATTCAAGTCACAAAAAGGATAATATCGTATTCTGTCCTTACAACAATCCACATAAGTGACATCAACAATAGTAGAAAATGCATGTGTGTGCAATGTTTACTCATCATGTGCAGAACATCTGTAAACAATACAGATGCATATACAATAAAAAACATCAAGATATAAAAATATTATTAGCAAATTATATATTGGATTCTGTTATTGCAACAACGATCGACTTCCACATTTGCAACAGCTTTATATCCAGGATGGGGTTGATACTATGCAGCAAATACAAAGTCAAGGTTTGTGAAATGCTTCAGAACATCAAACATTAGACAGTTGTGCAATTATTTACAAAATGCTTACTTACAACTTGCTAACCAAAAAGTTCCAAGCATGGTAACTCAAATGTGTTTTATCAAGATAACCTTTGGAGGTGTATCATCTAGTTTTCTTGACTGCTTGTTGCTCTCATAAGCCTTTTTCTACAGGCATATTTTACCAGCGTATTTTCCATTTTGATCTCACTCGTGATAGTCCGACATGGCAACCTGTGTAGCCCATGTATTGATTCCACCTGATAGCTGCAAAAACTTATGCTGCAGTGTGGTGCTCTTCAAAACAGTCATTAACAGCGAACATCCTTAAAGTCAGGTAAAAATAAACAGCCTCACACTATGTCTGGTAAGTGTTGTCTGACTTTATGTGTTTTTTAAATTTATTTTTTAAGTTTGTGGTCACTTTGCAATCTGAGCACTTCTTTTTTTAACAACTTTATACTTTACACTGTAAGTGTCTTGAACTGCTTATATATCTGGCCCCAGCCTCCAACGTAACCCTCTGACTTATTCAGTTCTTGGTTTTTGCCCAGCATTTCTTTGGTTCCAAATGCGAACCAGCTTTCGGTTGCCACCCCCTCCGGGTGTAACTGGTTTACAATAAGGCACTAGCTCTGAACCCATGTGGTGGGAAAGAATGAGAAGGAAGAACCCTTAATGGTCCCACAGAGGGGAAATTTACATTCTGCATTTGATCCATCCTAGTGTTAGGAGCAGTTTGCTGACATATGCACAGCGCCTGGGGAACAGTGTAGGGAACGTTGCCTTGCTCAGGGACACCTCGGTAGCACTTGGGAGACCCAGGCTGTCCGGTTGAGCTCACGGGGGCTGAATTTAACTTGTTGAAGAATCGGTTTATCTAAATTTATACAGCCAAATCAATTAATGGAGTAATTATTATTTGCACGTCCAGTGAAAAACTGATAGGAAAGTGACTCAGGTATTCTCACTAATAAGGACATTTGATTAGAAATGCACCCTTACATTTGGTTGTCAATACATAAATAAAAAACAGCCATACACATACAGTGGGGCAAAAAAGTATTTAGTCAGCCACCAATTGTGCAAGTTCTCCCATTTAAAAAGATGAGAGAGGCCTGTAATTTTTATCATAGGTATACTTCAACTATGAGAGACTGAATGAGAAAATAAATCCAGGAAATCACATTGTAGGATTTTTAATGAATTATTTTCAAGTTATTGTGGAAAATAAGTATTTGGTCAATAACAAAAGTTCATCTCAATACTTTGTTATATACCCTTTGTTGGCAATGACAGAGGTCAAACATTTTCTGTAAGTCTTCACAAGGTTTCACACACTGTTGCTGGTATTTTGGCCCATTCCTCCATGCAGATCTCCTCTAAAGCAGTGATGTTTTGGGGCTGTTGCTGGGCAACACGGCCTTTCAACTCCCTCCAAAGATTTTCTATGGGGTTGAGATCTGGAGACTGGATAGGCCACTCCAGGACCTTGAAATGCTTCTTACGAAGCCACTCCTTCGTTGCCCTGGCGGTGTGTTTGGGATCATTGTCATGCTGAAAGACCCAGCCACGCTTCATCTTCAGTGCCCTTGCTGATGGAAGGAGGTTTTCACTCAAAATCTCACGATACATGGCCCCATTCATTCTTTCCTTTACACGGATCAGTCGTCCTGGTCCCTTTGCAGAAAAACAGCCCCAAAGCATGATGTTTCCACCCCCATGCTTCACAGTAGGTATGGTGTTCTTTGGATGCAACTCTGCATTCTTTCTCCTCCAAACACGACGAGTTGAGTTTTTACCAAAAAGTTCTATTTTGGTTTCATCTGACCATATGACATTCTCCCAATCCTCTTCTGGATCATCCAAATGCCCTCTAGCAAACTTCAGACGGGCCTGGACATGTACTGGCTTAAGCAGGGGGACACGTCTGGAACTGCAGGATTTAAGTCCCTGGCGGCGTAGTGTGTTACTGATGGTAGCCTCTGTTACTTGGGTCCCAGCTCTCTGCAGGTCATTCACTAGGTCCCCCCGTGTGGTCTGGGATTTTTGCTCACCGTTCTTGTGATCATTTTGACCCCACGGGGTGAGATCTTGCGTGGAGCCCCAGATGGAGGGAGATTAGCAGTGGTCTTGTATGTCTTCCATTTTCTAATAATTGCTCCCACAGTTGATTTCTTCACACCAAGCTGCTTACCTATTGCAGATTCAGTTTTCCCAGCCTGGTGCAGGTCTACAATTTTGTCTCTGGTCTCCTTTGACAGCTCTTTGGTCTTGGCCATAGTGGAGTTTGGAGTATGACTGTTTGAGGTTGTGGATAGGTGTCTTTTATACTGATAACGAGTTCAAAAAGATGCCATTAATACAGGTAACGAGTGGAGGACAGAGGAGCCTCTTAAAGAAGAAGTTACAGGTCTGTGAGAGCCAGAAATCTTGCTTGTTTGTAGGTGACCAAATACTTATTTTACCGAGGAATTTACAAATTAATTCTTTAAAGATCCTACAATGTGATTTCCTGGATTTTTTTTTCTCATTCTGTCTCTCATAGTTGAGGTATACCTATGATAACAATTACAGGCCTCTCTCATCTTTTTAAATGGGAGAACTTGCACAATTGGTGGCTGACTAAATACTTTTTTGCCCCACTGTACATCATGTCGTATAAATATTTGTTTTTATAGTCAGTGTTTTATTATACACATACACATCTTTAGTTTCTTCGGTCGAAGGAAATTCAGAAGCGCAGGTCTGAATTAAATCAGAAATTGACATCGGCCAACAATATTGAAATTGGCTTATCTGTAATTGGTTAACTAATATTCATATTAATAAATGTGTAAAACAGCCATTATTATTCCTAGTGTAACACATACTACATACTTACATGCTTAAGGAAAGGACAGTCGCCTACAAAGTGTGCAAAAAAACCCTAACCCACTGATTCCCAGGTGCTACACACGAGTGTTTAGTGAGTATCCAGGTAAGCAGATTGTTTTGGAACTGACTGACTGATTAGTGGCTAATGTTCACCAGAATAAAGGAATATACACTGCCTGGCCAAAAAAAAGGTCACACTCTAATATTTGTTGGATCGCCTTTAGCTTTGATTACAGCACACATTCGCTGTGGCATCGTTTCCACAAGCTTCTGCAAGTCACAACATTTATTTATTTCACCAAGATCTTGTATTGATGACGGGAGATTCGGACCACGGTGCAAATTTTCTCCAGCACATCCCAAAGATTCTCAATCAGGTTCAGGTCTGGACTCTGTGGGGGCCAATCCATGTGTGAAAATGATGTCTCATGCTCCCTGAACCACTCTTTCACAATTTGAGCCCGATGGATCCTGGCATTGTCATCTTGGAACATGCCCGTGCCATCAGGGAAGAAAAATCCATTGATGGAATAACCTGGTCATTCAGCTGACCTCATTCTTTGGGCACATAACGTTGCTGAACCTAGACCAGACCAACTGCAGCAACCCCAGATCATAGCAGTGCCCCCACAGGCTTATGACCTTTTTTTTGGCCGGGCAGTGTATCAGCCTGTGCAACAGAGAAATTCTTGCTTCAGGTTTGAGTGTGCGTTTACATCTGAAAACATTCATCATATTTTACAGAAAACAAAATATTTCTGGGTTTCTTCTTTTTTGAGAGTGTTGTGTTCTGTGTTCTTTCTCCAGAACATTCAGAAGATGCTCGGTCTCGCGCCCTCCAGAGCTGCAACCAAACAGGCTGGAGGCTTCCTGGGACCCCCCCCACAAGCAGCCAAGTTCTCCTAACCATCAGACGGGTCCCACAGTGCTGTCCCTGCTGACACGGCTCCCTCATCAGATCACAGAGCACAAGACAAACGTATTGTCTGTTGCAGCTACTGTATCTCTGCCCTCTGTTGGATTCCTCATCTGTGTTTTGTTTATTTAACTTTAACATACTCTTACTTAGAAAATTATGCTTAATGATTACCAAAGGATACAAAAGTCTACCTTGTATTCAGCTCATGCCATACATTGTTTTGAGATTTTAATGATTAATTGGCACTGTAACATCTGATCCATTTTACAGTATTATTGTATGTCATTGTTGGTATCCGTATTTCTTACATAATAATAAAGTTTTATGATTAGTCTTTAGTGGTGTTTTTTATTTCTTGAACAATCTTAAAACAGATTTATTTATCCCTGCTGAGTTCAAATGTGTGTTTATAACCCAGTCTACTTTTTTTTGGCAGAATGTTGATACTTAAGATATAGCATGTGGTAATAGAAACGTCAGAACTGCTTTGGACCGTTGCGTACTTCCTGCAGCATAATTGTGTGCTAACAAAAAATAAATGTTGTGTTCTGAGATTTGCACCATTGATCAAAAGACGACTCCTTCTGGGCTCAATGACTATTGGCCAGTAGCTCTCACTTCTGATGTGATGAAGGTGCTGGAGAGACTGGTCCTGTCCCATCTCAGACTGCAGGTGAGATCATTTCTTGACCCTCTGCAATTTGCCTATCAGCCTTACCTGGGGGTGGACGATGGCATTATTTACCTGCTGCAGCGTGCTCACTCGTACCCGGATGGGTCGGGATGCACTGTGAGAATCACCTTCTTTGATTTCTCCAGTGCATTCAACACGATCCAGCCACGGCTACTGAGTGACAAGCTGCAGGCTATGAGGGTATATGCGTCCACCATCTCCTTGATTATCAACTACCTCACAGACAGGCCATAGTATGTCCGGCTGGGCAGTGTGCTGTCTGATGTGGTGGTTGGTAGTACAGGAGCCCCTCAGGGGACTGTGCTGTCTCCTTTCCTGTTCACCTTATACACCACTGACTACAGATGAGGAGTACAGAGCGCTGGTGGAGGACTTTGTGGAGTGGACTGGAAGAAACCATCTGCTTCTGAATGTGGCCAAGGCCAGAGAGATGGTCATTGACTTCAGGAAGAAGAGGACATCTTCACTGCCCCTGTGCATTCTGGGAGAGGATGTGGCTGTGGTGGAGGACAAGTACCTTGGAGTTCACCTCGACAATGGACTGAACTGGAGGGGCAACACTGACGCTGTGTACAAGAAGGGATGAGCCGACTCTATTTCCTGAGGAAGCTGAGATCGTTCAAAGTGTGCAGCAAGATGTTGGAGATCTTCTTCCAGTCTGTTGTTGCTGGGGGGGGGGGGGCATCAGGGCCGGTGACACCAGCAGAATCAATAAACTGATCAGGAAAGCTGGCTCTGTCATCGGCATCTAACTGGACGCTTTTGAGACTGTGGTGGAGAGGAGGACTCTCAACAAACTGTTGTCCATAATGGATAACCCCACCCACCCTCGCCACCTGCTGCTGGACAGACAGCGGAGCTCCTTCTCCAACAGACTGCTCCAGCGCCGCTGTCACAAGGAGAGGTACAGGAGAACATTCCTGCCCACTGCAATAACACTGTACGACAATTCCCCTCTGGCTGGCAGACAACTCACTGCCCCATAGCCTCTCTGTTAACTGGACTTAACATGCACTCCTTCACACTGTACACTTATATTATATTTTCATTTAATATTACATTACATTGCACTATTCAAGATCTGCATATTTCTTATTTGTATTTCTAATGTTTTGCTATGTTTCATATGCGTGCACTCCGTCTGGAATGAAAGGGCAAAACAAAACAAAAAGATAGCCTATGCTTTAGGACAGTTGTAAAACATTACAGTAATCAACTTCAAGTGCTCCAAATTGCCTGACCCATTCGTCATGGGTGTCATGTTCGCCACACACCCGACATAGCTCAGACAAATCATCTGCTGATTACAGATCTGTTTATAATACACATATCTATATATTATACATATCTGCCATATACATCTGTTATACGTAATATATGCATCTGTCCATACCTCCTCATTCAACAGTGTAAAGTATTTAAATACTTTCAATGTATTCCACATATGTATTATTATAAATGGCCCGTCTAAACAGCTATATATATCCTTTGCCACCTAATTTGCAAATTGACTTCATCCAGTGATCAATTTCAATGTCATTGTTACTGTTTTTCCCAATTGTTGGGAACAGCTACAAGCAATTTGTCAATATCAAATATTCAACTTACTTTTTCAACGTCTGAACAGTACCTCAGACCATTAGCGGTAAGGCAGTGGATTAATACCTTTTGAAAGCATGACTGGGTTCGTATCTCACAGCGGCTACTTTCATAGCGTTTGATATGTGCTTTGTAATGGTCACTATGCACTTTTTAGGCAAAAAAACAAAGCAATATCCTTTCAGATGGCCAGCCTGGTGTTTTGTCCGTAACACATGGCTTTTGAATTCGTTTTTGAGGCTTGCGTTGGCAGCGTCTGCCTGTGTCATATTGTGGATATCACCAGTTAACATGGTGGGGTTTATTTCATCCATGTCAAACGGTGATTGTAAACAGCTGACAAGAACTGACAACACTTAGATGGTTCAAGCAGGGCATCGTTTGAGCCGGTCAAGGCGTAATGAGTAACATTCCTGGTTGAGATATATATTGCCCAAATGTACGGGTTCGAATCCTGTCGCTAGAGTATGAATATTGTTTATTTTTATTTTTTGGCCAGCATATTTTGTGTTCTTGTCTGTAGGTGATCTCGACATGTGCATTTTACATGAACTGGTGATGTTAACGTATTTTCGCCGAGGTTTTCTGCGTTGTCTGGTCACACTTCAGACACACAAGTTACGTGAAAATGACGAACTGGGCAACCCCAACATCTGGCAGAAAAGGTAAACAAACGCCACCAGTTAAACCGGAATCCAGTTAAACTGGAACACCGGGTTTTAGGACTCGTTCCTGCGGCACTTTGGTGGGCGCATACCATTTCCTTTGTTTTGTCTTGTTTGTCGTCCAAGAGAGCAGCAATAGGATGTCCAGCCAAGTAGGCCTACCTGGTTTATGTATAACAAAGGATTCAGCTTTCCTTTCTATTAAAACAAAATATTTATATAACTATCAAAACAAACGTCATCCAATGTATTTGTTTAAGACTTCTGAGTTCATAGAATGAGTGATCAGAGGTTCAGAATCAGAAACACTTTATGTATCCCAAATTGGTTAAAAAAAATGTTGTTACCGCGACAAAATACAATAAAGCTGGTATCACAGCCTTTGTGTGGGGGAACCACCTGTGGACAAAAATTACTTATTCATCCAGTGATGAAGTTGTAGCCAATTATGACAGTTTTTTCTGAATTGGGAACAGCTACAAGCAAATAGTCAATAATAAATATTCAGCTTGTTGCTTCAACGTCTGAACAGTAGCTCAGACCATTAGCGGTAAGGCAGTGGATTAATACCTTTTGAAAGCATGACTGGGTTCGAATCTCACAGCGGCTATTTTCATAGCGTTTGATATGTGCTTTGTAATGGTCACTATATGCAATTTTTTAGGCAAAAACCAAAGCAATATCCTTTGAGTTGGCCATGCTAGTGTTTTGTCCGTAACACATGGCTTTTGCATTCGTTTTTGAGGCTTGCGTTGGCAGCGTCTGCCTGTGTCATATTGTGAATATCACCAGTTAACATGGTGGGGTTTATTTCATCCATGTCAAACGGTGATTTGTAAACAGCTGACAATGGCTGACAAGATGTATATTGTTCAAGCACAACGTAGTTTGAACCGGTCAGTGGCGTAATGAGCAACGATCATGGCTAAGATTTATATTTTCTGATGTAGGCCTACGGGTTCGAATCCCGTTGGTGGAGTTGGAATGTTGTATATATATTTTCTATTTCTTGGCCAGCATATTTTGTGTTGTTGGTCTGTAGGTGATCTGCACATTTACATGAAGTGATGCTTAAGTTTTTTCGCCGAGTTTTTAAAAATGTTTTTATATTGTCAGGTCACACTTCAGACACACAAGTAAGGTGAAAATGACGAACCTGGCAACCACATATGATTCAGCCCGTACAGCGTCATATGACGCTCAAAGAGTGGAAAACGTAAACAAACGCCACCAGTTGAACCGGAATCCAGTTAAACTGGAACACCGGAAGTACGTTTCATTTTAAAACTTCTGGTTCCATCGTCAGTGGGATTTCTCTGTAGGATTTTGGAAAGTTGCTCGAAATAAGGTCTATGGTTGACACACATTTAAGAGAAGGATCACGTTTTGTTCTACGACATTAAACACACCAGCACGACCCCCCACCCCCCACTGGAGATTTTTGAAGAGTTTACGTGTCTGAAAAACGATGGTTGTTAACAAGTGGCTGAATAGGACTACAGAAGTTGTCGAGGACGTTGTACGTCATTACGCCGAAGACGTAAACACTCCCGCTAAGTTTGTTTGGCCTCTTCTGATTGAAATACTTGTAGTTAATTTCAATGTGGCTACAAGGAAAAGCTTATTTAAAATATGCAAGCGCACTAAAGTGAGTTGAAACGATTTTAAGTTGGTGTGACGTTGAAGTCGTGCGACCCTGCTGTACTCCTCTGTAGTTCGTTTATAGCATAACGTTAGCACTTTGCTTCTGGCGATTACAGTTATGATTCGAAAATGATAAAAGTAGGGTAGACATGTGGAGATTATTGTAAGAAATGTTCGTTTATTCGAAGCCTTGGTGTCGATTCAAAAGAAAGAAAGCAAACCTCCTCTTGTAAGTTTTAAAAGGAGTATTTAATAAAGGATGCAGCAGTAGGTTTTACAAAAGTTTCACAGCTGTGGCTCAATAGCCCGGGACACGCGTCCACAGGCCACTGACTGAGTGGAGCTCATCAGTAGTTACTGTCTGGCGGTCCGGAACAAAAGAGACCTCGGTTCTACAATACAATCATGATTTATAGAACCACCCTTTTCCGGCCATACAATAAACAACTTCAAAATAAGACGTGCTCCGCTCTCGTGCTCTCATTCGTTGGTAGCGGGGGGCTGGATCCTGTTGGCCGCTTGTCACATGGGGTTCTCCGGACTCTTCTATAGGCTGACGTCGTCGGGGGCGGGTCCTCTTATGACGTCACCGGCGCTATCTTGTTAGCGAAGTCCTGGAGCCTTCAACTACAATATTCTATTATGCAATTCTTCTGAGGGGTATCAGTTATTAAACAGGCAACTGTATCATTGCAGCATCAATGAGTGAGAGGTAGAGGCGGTGTGTTTAGTATGTAACTCCACTGGTCCTTCTCCCTCTACTCATATATACAATACAATATTAGCTTTATGCTATCTGAGGCTAAAACCAACATCCGGTAATACTACCGGAAGTGGACAAATATGATCCGTCCAGAAACAGTGAATTATCTTTTAAAGTTCCGCTCTAATATATTGATTATTTCTAACATTATCCGTCTGAATAAAACGTGCATTTATCAAAAAGGCTCGTTTTCCACAGATCTTATGTTTGACAATATTCCAAAAGGTTATGGAGAAATTGCATTGTTTTTTTTGTCGAAGGAACCCATGCCAACTTACTTTCGGGTCGGCCTACAAAAACGCGTCATCCCTGTGGCGTGCTATGGCAGTGTGTTCAGTATAGAGGAGGCGTGTACTGGCTGCATTTCCTTTCTGCCCTCCTCTGATTTTCCAGTCCATCTGCTGAATCATACACGGTAAGGTTGCATGTTTTTAACTGTGTTTTTTACTCAATCTTATGTATTCTCCCGTGTCCATGCAGATCTTATCCTTCTAAAAAATGGCGCAGTCAATCCTCGATACCATGCCTGGAGCGGCGACGGGGGCCGTGGTGGTTACAGACCCGCTGAACTTCTGGGGAGGACAGAGGGTGAAGCCCCGGCTGGAGGCTAACGCAGAGCCGGTGTTCGAACCAGCCACTGGTAAATACAGCAGTCTAAAGTCTGGCTCATTATGCAATGCTCCATAAATGACCCTGCATCGATACAGCTAAATCTTGACGACGCTGAAGTTAGCTTCGGATCCGGCAGTTAAGGGGAAAGTTAAGGGATATCTAATTGACAGCGCTGAGCGACCATCCTCCGTTTTTTGTTGCGTTCTGTACATTTTTCTACGAGGCAATGAGCCCAAACGAAGTAGTAAGGTTATAATAAAGCTGATTTATTTTCAGTTGTGATGAAGATAAACATATTCAATATTGAGGTTTCTGGGTTTGGTGAGTTCTGTCTTTCATATCCACCCAGAGCCTCTATGTGACAGGGGCAGTCACTTATGACATGTTGAATGTATATTTTTGTGTGGTGCGTGTTGGTTTTTTGTTGGAGGACCGCCAGAGTCCTCTCTAGGATCCACGAGTTCTGCATCCTGTTATCTCAACCTTCACTACTTTTTGCCATAATTCTCCTGTCATTTGTGAAGCACCCAGGGTGCTTTTTTCATATTAAGACCACATTAGACCTGGTCCTGATCTAAAACCACTATACCTAGATTCCTCTAGGTACGTAAATACCGTTTTTGAGTTACTTCTTTCCACCTTTTGCTACGTTATACTCCACTTTAAATCAGGCGCATACTTTTTACTTCCCTAATTTAGGAATGTAAAAAGTACTGCAATATTTCCCTTGACAACTTTAGTGACTTTGAAGAACGGGATAAAATGTAATATATATGAACCAATAATTAATCATGTATTATCATACACCCATTTCTGCTCTGGTATTGTTCATTTAAACTAACAATCTTTGTTTTCTATGTGGAACAAATCTGCTCAAATTATCAATGTTTTAATCAGGATTTAAAATCCATTTAGTATTATCATACATGATTAATTATTGGTAGCAGGTTATGATCAACTTGATTGATCACTGGGTTTAAAGCGCAAGCTAACGACAGCCCGTGTGTGGTGTTACTACCCTTACTGAGGTAAAAATATCAGAGGTATTTGCTCAAACTACTAATAATTAACATCCGTAACCATAATATAATTTTAAAATCATAAAACAAATGAATAAAATAATAAAAAACACCAAAGATGAAGTTCTGGTCTTACTGCTTCTTGGTCTTTGGTGATAAAGAATTAGAAAAAAGATGTTAGCCGAGTGAGAATTTCCTTTCAAACGTATCGCCCAAGCTTTTGTTGTCCAGCCTAATTGATCCAAAGTTAATTAACAGTAATAAATGACATTTTCCCATAATTGTTGCATCGATACTCTCTTTTGCAGGCCGCGTCTTGTGCCAGATGTTCCCCTGTGGGTCACAGGAGGTGGACGAGGCCATAAAGAGCGCACATGCTGCCTACTTGAAGTGGAGCAAGATGGCGGGCATGGAGAGGGCTCGGATCATGTTGGAGGCTGCCCGCATAATCAGAGTGAGTCTGGAAACCAGCCAGTGTCGTTTAGGTGTTGCACAACTTAAATGGGAGCAGACTGTTGCAAGCATGCTGTAAGTCAATAGTTATTCATTAAAAGCACAACATGCCCCCCCTCTCTACTGTTGGCCTATTTTTGCACATAATATACCTTTTGAGTGTCTGTGCGACCCCTTGGATGTCATGCGGGTTAGGAGTTCAACCTCAATTTGTCAGTTATTACATAATCTTAAATGGGTAGTTTGCATTGTGTGCAGTCGGGATGTATAAGTTACTTATTTATAGTCGTTGTCTTACCTAAGCTTAGCAATACACTATTGTGGTCCATAATTAACAACATTTTTAGTTACCTATGTGAAGAATGTGAAGAATTCTTAATTTGAAAGAAAACGCTTTGAAAATATTTTCTTTGTCTATAGTCTAAAGTGGTTATAGAAATCAAGCGAAGGAAGCTTTGATAAAAACAAACATTCATCAGCTTCTTTGATGCATCCCTGTCTGTTTCTCTGAAATACTGACTGGGTGTGTGTCTTATAGTGGAGGTTTTACACTGATATTCAAAAAACCTGAACCCCCCTTTTCAACCCTATATAAACTCAACTGACCAAATGTTTTGTTAACAACATTTTTTTCTATCATTCCAACCACAATAGGAAAAGCGGGATAAGATTGCAAAGCTGGAAGTGATCAACAATGGCAAGTCCATCACTGAGGCTGTGGTGGATATTGACATAGCCTGGCAGTGCATCGAGTACTACGCTGGCATGGCTGGTACTCTTGCAGGTGGGTGCACTGACACAAATTTTTGTCCAGAAAAGAGTTTTTCTAGTGTTGTTTTTAATGTGGTGTTTTACTCATTGAAGGCCAGCACGTCCAGCTTCCTGGCGGAGCGTTCGCCTACACCAGGAGGGAGGCCCTCGGTGTGTGTGTGGGAATCGGTGCCTTTAATTACCCCTTCCAGATCGCAGCATGGAAGTCCGCTCCTGCTCTGGCATGTGGTGAGTGAGTAACCTTTTGTGTTACCACAATGTTATACGACACATTTTTGTTATTGCTTTATGTCCTATATATATTATGTTGCATTGTTGGAGGAGCCTAGGACTTGAACAGAAACAGCTGCATTAGCCATTTCTTTACAGTGTTAAATGATCTTTCGTACAGGTAACGCCATGGTGTTTAAGCCCTCGCCAATGACTCCTGTGACTGCGGTCCTCCTGGCTGAGATTTACAAAGAGGCGGGTGTTCCTGACGGGCTCTTCTGTGTGGTTCAGGGCGGAGCAGACACCGGCACCTTGCTCTGCCATCACCCCGGCGTCGCCAAGGTGTCTTTCACTGGCAGTGTGCCAACAGGAAAGAAGGTACAGCGAACAATACAGTGCTGTGATGATTAAGACTAAGAGTGTCATACAAGCCAGGAGGGTCACATCTAGAATAAATTATTCTTCTATATAAAGAGGCCCGATTATTCTGTCTCCTCTCTCCTGTAGTGTGTTGTATAGGTTTTTTTGTGTGTAAATTGTCTGCAGAGTTCCCTCGAGAGCCAGTTTCTCTCCAACACACAATTGCCTCCATGAGCTCCTTTGTTTACTTCTGTAACATGGAGACATCACAATGTAACACCTGCGCTTGTATTGGCTAGTGCTCCAACACATTGTACGTGGTAGGCGGGACATTTCTAAGCGGTTGACTAATCACAACAGAGCCGGCTAACTAACCAATCAGAGCAGACTGGGCTCTGGTTTCAGACAGAGGGTGAAAAGAGGTGCTGCAGCACAGGCAGTATGAGAAAAATAAAGAGCTTTTTGAACATTAAAGCATGGAGACATGTCCGAGTAGGGAAAAAATACAAATATGAACCTGAGAATGAGCATATGATGTGCTCTTTAAGTGTGTGACTTCAGTCGCTGAAATGTTTTTTTTCTTTCAAATTCCTGACTAAAGAATACTTCAAATAAATAAAATAGTTTTTTCCTTTAAAAATAGAGTTTTTACTCAGTATTTTATCTCCCCTCCCCAATGTGGATAGTGTGAGATTGATTCCATTCAAAGATAATGGAAACCAGTTCATTTCTGGAAAGTAGAAAACTCCTGTTCTCATCATAAAATAAATTGGAGTAATGTTACATTTCTGTCATAAATCCTTCACAACATGCTTAACTTCTCCCTTGCTTCACTTGTCCCTGCTGTTAATGCCCCGTGTGTTTCCTTGCCCTCAGGTCATGGAGATGTCTTCAAAGAGCGTGAAGCATGTGACTCTGGAGCTCGGGGGCAAATCTCCCCTCCTCATCTTCAAAGACTGTGAGCTGGAGAACGCAGTGAAGGGAGCACTCATGGCAAACTTCCTGACACAGGGACAGGTCAGCTTTCCTCATGTGTTGGATCCAGCTCAATCTGATCAGGTGCATTCTTTGACAGCTTTAAGAGCTCTCTTTCCATTGTAAAGGTGTGCTGCAATGGGACCAGAGTTTACGTGCAGAGGGAGATCATGCCCCAGTTCCTGGAAGAAGTGGTGAAGAAGACCAAGGTCATCCCTGTGGGGGACCCACTGCTGGATGACACCCGCATGGGAGCGCTGATTAGCAAGCCCCAGCTGGACAAAGTGCTGGCATATGTCAACCAGGCCAAGAAAGAGGTCTGTTTATAAACTTTAATGATCCCTGAGGAAGAGTTGAGCAACTGCGGAGAGGCGTTTATCTGAGATAAAGCAGCTGTGATAACAACTGACCTCGAAGCAGATATATGAGGTTTTAATACGCTTATCTTAGTTCTCATAGTTAATATTTCTCTTGTTTCCAGGGAGCCAGAGTGCTCTGTGGAGGAGACCCATTTGTCCCCAGTGACCCTAAATTGAAAGGGGGTTACTTCATGTCACCCTGCGTCCTTGGTAAGTCTCCTCGAATATTCTCCAGGTTGTATGGCTATTTTTTTATCCTTCTTTAGAGTGGTGCAGGATTGAGTTCTTAACCTGGAAATTGGTTAGATTTTTTAGCAGCTCCCTTGCCTATCATAAAGGTGCATTTTTTTGCACTAAAGAACTACTTGCACTACCGTCAAACTGTGTTGATTGTGTCGAACATATGTATATAGTACTTCGTTTTTTATGTATACCCCTTTTTACCCCCCCCTTTTTTTCTATGCTCTTATCTTTTTATGTTATATGTTCTTGTTTATATTTGCACTGTGGGACTGCCAGAAACGGTATTTCAATGTTCTGTATTTATAACACATGTGGAAACTTTGACAATAAAGTGGACTTTGACTTGACTTTGACTTTTGACTTTGCCACAATTGTAATTCCTTAAAAATTCAAGAGAAATAGCCCCATTGCTTTTAATCAAGGGATCTTGTGATGCTTAGTTCCAGGTCGGTTTAAAAAAATACATCATCAATGCACCACTCTATTGTTCGTCCTTTAACACACCATGCCTGTCCCAGAATGCAACATGTTTCACATCCAGTGCTTTCCAACCCTGCACAGATAACTGCAGAGATGACATGACTTGTGTGAAGGAGGAGATCTTTGGCCCAGTCATGTCTGTGCTGCCTTTCGACACGGAGGAGGAAGTGATCCAGAGGGCCAACAACACCCCCTTTGGGTTGGCCTCTGGAGTCTTCACCAGGTCAGCATAGTTTACACACAACACACTTGAGTTTGGCCTCTCCCTGCAGTCTGTTGCAACTACTTAAAACGGACTTTGCTCCTGAAATGGTTATATTCAAGATTCAAAAAGCTTTATTTATCGCGAGGGAAATTGAGGTCATTGCATTTTTGGAATTGATTGTGCAACAGAAGCCTCTCTGTGGTTGGAGCTGTGTGATCACATTGCATGTACACTTTTAAATCCCTGTTGTGCTCAAAGTCAGGAACATGTTCTTCTCCTCTGCATGCAGGGACATTTCTCGAGCCCATCGTGTGGCTGAGAACCTGCAGGCAGGGACCTGCTTCATCAACAACTACAACATCAGCCCTGTGGAGGTGCCTTTTGGAGGATACAAGATGTCAGGTAGGGTGGTTAGGTCGTCAGAGTCACCACTTTTGTCATTGTGAAACATACAGCTAATCAATGGCAGTGCTAGTTCATGGTGATATGAAATAGCTGGCAGGAAATTAGCATTACAATGTGAACAAGTGAGAAGAAATACATATACAAAGAAAGCAGAGAAAATATATGAATAAGCTCGTTGGAGCAGAGTTGTCGCCCCCTAGTGGTGTTCTGTATTTAAAGCCCAGTGAGGGAATGCTTGTAGTTGTCTACAGGACCTTTTGATGTAACTGTACTGTTAACATACATGTACATAATTCTCTCTGTGAATCAACTTGACTGTAATTCTATTCTGTAAAAAAGAATTTCTATTTCTTGATTTTAAGTTTATCTGGAGAGCAAATGAAAACATTTTTTTTAGATCAGGTTTCAAATGACTTTTGCAATGTTATGGTGTGTAAATTATAACTACTCAAACGAATACTGCTTTGGTGTATATATATTGCAGTCAATAATATAAGAAAATTACAAACACTTTTTCAAACACAATTTAGTTAAAAAATGCATGAATGGTTTCCTTTTGCTTCTGCTTTAATAATGTTATTTCATTTTGCATTATCCGCTGATCTTGAAAGACATGATATTGCAATTTCCACCTCCTTCTCATAACTGTTTTGGGGATTTATAAACAGTTCTGTGGTTTTTCACTTAGAAAGTAAAGAGGACCCCAAACAATGATTGCTTTGGCATCCCTCTTGTCTAAAGAGAATATGAATATGTCTTATCGAATAGATGTGGGAGTGTTAACACCTCTGCTGATATTCCCCAGGCTTCGGCAGAGAGAACGGCCAGGTGACCATCGAGTACTACTCCCAGCTGAAGACCGTGGTTGTGGAAATGGGCGACGTGGACAGTCTCTTCTAAAACTCCCCAACTGTACGCTGATGATGCAGAACGGTCATTAAATACTTCTACCTTCAGTCTTGTGCTAGGCATGAGAGGACTCCTATTTGCACTTTATATGCATTGTACTTTGGTACTTGGAGAGGCAGATTTGTTTCAAATGCCCATGAGAGAAGTGAATACTCTATCTCTAGCCAACAAGTGGACCTACTTTAGGATGAGCCAAGTAAATAAACACAAGCCTCTATGTCAAAATAACTGCTTATTAAAATAGCTCACATGCAGCTGGTGTGTACACTCAAGAGCCTTACTGAGAGATGATAGTGAAGGGAACCGTGTGAACAGGTTTTTTCTTGATGTATGCTTAACTAAAATACTAACTAAGAAAACTAATGCCTTTTTCTCAAAAAATAAAATGTTTTGGATACAAAGGCTCTGTTCTTGTTTTTACTTTTCAATAAAAGATGTTAGGAACAATGGGTGACACTTTGCAACACAACTTTTAGACATCAAAATGAAGCTGCATCTGTTATTACTTAAAATAAGACAGTTTACCCTTGTATTATGCATTTTCTGAAGTGTTATGTTAAAAAAAGAGAAACTAAAGCATTACTTACAATATTTTTAAATATGCAGTAATTAACACATTTCTGATATAATTTTGAACATTTGATAGAGTAAGGTTTACAAGACATTAGAGTCAAACGTTTTTACTGAGGGAATTTTGAATGTCTCTGTATTATTCCATAAACAGCCATAACATGCATTGTAATGGAAATATTATTACAATATTTGCCTCTGAGATAATGAGGTACAAGTAGGCCTACACATTTGCATAACATTGAATTAATCAAGTAAGTACAAGTTACTCTAATATGTGTGTAATAACAGTACCTAAGTAAATGTACTGAGTTATTCCTCCCAGGCATGTTTAGTATGCTATTTGTACATTTCCGTCAAGGACAAAAACAAAGTGTAGTTTCAATGCTTTTATTTTGACGTCTTGAACCGGAAGTGTTTCTGCTTGGGAGCGTTATCATTTCACCGTTTAGCTTGTAGTTCAACAATGCAGGTAATGTTATTGTAATGCATATATAACCCTAATTATAGTATGGGACTTTATTATATTATTTAATTGCGTTCTAATAGGTCTTGTACTCGCATAGAATTGTATACGTTGCTCCTGTTTTGCCAATGTGTAGGCTACAGCTAGCAGTCGCTAGCTTGCTAACAACTAGTTTGCCTTTAAACCAGCTTTTATTAGTTAAACACTACAATGAATTCCTCCCTACGGTAGAGTTAAACGGACATTGTTTCGATGAACAAAGCCTGTCCTTATTATTGTGTGTGTTTAGTGTGTATTTTGAGGTTTTTTATTTATTTATAAGACATCTCTTCTCTTTTCTCCCCTCAGCAGCGGGAGGAGAAGCAACTGGAGGCGGCGGTGGAGTCTCTCATCTCTCGGGTTGCTCACGTCAAAAACGCTCTCCATAGTTTCATTTATAAACTGGAAAATGAGTACGAGCGATTAACATGGTAAGGGAAAACTTTGAATGAACGAAAGCTATTAGTTTGTGACGTTTAGCTTGTCAAGACACGTCTGTAGCAATTTCTATTAACATATCGACATATGTAATTTCACCAAGACTTGTTGCTGCACTTCAATGAAAAGATCGACATTTAAACATTTTGATTTGACATTATCCTTCATACTGAGTTATATACCTTATTACCATTCCAGCTTCAGTGATACATTTACATAATGTACAATTTCGACTTACTTGTACCTATCTTGAGTTTTTTCAGTTTATGCCAGTTCTTTTACTTTTGGACACTTTAAGTATATTTTGATGCCAATAACTTTGTCCTTTTACTTAAGTAAGATTTTGAAAGCAGGACTTTCACTTTTAAGAAAGTACTTTTTTACATGTGATCGATAGATGGCTAGATAGGTACTTTATTGATCCCAATTTGGGAAATGTTTACATTGCAGCAGCTCAATAAAAAATAAAATGGCAATAAAAACAAATGTACAACATATGCATCCAAAATGAACACAAAATGAAATATAAATAAACACAGATCTAAGCAGTACTATAAAGTAGGATATTGCATTAGGTGTTGGAGGAATGGAATATTAAATAGAATCTAAATGTGAAATGAATAGCGTTCAAGTCCAGTAGTGCAAAAGAAGCTGTGGATAAGAGAGTTATCTGCCAGCCAGAGAGGAATTGTCGTACAGTGTTATGGCAGTGGGCAGGAATGTTATCCTGTACCTGTCCTTGTGACAGTGGAGCTGGAGCAGTCTGTTGGAGAAGGAGCTCCGCTGTCTGTCCAGCAGCAGGTGGAGAGGGTGGGTGGGGTTATCCATTATAGACAACAGTTTGTTGAGAGTCCTCCTCTCCACCACAGCTTCAAAAGGGTCCAGTTTGATGCCGATGACAGAGCCAGATTTCCTGATCAGTTTATTGATTCTGCTGGTGTCAGCGGCCCTGATGCTGCCCCCCCAGCAGACGGCAGCAGAAAAGAGTGCACTAGCAACAACAGACAGCTAGAATATCTCCAACATCTTGCTGCACGGCTCATCCCCTTCTGGTACACAGCGTCAGTGTTGGTCCTACAGTTCAGTCCATTTTCAAGGTGCACTCCCAAGTACTTGTAATCCTCCACCACAGCCACATCCTCTCCCAGAATGCACAGGGGCAGTGGAGACGTCCTTTTCCTCCTGAAGTCACTGGCCATCTCTCTGGTCTTGGCCACATTCAGAAGCAGATGGTTTCTTCCAGTCCACTCCACAAAGTCCTCCACCAGCGCTCTGTACTCCTCCCGTCCATCCCTTATACACCCTACCACTGCAGAGTCATCTGAAAATTTCTGCAGGTGGCATGACTCTGAGTTGTATTTAAAGTCAGTGGTGTTTAAGGTGAACAGGAAGGGAGACAGCATTGTATTGCTACTTTTACTTTAGTAACACATCTGACTACTTCTTCCACCACTGCATCTCTAGATGACCAATCTTTCTGTCTCTGGTCCAATTCTCAAATTAAGATCAAATTAAGTTATATCACAAGAAACAAAATCTAATTTGAGTGTGGATTGTCCCTATGATATTGAAATCGACAACAATCACGTTTACAAATAGTTAAACCTACCCAAATAAATATGTAAGCACTGCTGAGTGGATCTAAAAAGCAATGCATTGAAACATCTCCACACAGGATGCTCAAATTGTCTGGGAATACATTTTAAAATGTTCTTGGTTGAGTGTTAGTTTTCCTCTGTGATGATGTGTCTTTGTGTCATCAGGCCATCTGTTTTGGACAACTTCGCTCTGCTCTCTGGTCAGCTGAACACCATCAACAAACTGCTGAAAAACGAGAAGACGCCATCCTTTCGCAACCAGGTTATAATACCTCTGCTTCTGTCTCCAGACCGGGATGAGGATTTAGCAGTGAGTATCAAAGCCGCTGCCTGCCTGTCTGCTTCTCTGATGTGAATTTGTAAGACATCTCTCTGACCTGTCTGTTTCCGGCTCTGGTTGCTCTCCCAACAGAAACTCACAGAGCAACGTGTCCCGGTGTTCAGCCATGAGATTGTACCGGACTACCTGCGGACTAAGCCGGATCCAGAGGTGGAGGAGCAGGAGAAACAGCTGAGTGTGGAGGCAGCACGGATTGGCCCAGATGGGGCACAGGTCAGTTAGTCATGGAGTGCATGGATCCTGTCCTTCTCATATTCAAGCTCATATTCAGAAATACCAAGCAGTTTGCTGGGCTTAAATGTCACGATACACCAATCGACGGGCACTGGTTGAAACTGGCCGTTTTCAGCTGATCACCTGATGAGTGTGCATGAAGTAAACTCACATTAATAACAGCTGCAAGTCCAAAATACGTCGTGGACAAACAACCTTAATAGCAAGTGTTCACAACAAGATGGTCCAGTAACATTTGCGGACAATGTAGAAGTGATGGAATAGTCAATGTTTAATTATGAACATTATTTATTTTACATCTTCTTTTCTTGAGTTGGCTCTCACAAGTATGAATTTATTTGCCAAACGTTGCTTACTGCTGTAGAGTTTTTTTTCCATTGATATGTTTTCCTCTACAGAAACATATCCAGACGTTGAACAAACTGTGTTCCAATCTGCTAGAGAAGCTCAACAATCCCCGTGATGACAGAGATTCAGAGAGTGCAGGTGTGTTTCTCTCTCAATGTCCCGCTAATCATGTCAAATGTATTTATACATTTAAATATGTTAACACTTAAGATGTTTTTCCCAGCAATCCGTCAGAACAAGCCCTCCTTTAACCCCGCTGACACCAACGCTCTGGTCGGAGCGGTTGCATTTGGAAAGGGACTCTCTAAATGTAGGCCTCCAGGCACAGTGGCCCCTGGACACCCAGGACAAGGGCCCATGATGAGTGGAGGTCCCACCCTTCAGCAGGTCACCATCGGGGGCGGTTCTAGCCAGCAGGCAGGTATGGGAGGCCCTGTGGCCCCTCAGCAGCAGGGGCAGCCAGGTAGGAGACCTGGAGAGCTGGGTTAGTATTCTCCTGTCTCTCACTGTTCGACACACTAATACTGTTAAGGCCTTTCTGCTCTCTGTGTGCATGTGTGTGTTATTGTGAGAGTATTTGTTCTATTAATTGCTGCTTAAAATTCCTCTATTTAAGGATGTGAATGAGTGTGAGAAGCACAGGGTCTCGATGTTCCAGTTCTATGTGAAATAATTTAATAAATGCTGAGTAAATGATACATTTTGAGAGCATTAACCCTAAATCTATACCGACTAGTTTGAAGGTTCACTAGATGGAACATTCACAATGTTGATATTCAATTTTAAATTAACATTCATAGTCTGAGCAGATTTATTTTTTACTTTATTCCTTGCGTGTTTTTTGGGGAACAGACAAAGTTAAAAAAGAAACAAAAAGAGAGATACACAGCATGTTTTCATCATCAGAAATCTTCTGCTTCAATGAATCTATTTCTGTTGGTATTTAGCCGAAAAGCCATTTTTCACTGTGGTTAATAGACCCTTGGACTCTGGCCGGATACGAAGGAATCTGCGCACTTTTATTAACGAGGCAGTCGCAGCAACCTAATGCTACTTAAGTACATTATTTGTAACAAAGAAACAAACTTATTTTATATCTGCATTTGCTCGGTGCTCCGCAGTACATCAAGTCTTTATCAATTTGATACCGGCAACTGTAGAAAAATGTTAAAGAAAATCCCCCTTTGAAAGCCTTATATGAACATTTAACAAAAACAATTGTTTAATCTAATGTATCACTTTATTCAAATCAAGGATTTTGTAGGGGGAGGTTTTTTTTATAGGTTGCTAATTATTGGACTTTTTAAAACTTCAGGAAAATCTAAATGCAGACTCAAATGTAAAGATAAAGATTTGGTACAAATTAATAATATTTATTTTTGTTCAAACACAATATTATTAAGACAACAATTATTACAGAGTAGAAGCTGAATAGATCAATCCAACAAAGAAGTTTAATTTGATTTAGTCAGGGTAAATGTTAAAATGCGGTCTGTATAAAGTGGTGACGCCGTACACATTTATCTCAAAATAGCCTAATATTTTAAGGGTATTCTTTACTTAACTTCAGGAAATATATAAAAAAACGTGGATATGTTCCAAATGAGTCGACTTTTAAGTTGTTACCAAGTATTTAATCTCTCCCTTTTTCATTCTTTCTCAGGAAAAATGCCAAGCAGCATCAAGACAAACATCAAATCTGCATCCGGGTCGATGCATCCCTACAACCGATGAGCTCCTCGTTTATCATTTGTTCACCAAACGTGTTACATTTCAGAAACACACCTACAGCAATGACATTTGTAGAACGTACCTTTGTCTCCTTTTCTAAACCCATGTTTTCACGCAAAAGTAATGTCTTGTTCTCACTAGAGCTGTTTCTTTAAAGGATCTCCCAAATAAAATGTTAATATTAGTGACCTTTTGTTGTGCGTTGTTCATTTTTGATACATTACCTGAGCCACAGCGTTTGAGCCAATAGATGGCAGTGTGTCATCATGTATGGGATTATAATAGCTTGTGTTGGAAATGTTCTATTTTTAAGAAAAAAGTGTTATAAGAACTACTTGGCTGTATGATGAATACACTTGAATAGATACTAAATTATTGCTTTTAGTTAAGCAATAATAATAATTCTGCATATTTTCAAATTAATGTTAGCTTATTTAAATCACAAGTTAATTGTGTTGCCTGTATCTTATTTTTACAATCAGGCAGTTTTTACAAAGCTCTGTTTGTCAGACCTGTAACATTGTGGTAATTGAACATCACCAGTGTTATATGTCTTGACATGGATAGGACTCCCACCCATCAAATGACCATCCCAACCTTTCAGACACTCACCATGATCTGATGTCTGCTCAGTATTTCTTCTTCTCTTGCTGTTCTTTGCCCATTTTGCTGCAGTACCAAAGGTGAGAGTAATGAGGGTGGACGTAGCTCTGTGTGGCCTGATAATGTCAAAGTGTTTAAGGGGCCAAATGAGGAAGTATCGGTGCTGACGTGTGAGGGGGGCCCTCTCTCCATGCCGACTCTCTCTGTCTACTCCGATCCCTGTCCTGCTGCACAGCACAGTGACCGTGCTGCTGTCACAGCATGCGGCCCATGGCTGACCTACATACACCCTCTGTCCCCAAACAGGCAGACGTCTCGCTGTGTCAGCCGCCGTGGTCAGACACTCTGCTGAGACAGCTCAAAGCTGCACAAGGTCACACTTATTGCGTCCACGGATGAGGGCTGACTCATAAACATAGGCCCAACAGGAAACATGCTGCAAAGCTCAGAAACACAAAGGTTGAACTGAGATTACTGCCAAACTTATCACCCAAATTAATAAAACGTTCTGAAGTTTGTTCATTTATTTAATTTCTACAAACAACCAGTGGTGGAAGATATGCAATTTTTTTTAAATACTTGAGTAAAAGTAGCAATATTTAATTGAAAGTATACTTTGTTACAAGTTGATATTCAATTTTAAATTAACATTCAAAGTCTGAGCAGATTTATTTTTTACTTTATTCCTTGCGTGTTTTTTGGGGAACAGACAAAGTTAAAAAAGAAACAAAAAGAGAGATACACAGCATGTTTTCATCATCAGAAATCTTCTGCTTCAATGAATCTATTTCTGTTGGTATTTAGCCGAAAAGCCATTTTTCACTGTGGTTAATAGACCCTTGGACTCTGGCCGGATACGAAGGAATCTGCGCACTTTTATTAACGAGGCAGTCGCAGCAACCTAATGCTACTTAAGTACATTATTTGTAACAAAGAAACAAACTTATTTTATATCTGCATTTGCTCGGTGCTCCGCAGTACATCAAGTCTTTATCAATTTGATACCGGCAACTGTAGAAAAATGTTAAAGAAAAGTAAAAGTCCTCCATTTAAAATCTTAAGTAAACAAAACAAAAGTGTGGGCATAAAAATATACTTAAGTACCAAAAGTGAAAGTACTCCAATGTCAGAATCATATATATTTAATTACTGGTTTATAATTATAGGCGTATTAATGTGTTCGTCAAAGCTAAGTTTAAGGTTAAAGGTGGAGCTAATTTTAACTACTTTAAATTGCTGCTTGAGTAAATTTAAAGTTAGTAAAGTAACTAAAGCTGTCAGATAAATGTATTGGAGTAAAAATCACAATATTACGTATAAAGTAGCATTTAAAGTGAAAATACTCAGTTAAAGCAAAACTGCTGCAAAATTGTAGTATTGAGTACTTAAGTAAATTAACTTAACCCCATTCCCACTTTACATGTTCTTGTCATGTTCTGTTGAGTTGACTTGGTCCTTTATTAATTAAAAAATGAATGATGCTTAATAATGAAACATTGGTTTGATCATTTAAGAGCTGTATAAGATCGGATGCTGTCAGTGATTTAAATTGCTCTCCCTGGAGAGACTCATATCTTAATGTTACACCATCACTGCCCTGACACCGCTGCCACAGCCACGTCTGAGCCCTGTGACAGTTTTGTCTTTTCTGAATTATGCAATTAAATTATGAAATTTCTTCTTGTCATAAAACTAGCATGTTGCATCTGGATCTGAGTGCCATCCATTTTCTGCACTTTAAAAGCTAAACAGAATCCATATTTGGTCTTTTTGACATCAACAACTATTTTATGAAAGAATGTGTTATTTGGGATTTAGGAACAGCATGTAAAAATGTATATAACAGGAACTTGCTGAACTCCTGCTGCTAAGGCTAGCTGGTGAGATAGCATTAGCTTAAGCTAATTTATTCCTTTTTACATTTTTCAACTTCAATTTACCATACCAAATAAATAAGACACTGCACTGGTTCCTGTAGCTTTTGGGGGGAAAAATGGAAATAATGAACGGTTCTTTTTTTTCCTTATTTAGGAGATCGAGGTGATCCTGTGACACTGAAATTAATAAAAAGTGTTTATTGTGTTTATTTCGTCAACTAAAGTATGCGTCACACCCCTGCGCCTCTCCTACCTACCTGCAGGTGACTAATCTTGAGTTTCCGAACACCGGTAAACTAACCATGGATAAATCCAAAAAAATAAAAGTCTCGGAGGAAAATAAAGTTGAATTCAGAGTGGACAGATTCATTTGAGTTCACTTCTAACGATGCAGGTTTACCTGTATGCTTGATCTGTGGCGATAAATTAGCGAACAACAAAAAATGTAATGTTGAAAGACATTTCCAGAACAAACATGTAGAATTTGCTGAAAGTGGTTCTGTGATTTATTAAGTAGGTCTACACATGCCATTGTTTTTTCTTCTCTTCATAAGAGCTTGAAATTTTCCTTTGTTATAAGAAAAGCAGCAATAAAATGTCAACAATTTAAAAAATTTTTTTTTTTTATAAATACAAGACACAATAGTTAGTTTAGAGTGGGTGACAAAAAAAAAATTGTAAATTAAAATATTGTTATAAAAACGAAAAATGAATAAATTCCAATCCCTCTGTAAATATAGTATAACTATATATAAAACATTATACACTGTGTTATCTTCATTTTAAGGTTAAAATAGGTTTTGCGGCTCCAGGTGAATTTTATTTCGTGGGAGAGGGGCCAAAATGGCTCTTTTAATAGTCAAGGTTGCTGATCCCTGAGCTAGGCCTACTTACGCTAAATAACCTAGCTTATAAGTAGCTGCATTCTCGGGGTGCAACCTCTATTCCGACATGCCCCTATTACGACACAATTTTAGTACCGCCATTCCGACAGTCTACTGTAGGAAATGTTCTTTTATTCGAAGCCCAGGAGTCGATTTAAAAGAAACGAAGTGAAGCTCCTCTCATAAGTTTTAAAAGGAGTTTTTAATAAAAGGATGCAGCAGTAGGTTTTACAAAAGTTTCACAGCTGTGGCTCAATAGCACGGGACACGCGTCCACAGGCCGCTGACTCAGTGGAGCTCATCTGTAGTTACTGTCTGGCAGTCCGGGACAAAGAGCTCGATTTCACAATACAAACATGTTTTATAGAACCATCCCTTTCCGGCCATACAATAAACAACTTCAAAATAAGAAGTGCTCCGGTCTCGTGCTCTCATTGGTTGGTAGCGGGGGGCTGGATCCTGTTGGCCACTTGTCACATGGGGTTCTCCGGATTCTTCTATAGGCTGACGTCGTCGGGGGCGGGTCCTCTTATGACGTCACCGTCGCCATCTTGTTAGTGATGTCCTGAAGCTCTCACCTACGATATTTTATTATGCAATCCTTCTGAGGTTTATCAGTTATTAAACACGCAATAGTATTATTGCAGCATCAATGAGTGAGAGGTAGAGGCGGTGTGTTTAGTATGTAACTCCACGCGTCCTTCTCCCTCTACTCATATATACAATACAATATTAGCTATTAGCTATCTGAGGCTACAACCAACATCCGGTAATACTACCGGAATCTGACAAATGTGATCCGTAGAGAAACAGTGAATTATCTTTTAATGTTCCGTTTCAATATATTGATTATTTCTAACACTACCCGTGTGTGTGTTTTTAACATATATATATATATATATATATATATATATATATATATATATATATATATATATTTTTTTAACATATTCAGTTTATTTGTATAATATACTATAGCCTATTGTTGTAATGGATGCACTGACTGGTTGGCACTCAATTTCGTTGTTGTCCGATCGCCCTGCATCCGATCTGCAAGGGAGTCGCTCAAAGAAAGTTAAAGCTATGCAAGCCATCGAGGCTGCTCCCAATTCTGCGGAGCTGTAGACCGGAGCTGATGGGATGACGATGGAGACACTTGGAGGAGCAGTCGCGGTGGATTCGGGAGGGCTATCAGAAGCGTCCATGAGGGAGGACATAGACTGTATAAATAATGGACGTAGTATCCTTGACGTCACTCTCAGGTTTGTGAAGAGCCGTAATGAAGCTCACAGTGTGTGACTCCCACCGTCGACATCTTCTCAGTCTACCTCCCGCACGCTCCCGGCTAATCCAAATATGGACATAGGGTTGGAGCTGAAGCGGGCGTGGCTACTGAAACACGCCCATCTAGCTCTAAGCTACCAAGCTAGCGAAGGATTCCAAGCTAGGCTACATGCTACCGTATGCTAGTCACGGCGCAATCCCGCTTAATGTCAACAGCACACCCGGCGGCGTCGTTGCTCCCGGTTACCGGTCGTCTTACTCAAGGTAAATTAACCTGAAACTATGCAACAAAACTTGGCATAAAGATCTATCTGTTATTGAGATTATACTGCACTAGTTTTAAAATGCTCGTTTCCAATATAGACGTTATTCGCAACACTATATTTTGACCAGAAATGTGGCCAGTGTTACCGTGAGTCAGCGTAACGTTTAATTTGAATCAGAATTTTAATTTCCACATGATTCAGTTCACGAGTCGTTTCTATGGAACACTCAATAACAACGTTACTTTTAATACGTTTCATAAGCTAAGTTACATGTGATGGTAAATATATTATTGATACTGGCTTGCATAGTCATAGTTATTATTGCTGCTTTAAGGAATTATACCAAACAAGACACATTATCAGTGCAGCGACTGTTAGCGGAGCTAGCAGAGCAGACAACTAGCGGCTAGCGCCCACTGACGGCGCTAACCTGTCAATCAAAGCGACCACGCCCTTAATTATGCATAACTTTAAGCCTGAATATAATTAAAACGGGAGAGTTATATAGAAATTCACCCTCCTCACAGTTGTCATGAATAGAAAAATTAGCTATAGTGCCCAAAAGCAATTTTTGTACCACGCTGTAAAGATGTTTATTTCTGCTGTAAAAATTGGCATTTTACCATGGGGGGGTCTATGTAAATTGCTCTGTTTTGGTGCCAGGCCACGCGGCCATTCGATGTGCTGCAGTTTTTGGCACTTGTTTCACTGTTCAGCACCGGAGGTTGCCCCTTGGGGAGGAGGGGGCCCTGCGTGTCTGACAGTGTCAACTACCGCTCCGAATGCTTTCACTTAAGTGGAGCTATGCAGACCCAACGCACCATGTCGGAATGTTTGAAAAACACGTGAAGTGCCGCTACCCCGACAATGGAAAACATTTTGTCGGAGTAGTGGCACGTCTTTAAAAAAATGGAAATGCCGCTACTCCGACAATTAGACGTCAATGTCGGAGTAGAGGTATGTCGGAATAGCATGCCTTCTCTACAGTATCTGTAGTGGAAGCCTCATTTCACACATTCAAAATGGTAGCCGATAACTCCTCCCCATCGTTGCTGCTGCTGTTGCAAAGAGCTTAGCATATACCAAAGAAACAGAATACAATGCACTTTATTTTCCAAAGATAGTTCTGTGGTTCCACTATTCGCCATTTTGCTACAGGGGATGAGACTAGGGATGGCTTCCCATGACTGCCCAAGCCCCAAGGAACACTGAAGCCAATTTCTTACATTGGCATGTGATACCATTTGACCCAACAAAACATCTTCCCATACACTTACATTTTAAAAGAGACCTCTGTAAATATACATTTTAGGGGTTAATCAAATTCCCAGGACGACCCCTTGCCAACACTTTTGTCATTAGGGGCTAAAAGTTGCTGAATCCAGAGTAAGTATGGCTTTGGAAGACCCTGGTAATTTTACAACTGGCACTCAACCTTTCTGGGGTTCATGTGCCACTGATCAGCTTATAATACATCCATGGAGCTACTGTATATGGTTTATACATTTTCTATTTTGTAAGTGCAATGGTTGCAATAGGTCAAGCCTTTATTCATCAGGGAAATTGTAACCCCATAGTCAGGGAAAAAGAGGCCTAGGGAACCAATCAAAAAGTCAAAAGTGTCATTATTCTATATTTATACCCACAGCCATTATATTGTGTAATCAATACTTCATAATATTAAGTTAAGTAAAAAACATGTCTGTTGCCGCTTTAAATAACACATGTTTGTTTAAATAATGATGACTACATTTAAAATAAAATCAAATAAAAATCTAGAAGTTTTCAGCATATTTATATTGTATATTTATATTTGTATGTTTGTTTTGGTTTTATGTAAGGTCTGTAACAATGATTAATAATACACTTAAAAATAAGATTTCACAAATGATATATGATACAGTTTGACAGAGACTGTAATTACTTTCTTCCGCTCTTGTTAGTCCCTTATACCATGAGGGGTCAGCAGTGTGTCACTGTTGGAACACACCCCCCTGCCACAGGCTCATTCTGTAAAATCAGGTTTATTAAAACGCCTTCTGTTTTGACTATTATTTTAAATATTAATTTGAATCTATAAATCAAGATAGTGTGTGTAAGATAGGAGATAGTTACACCCTGCATTCAGTCTGACTGAGCCTCGCATTGCATACTCTATGATGTGAAAACTCGATATGACAGCTGCCTTCTAAATTACAATAAACAGTATATAGGAGGGTACAGAGAGCAGGGGGAACCGGGCAGTTTTTTTTTACCAGACATAAATCGATGTTGACAACATAATCAGCATTGCTATCTTATGGAAAGACAGGATTTCCCTCTCGAGCAACACGCGGCGGTGACCAGATGTGTCAAATGACTTCATGTCCAGAAAATGCAGGGAGAACATTTAGGAAGATGAAAACACGGACACAAACTCAAAACAAATTAGCAGCACGGGAATCGACATCTTGCTTTTGTTGTCGGATGAACGTGTGATAATTATTGCAACAGCAGTGTATCTGAACATGCTTGTGCATCACCGCAAAAATATTGTTTTATTTCATTTTTGATTCCTGTTTTGGAGAGATAACTCTAATTTCTTTAATAAGAGCCTCCCCTGGCACAGTTTTAAAGGGTTTTTCCCCTGTTACAAGCAAAGAACACGATAAGGTCCACATCCTGCTCATTATGGAAGCTTTAGGCAAATATAAAGAGGCAGTTTAAACTCCCACACCCTAAATGTTAAAATTTACCACAGATCCTAATTCAAATGTTCCACGGTTGAAATAACTTGAAAGGCTCCGATGACACACGCTGATCTGTGAAATCTCCTCCGAATGTCTTCTTTATGGAAGTTGGGATCAGAGGAATTCATTAAAGATCTGTGGGTGGCATCGGCAATACGAGAGGGAGCCTTTCCAGTTGGCAAGCCAAACTGAACACTGTCCAAATGTGAAATGTGCAACACACCCACAGGCACTAATAACTCCATCATATTCCTGCACACCCTTACTGTGGACTATATTTGTGATTCATATGATCAGGAGAATGTTAATAATGCTGAGGCTTTCCTTAAGACAAAGCCTCTGTTATGTGGTGCCCTCAGACCTCGGACCCCACATCGTCTGTTTCAGTAGCCCTTCCCTCAGGCATGTGTGTGTGTGTATATATATCATGCTGGCAGGCGTTGACATAACTGATGCGCATTATGCGTTGTGTACGAGGCCAGCCTTTATGTGAGCCTTGTTATTGTCATTGATATAATGTGAGTGTGTGCCACATGCAATGTGTTCTGGTTGGGGATGATTGATATGAAGCTCCAGTGATGAGAAGGCTCAGTCAAAGCAAACCAACCAGAGACAACACTGACAGGGTTACTGTCCACCGTTTTCCTACCTCACCGAAGTGAGAGCGGTGTTTGCTTTTGCCAAACAAATTGCAATGAAACTTTATGCAGATCTTATGAAAGACTATTTGAGGTGTGTTCTTTAAAGAAATGATGACGATGCTCCGTCTTGTTTTTGCAGTGGGAAAGAGATATTTTCCTGTTATTTTTATATCAAAAGTGCACAGTACTGTTGGTATTAACTGCAACAATACAGTTTTTTGTCAGCTAAATGTAATGTCACTTGGAGAATTTTATTCGATAGCTCTCAGTTTTGCTCAGGTTTAGCCTCCACCAATTACTAACAAACCATCTGGTTAAAGTTGTTAAACCACAAGAAAGAAACCTTAAAGATTCCAAAATACTCTGTAGAGAAGGAGGAAACTTATGAGTCGGAGTAGAGGCATAAGCACTAAAAACCCAACAGCTTCTGTCGAGCCTCTTGTAATATTATTCCAATTTAAACTAAAAATGTTATCTAGATATAAGAAACCATCAACTTACCATACTGTAGAGAATAGCTCTTTTCTAAGGCTGGATACAACTGAGAACCTCTAGTTTTTAGTCCCCTGAGGGTCTGGGGCCCAAAGGTGTAATATCTGTATTCCAGGCCCCCCAGCACCAGCCATCAGTCACAGACATTTCTACTACTACTTCTTCTACTACTACTACTACTACTACTACTTCTACTACTACTACTACTAATACTACTACTACTATACTTCTATTAGGAATATAAAGCAGTAAATAATAAATCAGCTCATTTTAATTTATCTCGCTCTCTACAGCGGAAACCCCTGGTCCTTTTGTTTGTTGAGCTAATTCTGAGTTAATACTTTCAGTCAGTATAAGTGTTTAACGTCATCATATGATCTAGAAGAACATCACCTCTCCAACAGCAGAAAGTCAAGTGCCATATACTTAAATTTGAAAAAACAAACAACCAATACAAAAAACTGGCCTAAAACAATAGGGAAGGTAATATAAAAACCTGCCATCTAAATCCTTTTAACCTCTGTCAAAATGGAATACAACGCATTAACGTTAGTTTTTTAAAATAGTATTTGTATTTATTATTCTTTACCTTTTTTTCAGCCATGATAGCCAATGATGGAAGGTTTCATATAGTCATAATTCTGTTTGCTTCCATTGTTTAGAATGGATAATGATCTGCTTCTTGTTCTTAAAAACTTACATTTTTCACGATTCCAGCCTGTTAAAGGAATCAGGAATCCAAAAAGAACAGTGATTTCCCTCAGAATGGGATTTACACCTTTTCACCATGTAATGACTGAATGAGCCTCACAATGCTTCTGGCTTGTCGGAGCGCAAGAATAAATTAAACGCGTCCAGCACTCCTTGCCTTTCATGCGCTGTAAGAGTGGCCCTTTGAAAGAAACAAGAAGGCCCCTCCATGTAATTACAGTTGATCATGTTTGCATGTGTCACTCCCACTGTGTCTGTCACGCTCTCTGATTTGAGATGCTCCTGGGAACCTAATCCACAACTTAATGTTTCAACCCTTTCCTCCTTTTTTCTTTACATGAATCGGAGGAGCAGAATCCTGTCTGGTTTATCTGCGGGAGAGAGATAAGTGTGTATTCCGCCTCTTCCAGGGAACTCACATTAACCATGCCTCGGAGGTTGTGTGGAGAGGGAGGGGGTGTGTGTCTGCCGGGAGCGCACAGCTTTCACTCACTTCCAGAAACTGTGAAAATGTCCCCTTCACACCCCGTGCATCGCGGCGCTGTTAGTGCTGATGAACGCCTGCGTGCAGCAGCGTAGTTGGAAGTGCGATGTTATCCAGAGGTGTTGGGCTGACAAGGCTGCAACGTGTAAACTTGTATCCTACAGTGACTCCTGACCCTGACCCCGTTATAAAAGTCTGCAGGAGAAACCACACACAAGTTTGAAATACAGACATCCATGTGCGGGAAACTTGAAAGCATGGGATTTTCTTTTTTGCCACAAAACTGAAAAAAGACGAGGTTGACTTTAATTAAATGTATTATGTCCACAGGTCACACATAACCGCATTAGGTTTATTGAAAGCAATAATATTAAGTTTAAGTAAAAAACATTAAGTTCAACGTAATATTATTGCTTTTAACTAACCTAATACAGTCATGTGAATTGTGTTGCCGTAATACATTGAATTAAAGTCAACATTTTAGTTTCTTCACTGCAATGCATTTCCTATAGAGACATGGGGAGTGACATACTGTGGGTAAAAGGTCCCCAGGTCGGATCAGAACCCAAAGTACATTACATTTGACATGAAAAATGACAAAACCGCAATGTATGCAACAAAAGAAACTATTTATTTGGGATACGCATTGCCAGTACAAATTAAGAGACCATAAAACCTACACCTCTCAGCTAATTGTTCTCCACAGAAAAAACAGGTTTTAGAATCGGAATTAAAAAGACAATTTCCATTTGATACCTTTTTACATACGCAGAGATCTTAAAATGTAAAACCTGTCAAGAAAAAGGCTCTACGGTTTCACTCTGAAATCCTTATAAAAAAGAAGTTAACATTCAAAAACACTGCAGTACGTTATTTTTTATTGAAGAACAAAAAGACATGCAACAAATAAAACATTTCATGTTTTACAAATTGTTCATATTTCTTCATCATGTCTCTTTTCCTTTTATATTCAAAAACTAAAAAGCGTCATTACATGAAGCTTCGATAATATTTGACAGGCGATGTGAAAAGTAGGGTTAAGCCTTTTTTTCTTCCAGGGGCTGGGGTGGGGGTGGGGATGGGGGGCGTGGGACTGCAGAAACACTCTCTTGTGTTCCTTGCATGGCCGCTGCTGTCAGTTCACTCCAATGACTCTAAGACATGGCCCCTCCACTGTAACACTGAGCAGGTGGGGGGTAGATCCAAATGAGTGTTTGGTGTCATCATGCCTTCCGTGTTCGACTTCCACACAGCAGCTCCAAAACATCCATGATTTCATACATGTGTAATAAATACAAACACACTGACAACTTCCCAAAAATACCTGGGGTTCTCACGCTGTATTTGTGATGTCGGGATTTCACTTTAGGGTTCCGTAAGGGTTCAGTTGAGGTTAAAAGCAAAGACAGAGTGTGATGGTATTTTAATGCTAACTTTTCATGTCACCTTCCATCTGACAGCTGCCATCTTACTTTTTCCGGTGGTCTTCGTAAAAATTTACGACAGGATTTCACCTTTAATCCACCAGGCTGCGTTCAAAAAACGACAGTCCAAATTCAAAGATGCAAAAAAAGAAAAGAGTAAAAGTGCATATCTACAAACTGTATATAGAGCATTCTTGGGCTAATTCACATATAATGATAGCATAAAAAAAGACCTGTAGCAAAGCAAAGTAATATCAAATGAAAAAAAAGAGTTATTCACAAAATGGAGACATAAAAATATATCCAAACAGTTTCTGGATTTGTGTGCCATCAGGGTATTTCTGCTTTAATTTATATAAACACCACTGTATTCCAACTGCTTTTTTTGGCTTTGAATACAGAGAGCATTAGACGCTCACTAGTACCGTAGAGAATAAAAATTCTAGGAAAAAAAGAAATGTCAGTAAAGCTGATCCCAATGGAGAGGATAACAATTCCACCTTTTTTTGGTATCAAAGTATGCAAATGAGGATGTTAGACCACATACAATACTGTACATACAACAAAAAAATCACAAATTTAGTTTCACATTTTGGATTGGTTTGTGTCAATTTGTGGTTTTTAGTTTCATTTTAAAAAGAAATCTAAAAGTATTTGGAAAATATAAAGTTCTTCAAATAATAACATTAGAAAACGGGGGTTATGGGATCGGAACTGACTGTCTATGGTGGTGTATTTGTGCAAAAATACTGAGCAATGGGACATTTTGAGCACAATTATTGTTGCAAAGAAAATACATTCTTCATATGGTGTAAAGAATAATCTAATTGAATCTTAAATCTGTTCAAAATTTCCCAAACTGCTCTCAGGATTTTTACACAAATATATTTCCCGAAAGGAAAAGTGAATTCAGAGTCAAAGTCATGCAAACATGGAACCTTAAAATCTGAATTGCAGCTGTTGTTGTGGATTTGGTTACCAGCAGTATTTGGCTATATTGACCTCACTGATACACACTGACTGTCTGACCATGTACGCACACTCTTTGTCTTCCATACATGACTCCTGTAGTTGCATCTTAACGTTGTTCTCTTACACTTTTACCTTTTGAGCTAAATCACTACATGTTCTTGTGCTTTGATACATTTTGACACGCCCAAATGGCTTCTAGCGTTGTCATTCGTTTAGTGTTTCAGGTCAATTTCTAAATATTGTGGATGCCGCCAACAAACAAGACAGAATCTATTTGTTGCTAAAAAATGTGAATCTGTTGAATTATTATTCTGAATACAAACTATACAAATCAAGCCTGGGATATTACCTGATTATTATGACTGGACATAATAACACTTCACAAACAATGACCTGAAAAACATGATCAAAACTTAACTCTAGGGTTGAATTTTGGCACTATAGATAGTATTAAAGACAGGGCATGGTGTGTGTACAGTAAAATTTCGATAATTATAAAAGAATAGTGATAACACTGTCTATGCATGTCCGTAATGCACTATAAACATACTTAGAATGCGCTTGTAGTTATTACCACTCATACATTTGTTATGTAAGATAACATTAAAAAGACTTCATAAAGTCATGTATCAGAACACTATCATTTAAATGTTGCAAGAACCATAAAGTATTTTAATTCCCATAATTGTAATAAGAGTTTGTTTTTGATGAATGTCTTATGATAAGGCATTATAGTGATTATAAGTTAGTCTAACGTTGTTTGCGTTAAATAAAGTGAAAAACATCAGTAAATCTAAATCCTAGAACATACAAAACACGTACAATTCATTTTAACTTTATTTAAAGCAAACAATGATATCTCACGGTGACTTATGATCAAATTGTAATCATTCTAAAAATATTATAATGCATTTTTAAACTTTTATTAAGCATTACAACTAATGGGAACTATAACACACTATGATCCATGCTGATAGTCAGTGAATGACCAGCAAGTATGAAGTATTATGATACTTGACCTTATAAGTCTTCATAAAATGTTTTATTATGTGTTAAAATTGCTGTTATAAATCATTATGAATATTTATGAGAGCTTAAAAGCAGGTTATATTGAATTATAAGTGTATTAATAATGCATCATAGACATGGAAGTCATAGAAAGTGCTACCACTTTAGTAAAACCGAAGCCTGTAGTTCTCTGATGTTTCGAATCGAGGTAATGTGGGAGCATTTCAATTTACAAGACGGAGGGCATTCTGCTAGCTGTGTGCCTGCTGTGTGAGTGTGTACTGTCAGAAATACAAAGAGGCAACATGGACATCGAGTGGAAACTGTACAAACTGTGAGGGTGGTGGGCGTGAGTCCTCTTACACGGCGGTCCAGATAAGAATAAATGAAAGATTTGTCCGTTAATGTCATCCCAGACCCCAGCGTCAGTACGTCCAGCCCCGAGGAGGGGGGGGTTACATTTTGGGAGATGTGGTGAAGCAGGTTAGGGTCAGAGGACGGAGGAGTTGAGGGGTGGAGGATCAGTTGGAGGTGTCGGAGTGAACGCTTCCGGGTCCTTCTGTGGGCGAAGTCACCGATGAGGGGGTCGGGGCATCCTGCCAGCCGCCGTTTGCCTGCGAGGAAAAAAAGGGGGGGGGCGATTACTTTCATATTCATTACTCAATGCACCAACACAGTGAGGCACAACGCATGGAAGTCCTGAGGGCGAGTGTAAGAGCGCAGCGGGGAATGCTGGGATATACTGGGAGCCTAAAGCCATTATGCCTCCTGGATCTGAAGCTAGCTCAAATTATTACGGCTAATATTACAGAATGAGACTGACATAAAAAATATAAAATCATGTTTTCAACCAAGCAGAAGTCGAGTGAATTACAGTCTGTACCCCCATCAGGGGCTGCATACTCAAATTCACATAATGAAGAAAATACAAAGATCTGGTTTGAAATAAGTGCCTGTCACTTTCACTTTGAATATGAATAATATATGAAAATTGTATGAAAAGAACTCTGAAACAAAAACACGTGCAATCAACGTCATTTGCACTAATTGTGACGCTGACAGCAGGAATTAACATACAATAAGAGCAGCGGAGGGCCTCTCCTCTGCACAGACAGGCCGGCTAAAGAGCTTTTAGGATATTAATAATAAGTTTAAAGCCATCAGAAAAACTGCGACAGCCTTTCATTTCACAGCCTGGTATTTGAGACGGCAGACAGTGAGTGTGGAACCAAATGTGGAGGGGTCAGACTGGGGAATGTCTGACATCTTGTTCCAAAAATGTCTCAAATCACTTTTTAATTTTGCATTAGATATTTCCTTTAACTCTGCAGAGCAAGTAACTAGGTCAATTAACTCAAATACAACTTTAAGGTCCTTGAGTAATCAATTACTTCTACTAAATGTAATTGTTAATGACCTTAGTTACTTGGTAGATTTATTTCAAGTTCAACATGTTTATTGACTATTGATCCCTTATTGAAATGTATAAGCTAACCAGCGATGCAAATAGTAAAAGATAATCTCCGCCTTTACTAGCTGCAATATTAATGCTATGATGCAATCAGTGAACATTTTAAATGATCAAACATCCAACAATATAATATATATTAATCTAAAATGTACCCTGTAAAGTAAATATTTTAGTTTATTTTTTTATTATTGAATTATTTATGAATGTGTTGTATTATTATAATTATGATTGTGATGATTATTATGCAAAATGTATATTTGTACTTTTGTTACTAGTACATTTTGATGCTGATAATTACATAGGTTATATTTTAAAGGACATTTACTGCTCTGTGGTATAACTAATACATCTAAATACTTCTTAAACTGGTTGTAAGAGACATCTGAAGCATGTCTAAGGCATTTCTGGGTTATATTTTGTTATTTGTAAAAACAAAGTGACTTTAAAATGTATCATTTGCGTAGTATAATCCATGAGGAGCTCTGAATTTTAGAAGCTAAAAGAAACCAGAAGGAGCTTTACATAAAGGATAGCATACAGCATCCAAGATGAACAACTCTGACAGAAATCCGCACGAACACTCTCAAACTAAACTGCAGAGCACATCTCGCAGTGAAGAGGAGAGTGAAGAAGAAGCCAGGACTGCTAGCGTACTGCCTCAGCTACATAAATCATAGGCCAACAGGCTGCAGACAGATATCCCGCTCTTACATTATGCATTGCGTGCTTCTTTACAGGGTATAAAAGTGAATAACACAGCATATTGTGGCAGTGTAAGATGTGGTAGAGCAGGCAGGCGTCCAAGGAGAACCGTATCAGTGAGGTCAGAGGACTGGGGGGGGGGGGGGGGGGGTGAATACGTTAGCGGCCTCTCCGGGGCTCACAGCTGCCCATTTGAATACACATACATGTTTTTATACGGGAGACATTTCATCTGATTATCATATGGCCGCTGAGGCACGACGGCAGACAGCGGAAGAGCCGAGCCGCGGCGGTGACCGTCCTCCTGCTCTGAGCGCGGCTCGCTGTCAGGGCCATTAGCGTGGCAGCAACATGATCTGAGCAATGCGCTTGGATTGCTGTCCCAAGTCCACACTCTGCTCTCCTTGTGTCTGTCTTATCGATTTTCCCCTTTACGACACGGCTTGTCGCTGTGAATTTCCCTACTGTTTGCAGCCGCCAGCAAGTTCACCCCCCACCCCCTCTCGCTTGATAACAACCCCCACTTCTACCCCCAAACTCTGCTTCACAAACATGAAGAGGACACATGCACTGGCACATGCACTACAAAAATGTGAAATCTTGCCAAGTATATTTGTCTAATTTCTAGTCAGAATATGTCTCTGCAACATTGAGCTAACTGTATTTTCATTTCTTAACATGTATATAGTTTCATCTGCATTACATGCCCAATGGTCATGCAAGAGTATCTTGCCAGGGGCGCAGGTGAGATTTTTGAAATGGTGGGGTGGGACAAAACTGAGATAAATGAATTTCACGATATTTACTTACTTTTTGTTTTACTGTGTTTTAAAATCATAAGTAACATTAACCGTGAGCTCAAATATGAACTGTTTCAAGCTCAAATATAATACAATGTAAGTATGTATGAGGATAAACAAATGAATTGAACCTTTAAGTGCAAGAAGGATAACTTGTTAAGGCGTTAAAACGATCATGTGAACAAATATATATATAAAGTAATACAAAATTGAATATAATTATTATTTTTTTATAAATGTGGGGGACAGATCAGTGTCCCTAACTATCTGCGCCCCTGAATGTTGCACTATTTTATCCTACTCTTTTTGCAGTTTTATTGTTTGTTTCAATGGTTTTATGTATATATTTATGTTGCATTGTTAGAGGAGACTGGGACATCAGATTTTCCTTGCCATATCTACACTGTAGCGACTGTGCATATGACAATAAAGCCTCTGAGTCTTTGAATCTTTACTCTTGATATGAGACATAATAACTTAAGGAGTAACAATGCAGTGAGATATAGGGTCTTGTTTTTAGACAATGCAGCTTAAGTATCTAAATAAGTCAAAGACTCTTATTATATCTTCTTTTGAGTTGTTTTCTGTCACAAGGTTTTTAAGCTGCTGAGGTATTTGTAAAAGATGGAGCATCATGTTTCAAGAATTTTTTTGTTGGAAAATCACCAATTAACATCAGAAAACAATGTGGGCATTTCTGGTTACTTTGTTTAACATTTCCTGATTCTTGTAAAACAAAAGTTTTCCCAGCAAATTACAACATCTAATTTATCCAAACATCCCAAGAAATGGTACCAGGCAATGTTCACGTGTTCTACTGGCATTTTACTTAAAAACCTTGTTTTCCTAATTTTGTAACTGATTATTGGAGCAGCATTTTTTCCAGTGTGAGGATTTGTTCCCAGTGGCGTGAGGTTTTATTTTTAGCCGTGTTGTCTTTGTGGGAGCTTCTGTCCGTGGGGACTGCTGATCACGGGTCAGGTGGTCAGAGGGATCTGAAGTCAGGGGCAGGAGGTGTCACCTGGTCGTGCAGCTAGCTCACGGCTGACTGTACGTGGCTGCAGGTGCTACGCCAGACCTGATCCAACATGACAGGCTCAGATGGCGGCCCTGCATGTGTGTGTCCGGCCACATGCCTGCGTACGCCGGACAGTGCGCTGCCCATGGCGGGAGCGATACACAAGCAATCAACTAGGGCGACCGCGGAGCAAAGACAAGTCCCGCTAAGTGGCATTCTGAGCCCTATGGCTTTGAAATAATTGGTAGGGAGTGAAAGGAGAAAAAGAATCCTTACATTGATGCCCTGCGGACTGTACATCTGGTTGGCTGTGAGTCCTTCACTGTATCCGCCTGTCTGACTGATAACATGGCGAAGGGTATCCACCTGAAACATTCAGAAACAACAAACAAAGCAAGGTCAGAGCCAACGCCAGAGAACAGAGAGGAGACAAGACGAGGAGACACAGCTGCAAGGATATCTCTGGAGACGACGAGGTCCAATCAGACAAAAAGGCTTTTATGATAAAAACGTTGGCTTTTTTGGGGGTAAAATGACAATCCTTTCCCGTGGTGAACACACTGTGGGAAGTACTCTGCCTTTGAGACTGTTATAAAAGCTTTGTAGAAGGGCAAGTAAAGTCCTTTTTTACCACAGACTTCTTAACTTTCCACATCATTAAAACCAGCATTTAATTAATAGCATTAAATGATGCCTAAAGATTACAACAGATTAGGGCCATGTTAAAAAAGAAATGTAGTTTATTTCCACAAAATTATGACTTGATAATCTCAGGAAATTTAAATGTTTTATTTGAGTAAAAAAATTAACTAAATACATTTTTAAAATGTAGGCTGTTTTGTGAGTTCAGTCATTTCTGATTAACCTGCAGATATTTCTTCAATTAATCAAACTAAATTTAGTAATTCAAAAGACCAAAACTGGCCATCAAAAATGTCTTTGTTTGACCAATTGCCCAAATCCCCCAAAATATGTATAGGTTACAATGATACATGAAAAAGGAAAGTAGGAAATCCTAGAATATAGTAGCACTCTTTCCACTTGAAAAAAAAGACTAAAAATCGCTAAATTGTTTATCAAAATCAACAAGAAGACACGAACTTCAGCTCTAAAGTGTTGAAATAATGATAATAATTAAAGCTGTGCATGACGAGTCAAACCGTCTACTGGGATGTTAAGTGGGCCTGCCCCTGTATTATCTGCTAATCTGCTCACAGCCCTACCTGTGACTGCACGTTGGCTCCCACCTGAGCCCCCTGGTACGAGTCCCCATTGAGAGACTGCACGCTCATGAACAAGTCCCCGGAGTTTGACATGTTAAAAGAGCCAGCAGAACCTGAAAGGAGAGACGGAGCAGTCGCATCACAGAGAGACAGAGCAAGCAGGGGGAGCAAGTCAAAGGAGCATCATGCAGAGGTTAGCTAGCAGCCACAAAGAGAGGAATGGAGCCATACAGGAAACTAATGGACAGAAGAGATACAGCTGTAGCCCCACACAGCAGCTGTTTGGGTCGAGTTTTTACGTCCAAACCAAGACAAGCACGTTTGTATATTAGTAGAGAAGTAGATTAGTAGAGAAGAATTGAAAAAGCAGTCTGAATGTCCTTTATTGCTGTCCAACGCAGGATGTGTTTAGCCTAGCTTAGCATAAAACACTATAGGGAACTAAGAGTCAAATTTGACTAAAATACTAATGCATTTTCCAACTAAACTTGTGACGCTTTTCAATTTATTTGGTGACTACTCGGTACAACAGAGCAAATTATGTAATAAAATCTGATATAGAGTGGTCTGTGAGTATTTCCCTCCACCACATTTTGCTAAGCTAAGGTAGTTGTTTGCATTTGCTTCCCATACTTGTTCTATGCTTGGCTCAACATGTTTCCTGTTGCGTACTGGGTCTCAATTTGCGTTCTTCTGTGGTTACACTTGCTATTTTGAGTGTGAATGTGTTCACACTGAGAAGTATGGCTAATGCATTTTGAGTCCTCACCCTCGAAGTGTTGAAGACTTCTTAATACAAATGATAGTTATGCAATAAATAAAAAATATAAAAATAGGTACCACTTTACTGTTGTCAGAGGAAGCCACCAGTAGTTAATTGGGTAAATTCAATTTGCTGTGATCGACAACACAAATGCGAGCTGGCATACAGGTGGAACCTTTAGTGCTAGCAGAAGTATCCAAATTGAGACACAGCACTGATATGATGACAAATATAGACATTTCTCAAAATAATGGACCATATTTTAAAAAGATACACCTAGTAATATTGTTTTTTCTTATTTTCAACAAGACTCATGAAAAAGAAAAGCACTTCACAGAAGTCCTATCTTACTCTGGTGCCCTATCAGTGGTTCTCAGTGCCAAGCTAAAACGTGTTTGATATTTACAACGTTTTACTAAGCGTTTGATTTTGAAGCGTCATCATAACAAAATGTTCGGCATGATGACGTTTAATGTCCCCAACAACCTGCTTAGTCTCATTTAGCCATTTGCAAACACCTTTTTTAAGATTCAAAAATTAAGAGTGGGGTATAGGCTGATAGAAACCTGAGAATCTTTTGAGCTTGTGTTAACCACAGATCTTTTTTTAGACTTCAATACGAGGGAACCACAAGTGCATCATTGCTGCTGCACTCCTTTTACATGGGATTTATGTGACATGGACCCCAAAACAGTACTGTGTGTGCATGTAAATGAGCGGCAACTGTGAGGCTCATCGATGTGTTTTCACTAGTTTTTAGGGAAAGGTAGCTTCATAGCACAGAGGAAGAAGTACTTGTTAGTAGAGTCAATTCATTGTTAGTTTAGTCTTTTCATGAGATTTGTCAACAATAAGAAAGAATTAATGAATATTACCAGAACTATCCTTTGAATGTCAGCACGGTAGAACACGATGGATACAGAGTTAAATCGTCATACATGAAGGATAGTATTAATTGAGATGAAGACAAAGGACAGTAAGCATAGGGAGACTTGGCATGGGGCTCAGGTTGGCTAATCCCTGACAAAGTTTTGCTCTAATGGGGCAGTTGTTTTTGTTAATATGAACCTATTCAGTATAATAATGGTGCTTTACCAGGTGGTAGGCACGTCCGTTGTAAAAGAACTGCCCTTTTTGTTAGTCCATAATGTTTCATTCCTTACAAATCACCAGCACCAGCATTGAAATGGCCTCACACTAAAATACTGAAATGTTTCGATTAGTAATGCACAGAGAGGAGGTACATGTCTAGTAGCTGATCAGAGCCAGGGACTTCCTGTCTCACCTGCAGAGTTTGGAGTTGAGGGTGAATTTGCTTGGCTTCCATGTGAGGATGCATTAGCCGCATTCACGGCAGTTCTCGCAGCGTACATGTTGGCTTCTTCTTGGAACTTACCAATGTTTTTCTTGTATCTGATTCGTTTATTCCCAAACCAGTTGGAAACCTGAGCAGACAAACAAAAAAATGTAGTTTAATGCTCACAAAATCAGAACAATCACAGCCTCTCCAAATCTGAGGGCAAGCATCTAGAGATATAATGGTGGTCTTTAGCTTCCATGGCCTTAATGGCATGTGTTACACTGCAGAGAGGTAGGGGCTACATAGACTGGTGCTGTGAATCTGCATTAGTGCCAGAATGGAATGATTGCCAATAACAGTCTCATTATGTCACCATGACTGCAGCTATCATCAGAACTCACGCAAGCACCAATCAGTCAACATCCGCTAACGCCCATTACTGCTAATGGACTCCCAGATGAAGCCAGGGGGGTAATCCCAGCGCTAATGATAAACAACATTAAAATGAAAACCAAATCAATCCTGCAAAGTTTCCAATACACAGACTAGGTAAACATTCTCCTTTATTATGGCCGAGAAACGGGAGCTCGACAAATCATTCCCGCCGCCGAGCAGCTTCCACAATCAGGCCCAGATGCATCCTCCAATCATTTGGTATAAATTAATGAAACCAATTGAGAAAACAATCCATTCCCAAATGATGGATTCAAAACACAAACTGCTGTTTACCTTGGCGTGGCTTCCCTTATTATCAATTCTCACAGGATTGAAACAACTTGAGCGCTAGAATGCAAAGGTGAAAAAAAGCAAGGTGCCTAAATATTTAACGCTCATGGCTTGTCAGCAGTATTGGAACAAACATCGTAAGTGTTTAGATGCACGGTAGGTTATTATAAGATGTCAAGTAAATCTTTACTGCACATGCCTCAAATTACTGCAGCGCTAATTTTGCAGAAGCTAATGAGCTTATGGTAATTACTTCCTTATACTGTGATCTGCTATTTTCACAACTGATGAACCTATTGATCTTTTTTCATTAATCAATGAATAGTTTTGTCAAATGTTTTGATGACTAGCCAAAAAACATTTACTTTCTAATCACATGAAACAAAGAACAGTTACTTTTAATATCAAAAGAAGTGGTTAAATATCAGCTCACTTTTGAACGTTTTGTGTATTATGGACACTATATGATATCAGGTAATAGCTATGAAAGCGCTGTTGTTTTAGCTTGTGTTACTTCAATAGAAACACAAAGTGGTCAAAAATAGCTTTGTCTGGTTTGAATAATGCGACAACACACTCATGACATGGCATACTTATACTGGAGCCCTTTGTTGTCTCAATGAAAGGTGCCGCTGAGATCAGAGGAGCTGTCGGTTCTCATGACAGTCAGAATGTATTCTTAGGTTACTTGCCAAGACGCTTACAGCTGCCTCACTTTACAAACTGTGTGTGTGTGTGTGTGTGTGTGTGTGTGTGTGTGTGTGTGTGTGTGTGTGTGTGTGTGTGTGTGTGTGTGTGTGTGTGTGTGTGTGTGTGTGTGTGTGTGGGGGGGGGGGTAATGCACTGTTCTGTACCTGGGCCACTGTGATGGCACACTTCTTTGCCAGCTCCTCTTTAGCCTCCTCACTGGGGTATGGGTTACTGAGGTGTGAGTAGAAATACTCGTTCAGGATCTCTGTCGCCTGCTTGTTGAAGTTTCGCCTTTTCCGTCTGCAAGAACAAGCATCAGAGGTTACAACAGGACAGGAACACAGTTTACTTTCATTACAACAGAGTGGATAGTGCAGTGCATTGATGCAAATAGCACAAACCCTAGGGTTATTTCTTTCTATCCATCCTATTAATCTTGAACCAGTTGGTTTTTAAAAATGCAAAACAATCATATTTAAAGATAATGTATTATATCTTTTTTCTAATATATATTTATTATTTTCAGTTATTTAGCATTAACATTGTACTTTTACCTTTAAACCACTTAGGGTTTGAAAAGCAACATCTGTTATTTTAGTCTGTTTATTATTTAAAAGAAAGGGTTTTCACAAACAAACATTTGCATTTCCTTTTATTCTTGAGAGTCAGTTCAGGTTTCAAATAATTTAAAAAACACATTTAAACCAGTCAGGGTTTTAAACCACCTTCTCTTTTAACCTGAACATAACTCTAGGAGACACAACATATGAAACCAGAAGTTATAATATAATAATGTTTTGCAGGACAAGAGTGTCCTTTATGTTTCACTAACTCGAGTCTAGCGTTTAAGATCTTCTTCCAATAAGTGATCTCCTTGGTGTTGCTTTGGATCAACATTACTTTCTTTTGCAACCTTTTGGACCACTTGGGGGCGGCAAGCTGTAAACATACATAACATCGACACGTTGTTTTGTCAAACATGTTTGTGCACTTTTTTGACACATTTTCAGACAAAGGGAAACATTGTGTTTCTGGTCCTTTGATTGATAAGTTAAGAAAGGATAAAGTTGCTCCAAACTATCCACAGAAACAATGTTAACGCGGCATCAAAACAAGATGAGACATTCACTCCTGCGGGAAGTATCTTCCTATTGCTCCGCTGCGAGTGTTTGGAACTAAACCTTTTGTTAAATATTACATTCCAATACCATGTGTTCCCTGTGTTGAGGGAATCCTATTGTCTCCTGAATTACACATGCTGTTCCACACAGGACATGACTACTGGTTCGTCCTGTTTTCAAGTATTATTTTCAACTTCAAACATATAGAATAACTTGGTCTTATTATAAACACAAACATAGATAAATAATATCTTCTAGCATACCAGCATGCTCAAAACCTTACCTTAAACTAAAATGTAATGAAACTTAGTCATGCAATCCTTTTAACTAACATTGTAACAACAACTCCTGACTGGTAGTGAAATCAAATATTTACTGATAATGTATTTGGTTGAAAATGGGTCCCATTTTCAAAACTGGTGATTTTAACGTAATGTAATAATGTGAAAAAAGTATACAAAATGCTTAATGTATATATCATTAGTATTAATACATATTGGAAACAGTTAAATGTTTGGAAATATAAATGCTATGCTTTTTAAATTGTATAAAATGTAAATAAATATGATTACATCGTCAGTTAAAATAAAATATTCCTTAACTGTATTACATTATTGGTAGAAATATTAAAATATAGGGTTTAATTACATTTTTCTTATGTTTAAGTGAACATGTAATAACATTTGGAAATAATTACAAGGCTGCATATATCAAATTAAAAAAAACATGAAAAGAAAAAGAACCCAGTCAAAAGCCCCCTACTCTCCACACACACACACACACACACACACACACACACACACACACACACACACACACACACACACACCTTGGAGCAGACAGATATCACATGCTGATGCCCATGAGTTGACTGACCCTCTATCTGCTGCACCTATCAGGTCACGTCTGCGTGTGCCACATCTAAAGAGGGCTTTACAAAAGCTGCCGGGGAACCCTGAGCAGTGTCTGAGCATGAATCCACCGGTGAGGAGATTTCTGCCCAAATCTCTGTCCCGCACTCCAAAGCCTGCTTGAGAATATGTAAATGTTCCCAGCATGAGCTCCAGCAGCCAGTAGATTAATCAGCGGTGCCGAGCATGGCAGTGCCTCTCAGCCAGTGAAAGCTCCCCCCACCCACCTATCCGCACCACCACCACCACCACCATCATTTGCAAGAGAATAGATAGGGAGCTTTGTAAGGAAGCGCATGCCTCATTTAAATGTTGTGCCTCCGACTCCAGACTTTGAGTGACATTTATCCTCGGAGAAATGTATGCAAATCCAAAACACGCATCAAAAAGAACAAGCGATTACATTAAAAAAGGGAAACAGTTAGCGCTGTGGAGCACGCCGGGAACTTATTGGCCGGCGTTGCTGGGGCTGCTGGTCCAAATGGCATCTAGAGATGCACACCAGCCCAGTGTGTGTGGTGAGCAGCAAACAGCATGTGTTACAGCATGTTTGTGGCATGATAGGCCTCCTACGTCAGCCATTCATATGGATATGAGGCGCACATGATGTTGTTAAATTGGAAGGTTATTTGCAGCACTTGCGGCGTGTGTATGGAAATTCACAATGACACACACCTGGCGTCGAGGAAGCGTGAGCGCAGGATCATGACGGCCTCGCAGGTGCTCTGCTTCAGCTGCATCTGGATGGAGCTGAACTTGCGGTGGATGATGTTCACCATGCGCTCGATCTCTTTTGGCGAAATCGGCCGTGTGCGCGACTGCTCCCGCAACAGGTTCATGACGTGGGTGGTGAACTCGTTACAGGCCTGGAAAAGAGGTAGCACATGCAGGAATTAATAAATAATACATATAAGAACACTCAAGTCAATAAAAGTATAGATAAATAACAAATGACCTGAAATTACCATTTGGTTATCCATTACTCAGACCGTGTTACCTTGAATTCTTTAAGAGTTGGTTTTTCTTGTAAGTAAATGGGTGGGCATTTAAAGTCAGCAAAACAGTCACAAATGATCTGTTTCAATTATCCATAACTTGTGAAATATAATCCAAATCTCGTTTATTGAATGGTATGCCCACTATTTTACAAACACATTCATTTTCCCTTAACCTTACAATTAAATGTTTATAAAAGCAGTAATCTTTTTAATTTTTACCTTGAAGGGTCCCTATTCTGCTCATTCCCAGGGTCATATTTAAATTTAGTGTCTCCTGGGACATGTCTCCATGCTTTAATGTTCAAAAAGCTCTTTATTTTTCTCATACTGCCTGTGCTGCAGCACCTGTCTGAAACCTGAGTCCAGTCTGCTCTGATTGGTTAGCTGGCTGGCTCTGTTGTGATTGGCCAATAACTTAGAGATGTCTGTCCCCTTAGCGTATCACTTAGAATGTGTTTGAGCGCTAGCCCATAAAAGTGTTACTTAGTGATGTCAATATGTTCAGGAAGTAGACAAAGGAGTTCAATGGAGGCTATTTAGGCAGGGGGGGGAGTGTTTGGGAGAGAAACTCCCTCTGGAGGGAACACAGGGATTTTGCAGACGATTTACATGTTCAAAAACCTATATCTCACTTCAGGGTACGCAACACCCCAAAAAGCATTATAGGGCCCCTTTAATTAGTCAAGTATCAACTCAAATATTCAAAGTCAAACAGGGTGAGTAACTGATGTTAAAACACAATGTCATACAGTACTTAAAAGTCACCAATAAAAGGAATCTAAAAATACAAATCCAGCTCTTTGCTTAATGTAGTTCTGGGGCAAGCGTTTCCACAGAGCCAAGGGGGAATACAGGCGCTGATATATTTCATATTTAACACAAGTGGTGATGGCAGTGTGTTGAGAGGAACCAATGACAGCTGTTCCCTTCTCAGACACACACTTTCACAGCATCGCCGCCCTGAGAGACGAACACGCCACGACGTTTCATTCATCCCCCCCGTGTGACATCAGGCGTGAATCTGCCACCATATTACACTCTGGCTCTGCGTCTCTTACTGTCTCCTCTTCTTTACTTCCTCTCCTCCCGTAGATCTCTCTCTGGGTTTCGCCGTGTCAGGCTTTGTCTGTGTCTGTCTATCTGCGTGTTCATCTGTCTTCTGCACATTCATCTGAGAGCCATGCTATTGTCGCGAATGCATCGGTTATCAAGGCAATGAGAGAAAATCATCCCCACTTGTTCGAGACTATACTTAGAATACACACACAGACACACAACCTACTGCATGCGCTGGACTATTCTGCGCTGAAAACAATCTAAAGTCTAGTCTTACCAAAAAAAATATCGCATTTATCAAGGAAGAAACTGTAAAACTATAAATGGTCAGATTTTTCTACATCCGGGCAGTCCTTGAACTCAACTTAAGTGACGAAGGCTGCTGTCAGAAACAGTAACCATATATAAGCTGAAAATAGTGACCTTTTATCAAAATTACTTTAAAACAGTGTTATTAACAAGATTCTGTAGAAAATAAATTGACCTTTTTCTCTTTTTTTTATGATGGATGCCAGTATTACTCTGCTATCCAGAACAAAAGAGCTTCCACTTGTAGCTATGATATGCCGTTTCCACAGAGATGCAGGACTTTTATATTGCAGTGGCCACGGTGAGTAAATTGTGTGTGAAAATGTTTTCTTGTCGAGGAAAGTTGTGAACATTTCCATAACAATTATGAACATTTTTACTTTCTTGTCTGTCCAATTTTGGATCCGCTTTAAAACTTATTTTTTTTAAATGTTATATAAAATAAGAAAAGAACAGCAGAAAATCCTTGAAGCGGAGACGCTGAACCTCACAAGTTTTTTTATAAAATAGTTATCAAAGTACTTATTGTATTGATTATTTTTCTTCAGCGTTATTGTTTCAGCTGTATCTTCGCAGCTTTTAATTCAAATCCATAAAGGACCGTAACGGGATGCAGTGAAATCCAGTGTGATAAAGGGGATGTCCATTAAGAGGACATTTTATTGTCTGAATGTTTTAAGTAGAGACTCTTCAGGTAAAAACTGTAAAACTAATAGACATTACCATAAATCTTACCCACTTAAAATGTTATGAGTTTTTATTTTTTTTGTACAGGTTCTGTTGGAATATGCAAGTGAGAGTACTCTAATGCTAACTTTTTTAGAGTTTGGGAGAAATATAGAGGTACAGATTCATAAAAGTGAATCACTATTAACACCTAAATGTGTTTTGGTTGTTTTTAAATTGCAGAGTAAAGTCTCTAATGTGAAACAAACAAAATTTAGGAACTGAAGTTGAGAAAGGTACCCTGTTCTCTGTCCCTTTAACAGACTATTAGAACAGTTCTGAGCCCGTCACATACTCCTCTGTGAGATGAAAGGTCTGTTGTCTGTTTGCACTCACCTGTTCGTACTTCTCCAGCTCTGTGTGGTAGATCTGTCTGATCTGGGTCAGCTTGGCTCTGTAGTCGGAGTGCTCTGCCGAGTTGTCGGGCCCCGCTCCTCCTCCCGAGGCTGCCGCCGCAGCCGCCGCCGCTGCCGAGCCCCCGCCTTTCTCCGGACCGGACACGCCCTCCGCCAGCAGCATGTTGTCCAGGCGCATGAGCTGGGGATCCGGGGGCTCCTCCTCTTGGGCGCCGCGGATACTCAGCACTGCAAAGACAGGAGAAGGTCAGAGGTCAGCCATGAAAGGTCACACCTACAGCAGAGAGATGCTAACTAGCTGTCAGATCCGTCCAGCAGCTCAGAGCGGTGCAGTATGGTGGAAGGTGGAAAGACAAACGGGCAGAGACAGACTGGACATGAAGGATGTGGCTAAATACTGGAGCATACTGCATGTTGCGCCTTCCTTCCTTTGTTTACATTAAGACACTTTGAAGCCTTTAACAGACAGTTCTTATCTTTCCATGCATTTGTTTTAACTACAGTTGCGATGACTCGTTTGTCTTTTGATGATGTGGTGATGCTGTGCTACTCACGTTTGATCAAAATAAAATAAAAAAATGTCCACACACATTCAACAAAGAAAATAAGCTTTTACAACCAAAGAGGAAACACTAAAATAAAAATAACAAACAACCATCTTCCATCTTTTACTTAGTGTAGATTAATTTAACTTAACGGTCAAAAACTGAGTCTCGACGGCGTCTTCCACATCCAGTAGGTTGCCCATCCCTGTGTCTCTTGAAGGGCTGGTTCCTTTCGGAATGTTGGATTTTATACAGTACATCCTGGACTAAAGAGGTCACAATTAGGTGACAACATTTGGCCCTTTTTACAAAAACAAAAGACTGCAGACACTAAAACTGATCCCATGCAAAATGAGAATATTCTGATAACACAGGGAAAAAACCGAATGTACCTCCAGAAATACAGATGGACAACATTTCAGTAGGGCTGCAACTAAAATGTTTTTTGTTTCTTTTCTTTGTTTCTATTAAATATATGAAGTGACCTGATGTGACCCTTTGAAACTAAATGTTCCTTATCCTTACAGCACAGTGCAGAAAATGGATATTCTCCAACAATAGCCTGGGTGAGTACCACTGCCTTCCACTAGAGGTCTCCCTTGCCATTCTTTAAAAGACTCAAGTTCCACCTTCCATTTTCTGAGGTGAAAACACTCCCAGGCTCTGACTCTTCCTCCTCCATCTGAGAACCATCCATTTCAATATAAAGCACCTTCTCCTGTGTGGAGCGTGCTGCTGCTAGATCCAAATTAATCCCAGAGTGGATGCTAAAAGTGGATCGACGGAGGGCCCCCATTATCGTTACCTCAGCGCCAACACGAGCTGTGGATCTGTGACTTGGCGCACGGCGTGTGTCGATAGCCATTTAAAACGCTACCATTTGTCATCCGCCTCGTTGTCATTGAATGAGAAGGGACAGGCAGGGAGCACTTCATTAATTCAGAGACAATGGGAGTGCTTGGTGCATTAACCCCAGACTGCTGTCCGGGGTGGTACGCCTGGGCAGGGGGTCACTGGGATGAGAATAAGGCCTGCTGTACTAGCATCGAAAGAGGAGGGGGCTCCCTCAGTCACCCCCATTCCTGTTTTAAGTGGACTGGAAATGCAAATGTGGCAACTGTTGGCGAGTGGAAGAGGTCAGAGGTTCAGGCCACAGGCTCAGCAGGAGGTAGATTGAGTGTGGGAGGTGGAGGAGGATTGATAAGGGAGGTGGTCTCTTGGGATGGCAGGACTGTACAAACATCCTGTCTCATTACCCAGACTCCTTCATCACTCCTGTAATATATGGACAGGGTTGGGAGGGTTACATTACAAATGTAACCCATTACAATAACTAGTTACATGTCAAAAAATGTTATCAGTAACCTAATCTGAGTATCAAAATATAAAAGCAAAATAAAAATAAATAAAAATAACAATCAGATGTTTTTTATACAAGTGTGTGAAACAATGTAGAAACCAAGATACTATTTCATATCCAAAATGTAGTAACAGTAATAGTTTACACATTTTGTATAAATCAGTTGCCCACCTACTGCATAAAAAAGAAATGTAATTTAATAATTAAATTAAATTAAAGAAAGTGCCTCAATATAAACCATAAAGAAAATTCATTCATTCAGTCTACCTATAATATATCCATCTTTGTTTCAAAACTGATTGTAACACTGTATTCCTACTAGTTACGTATTCTGTTTACATGTAATCCGTTACTCCCCAAGCCTGTGTATGGACGAGGCTTGAAGGGGGAATTCTCGGATGGCTTCACACCCGCCACCTCACCACGACTGCAGCCGCGCTACGACCCGATCAAACCTGCTCCATCAGAAACTCTAAACCCGCCTGTCTGCTTTAGTTAACGTACATCAGACGAGGCCCCCACTGCTCCCCGGCTCCTGAACACTCAGCACGGAGAGGTGGCTTTTCTCTATAGTTACCACCTCATAAATACCAGACTAAAGTGGGTGTTAAAATGAGAGCACACTGCAATATCCCAAGGAGGATAAAAATGAACTGCACTTTCTGGAAGTCATTTTCAGAAGGAAAACAACTCAGTAAAGAGGAAGAAAGAAAACTGGCAATTTCCACCAAAATAAGAAGCTGCGTTAAGTTTTCCAGGTGATGGAAGGAGATTTAAAAGATTCACAAAAGCTGCAAACTGAATACAAAGGTACACAAATAGAAGGGCATAAAGTAGAACCTGAGGAAGCTCAAGTCAGACGTTTTTACTGAAAAACCCAAGGCCAGATTTCTTCCCCGACTCATAAAATGTCTAGACTGTCAAAATGAAAATGGAACACAAAAATTCCCTGTGTCCAGAAGAGAGGGTTTCGATTCACGTCTGCCAAGATCCAACTAAACATTCATGAAGTGTTTATTTTACTTGGCTGGAAGCACCTCTGCAACATCAGTCTTATAACAGCGGCTGTTGCAAAAGAAGGTAATTTCTTAGGAGATCTCTCAGAAGGCAAAGAGGAAAAAAACCTAGTAGGCTGACTTTTTTTTTTTTTAGAAAGATGTAATAAAATAAGGATCATGGAAAACAAATGACTGCATTCCACAGGGCTGGGGATTGTGCTCAAAATAAATAGGTAAACTGGCAATTAAACCAAAACTCCGGCATGATCCCCGGGCCTTGCTTGTTGACACGTGTACACCGTCGCTAATCAGCCGCATATCACTTCCTCTCCTCGCTCATATGCAGCCCAGATCCCTGCTCCACTCTTGCTGCTGATCCAGCTGTCTTGGAGAGCATCTGTCAGGAGGGACCCAGGAAGGAACAATGCATTACGCCATGTTGGCTGTGTACTGTCATCCCTCATTGACAGCACATTGTCACACTTACACAGTGTCCTCTGAGCTCGGAACAAGCTAAGTAGCTGCTGCCTATAATATCAGCTCTTCCTGCCGCCTCCTATCCCACGATCTGATGGGGATCCGAATGGGGTTAATGTGGCTCCCATGTAAAACAATGCATCATTTTTAATGTAAGGGACTAATCAGTTTGATCCCACGACCGACATAATGGTAACCATGTCTCGTGTTGTGGTGTTTCCGTACAGACCTGCGGTGATGGAAGGAAATTATGATTTATTTATTCCACCATGAAACGCAAGCACATAATTAAAACCATGGAGGGATTATCTCAAACAAATACAATTAATAAGGAAAAGAAAAGGATAATGTACTTCCATAAAATTGGCTTTGCTGTGGGTCATAATTACACGACTCAGCGAGGGCCACTTTATTGGCTAATGGCAGGCTAATTGATTCATCCTAATGTTTTTCGAGCCTTGGGTCTGCTGGGCACTCCCTGTCCAATAGTGCCGGTGAACTTACTTAGCCACCCGCAGACAGACATTGAAGGTTCTCCCAGGGATAAACAATTACAATCTGTGTGTCTGTGTGATATGCCCCCCCAACCCACTCAGTGAACACACATTTTCTGTATGTCTCTAATGGATTCCATTTCCCTCTTGGAGGCGTTTCAAAGATGGCTTGTTGTCAGACGATGCCTTATTTCTCCCTCCTGTTATTGACAAGCAATTCTCACAAGGAGGCATGCACTGGGCTTTATTGCTGCTCTTTATCCTATGCTTTAATATGAATAAAAAGATGGGACTCTTATATTGGTTGTGGTTGCTGATCCATTTGCCAATAACATACAGAATGCTTGTGTGGTGTAGGTTTGAAAGAAAACGTCTACATGTGTTTGCAGTTAAAATGCATCTCTGCAAGGATGTGTTTTGCACAGTGAAGTGTGACACATACACATAACATTTCCTTTTACATCCTCAAGTTAGTTATTTCACAATCCAAATAGGTTTCAGTGTTGTACATGTATCGTTAAAGTGATTTCACTTTAAAATCGAGATTGGCCATTAAGCTAACGTAATGCTGGCTGGCTCCCTCAAACAGAAAATCATCGTTACATTTTTAATGTAATTCAAGTTAAATTAAATACGTTTTGATAGAAGTTTGACAATAATCAATGTTGAGTACTGTTGTGAGGTTAACGTAAAGGTTTTTTTCAGAATCAACCTTCAACACTAGTGACTACTGTTAGCTTACATTAGCTCAGGTTAGCTACATTTATAAAACTGAGGTTTTTATCAAAACTAATCAAAAATACTATATACAAAAAACAGCTAACTGTAAAAAGCAAAGTATCTAACCTTAAAAAGAAAATGACTAACGTTACTGTAGAGTAGTCCAGAAGTAAACATATGTGCGTATGTATAACTAGGGCCATAATGAAGTTACTGGTTGGTGTTTTACTGCTCTGTGTTTAACACATGGCAAGAACAATGTAATCAAATGAGAAAATAAGAAAAGGAAACTTGTACGGCAGCACATGACATTAATTCCACCACACAACATGGCCTTTTAAAAATTGAATAGACATATAAAAGAGGGGCAATCAGCTTTTGGAGAGGTGGATGTTAAGTTGTCTGGTTGTCTATCTTGGTATATTCATTTCATTTCCACCCTGAGTGAAGAGGCTCTTCGTGGATAAGCTTGGAATATCATGCTCGGATATGATTTACGTCCCTATTTGGTGGAGAGCAGCTTGCCGAGAACCCCTTTTTCTCCCCCCTCGTTGCTTGTTTTCAGCAAGCACATGTGTAACATGCTCTGTTCTGCATATATTAGTCATCCGAGAAGATTGGCTCACAACCTCGTATGAAGATGGGTGTATGTATTTAAATGTTAATTGAACTACTAGCAACAGACATACATCAGCAGCAAGTATTGCGTTTGGGGTGAGTATTAATTGAACAAAGACCAGTCTTGTCTTTTCTCTGAAAAGGAATGAACCATTGCAAACTAAAAGTGGGTTAGCCAGCTCGGGCTAGCATCACAACCAGCCTTTTCAGAGTAATGTTATCACTGGGGAAGGACCCAGGTCCATTACAGATTGGCACATCACCTTGCCAAACATGACAGAAGTTCATAAATGTGAGAAATATTAAAATTGACAGCAAGATCCAGGTCTAAAAATACGCTTTTGAGTCAGTGACAATATTTGGGATTGTATCAAAAGCCTGTCAGGGGATTAGGTTTCTTCCAGGACACTGCTCGCATCTTCAAAATGATCCCGTTTTTTTCAAAGCATAACAATATCAGACTCAAAGAGTTCCAGCACACCATGCTCTGCAGTCCAGATATCTTATCCTATCAGATTAACAGAAGCAAATGGCAGGCTGTCAAAAACCATTACCATATGTAATCCCCTTCTAGATTTCGAAGGCATGTCGACAGGGACTGTTGGCATGGCAGCCTGTCGTGGCGATCGGGTGATTTGGGGGGGAAACCTGATGTTTAATTAATGATGTTGGGCTGTTCTGTCAAAGTTAGCGAGATGGACGGTCAAACATGCGAGTGCTCTGGCAGAGACTGTGCCTCAATTCCAACTGGCAGACACCTTTGGAGACCCTCCGCTGCACACACACGCTGAAATGTGATCTGCAGTGTTACATCACAGGTAGCAGCAGCACGGGGAGAGCTGGCCAAAAGTGACATGCAATGCCGGTCAGGTGACAGCATGTCCAGGCAGATCAACAACAACCGGCTTGACATTTCTAAGAGCTCTTAGAGTAGAAAGGCGAAGGGCAAAGACTTAAAAATGACAACCTGTGATGCTTTCATGTCAGCTTTTCTGTTCTGTTGCCTAGTGATCAGCCAATAGAAGGCTAATTCAAACTTTTAATGTGTCAGGTTGGTCTTCCCAAAGTAAACTAGCGCACAGGAAGTGATTCTTCCTGTAATTGTAGCAGCAGCAAAAAGTGGTTTGTTTGGGGGGAAAGAAAAGAGCAGGTTGACAGCATTGTTAGCAACCTCCACTGCTAAGAAATAAAGAAATTATAGTATCCAACAGGGCTGTCAAATTGAATCTGTATTTTAAACTACTGTTCAAACATGTAGAAACATTTAACAATCAATCTGTAATGCTTTGTTTGACCTCTTAGTGGTGTACAAGCTCGGCTATTCTGCTAACACACAATGTTGAACACTAGCGGGCCTTGCTAGTGTTATAATTACAACACCAAAAATGAGAGGAAAGATTATGGCTTCCACAACATAGACTAAAATAGTGGCTAATGGTGAGGCTATTAACTTGTGTTTGAAAGCAACTGCTAATCGTAACGTTAGCTTGTCACTGACAGTGAGGCCGAATGGATCTATGGCAAGGCTACAACATTGTTTAGGAAATGGGTTCATTACATGTGGGACGGAATTTGATTTACCTTGATATTTTCAAAAAAGGTAATTCCTACAAGACTAAATATCGAAGTGAAAGACAAAGGCATTGAATAAACAACAGTATTTTTCACTAATAGTTATTTATATTAAGGACATCAGATATTTACAAAGTATCTTTAATTAAGAGAAAATATAATCAAATATTCAAAAATATACAAGGGCAAAAGCCATTCTGTAAAATCTTCTTGGGTTTATGTCATATTGACAATATTTCATATTGTCAATGTTTTTTCTGTTGTCCCCATCAGCTATGGGACTGTTTTATTTTAAGTGAATTTGCAAGGGACAAGGATCTTTCTTCATTTATGTTGTGCAAATAAAAGATGTTTTGAATATGCACAAATCAAATGGAAAAATATGCAGTGCTGACACTAGTGCATGACCTAGCTGTTACACATCCTGTATCCTCATATTTGAATAAGTATTGCTTTTACAACAACCTGTGTAAGTAAACAACAAAAGATATTTAAATCATAGTAAAGGATTTTACAGTTATCAAATACAATCAGCATACGGTTGAATACAAGTGTATGATCTCAAATGTTTACAGTCAGCTGTGGACCAAACAGAGTCATTATGTAATCATGCCTGGAATAATCAGTCCATCCTTCCAAACAGTCCAGTGTGTCTGTTGAAAGCCAAATGATTTTGCATAATTAACCCTTCCTGGTCAGGCTGCGGTCGGCCTGTCTGCTTGAATTTACAGTGACAGGCCTGGCCCTGTTTGTTTGCATTGGTGCTTCAGTGGGCACACTTCATTGTGGCTTCAGCAGTTAATAAATCACAGTAGAAGCCCCCTCACTCCACGGCCGCCTGTGCTACGGTGGTCCTGTCACAAGGCAGGCACTAGCACCGAAGCGACAGCTACATGCTAATTCAACATCGGCATAATTCATTATACAGTCGCAAGTGTAGTGGAATGGAAAGGGAACCAACATACACCAGGAGGAAGACGACAGGCATCAAACTGTTAAATCATGCTCCTCTTAAGTCCCCTCTGTTTGCCTTTGTACAGGCTCCAGTCTTTAAACTCCTGCCAGCAATATAACATTATCATACATTACTTGTTATTCACAAAAAGAGCTTTGGGATGTGTAAAGAATGAAATGATTTTACTGCATTTACTTTCACAGTAATTCATTTTAAGGGAATAAGGTTAACAGACAATATCAAAGAGGTTAATGGGCAATGAAGACAATTAAGAATCAACGGAGCTCCTTAACAGTGTTGTTGTTTTTTGTGAAATATGGTAATCTATACAGCCACTTCCTGTATGTCGTGCAAAGCCAATGTAAAATGACTTATCAAAAGGTAGAACGGGAGCGATTGCACTAAAGAGGAAATTAACAAAAAGATAAAGAGTCAATTAAAGCGATAAGGCCCTGCGCTCTTCAGAGGGCGAACAGCAATGGGAGTGGAGCTGACAGCCTTCACATTAAAGCGCTGCCTCCCTATCCTCTATGTGGCCCCTCCGCTTTATAACCACCAGTTCACAAGAGAAGCAGAGCCTTTGTTAGGAAACACACACACACACACACACACACACACACACACACACACACACACACACACACACACACACACACACACACACACACACACACACACACACACACACACACACACACACACACACACACACACACACACACACACTGTTTGCAGATACCACTGATGAATGTAATTAGAATTAGGTCCACCAATGCCTTCGGGTCACTACAAATGATATAGCATCCATTGGACTTCTTTGTTTACCTTCTGAACATAGTGACATCACTTTGTACCTGATAGGCTAAGGGACGGGCCAAACAGCTAACCAATCAGAGCAGACTGGTCTCTGGTTTCAGACAGACGGTGAGAAGAGGTGCTGCAGCACAGACAGTATGAGAACAATAAAGAGCTTTTTGAACATTAAAACACGGAGACATGTCACAGGAGAGACACTACTTACAAATATGAACCTGGAAATTAGCAGAAAGGCGACTTTGTAGGTGTTACTGACCAAATTTGCAATTAAGTAATCGCCTAATGTAAAAATCCAAAACAATTTCTAAATCAAGTGAGATTTCGAGTATTCCCAGCTTTTTAGAATCGCTTTTATTTTTTAAACTTTGCTTTTATTTCCTGTGTGTTATAAGGGCTCTAGTTTTATTTGTATTATTATTTTTCTGCTGATCGGCCTATAGTGCAGTAAAACCAGCTCCCCTCTCAGTGAAGCCCAGTTGTGTTCATTCAACTTCCCATCCCACATAAAGGATGGGTAGCAGTTAGAGAGCATCTACACCAGTGTCCTGTGTGTCCCACATGAGCTAGCGAGCGTCCAGCAGCATGCAGCAGACTGGGGCCCTCCGTGGCCCCGGGCGCTGTGTTGACTGGGCCTGCCATGTCATTAACAGTCGCCTTGATCTGCTCCACCTTATTAAAGCCATTCCTTCAGGAGGGCAGACGAGCATGTCACAGTGTGAAACCAGGCCAAGGAGGGAAGGTGACCACACTGCTGCCACCCTCAGCTTGTGCAGAGAGGGGAGGGAAAGGGTTGGGTGGGTGGGGGGGGAGTTAGAGCACTTTGTTGTCAGCCTCATCCTGGACCCCCTGATGTCCCTGTGATTCCCTTGTCAGCCTGTGTTAATGGAACTCACAGTGGTTATGCTCCTTCACATTCTTATCTCCTGCAGCAGGGAAGTGCATGGCCCAGCGATGTGTGTGTGTGTGTGTGTGTGTGTGTGTGTGTGTGTGTGTGTGTGTGTGTGTGTGTGTGTGTGTGTGTGTGTGTGTGTGTAGCCTCAGCTGACCAGGAGACAACCGCTGAGTCAAATATTGACAACGTCTCTCCTGTCAGCAAGAAATATGTTCATGTTGGCTTCTGTATAGGAATGCTGAAACTCAAAGCCATGTTGTCAGGATAAGAACCTGTACTATTTGGCCAGTTTAACTGATGCAGAATTAGTGGAGGTTAACTTTATTGGAATGGTTTGATTATTTGTAAAATAGCTACACACTGTATAAACTCTCCACATTGGCAAGCACGGACGTTTCCGGCTGCGTCCCATTCAGACTACGCTGACTTGTGTGGTATTTCTCACACGAGCACAGCCTTCCCACTGCCAGCCAGTTTATGTAAAAGTGATTAACAGTAATTAATCCTTAATCACCATGATTAGCCAAGTCGCAGTAAATTAAGCCACATCTGGAGCAACTGAGGGCTCCGGAGTGGCAGCAGGCATGCTGAGTGAGAGCACCGCTGCTGACGGAGGTTCACCTGAAGCCTCTGAAGCTCACAGCACAGAGCTCATCTCCTCTGCACCGTTAGGAATTTCTGTTAATGGCATGTCAGACAGAGAAGATTAGAAACCATTTCTATGGATCTGTTACAAACATCCAAAACGAGGAATAACCTACGACCTGAGGCCACAAAAGTTACACAATCGCCCCCAAATATCTCCGGTAGAGACTTGAGAATAAAATTACCTGTTTGAATAAGGGTAAGAAAAAGCGATAGACGTTTAATAGACTATGACTAAGATAAAAATTAAAGAAACAAAAATTAAAATTCATATAATTTCATTGTGTGTCTCATTCAAGGAAGTCGGTGTTTAGTGGCATTAAATTGCCTTTTATGATTTGTTTTATGATTTGTTTTGGCCCATCAAAAATGTACTTTGGCCAGTAAATTAAGCGGCATGGTGACCCGTGGGAATATTGCTTTTAAGTTTTTGCTTCAATCACTGCATTCATAATAAATGTTTGTACAATTGTTGTGATATTCTAATTATGTGTTTTTGCAACTACTCATGCTGTGTTGAGCTGATCAGTTAAACCTGCTGGCCGATATGGAATGAAGAATCTCTGGATTTTGAGGCTTAAACTTAATCTAATGTTGTGGATATTCACTGTATTACAAAAAAACAAATGCAATCAACAAAGTAATAGAGGCACTGTTTCTGAATCCCTTTAAACATACAGTCTATTCATATTTCTGTGCAGCAATTTCTACTCACTTATTGGACTACTACTGTATATATCTGGGAAAAGCTAATACTGGGCCATATATCCTCCTCCAACCCATCAGTCTGCTTCAAAACAGATGCTCTGGAGTTATTAGATATCCAAATGTGAACCCAAATATGAGCGAATTTGGCATCCTGCAACCGGAAAATATTAGTGCGGATCCAAATAAGAGTGACATATTTATATGATGATAAGCACGCTGGATTCCATCCTGATATCTTTTCTACTGAAGCCAACTAAACGTCAGTGTGACCTTGTTAGACTGACTGGTGTTTATTAGAAACTAATAATAACCTGCCGAGGATCACTGAACACTGAACTATCAAACTAATCCGATAACATACTTGACTTACATTTAAAAATATTCAGTATTCTATTCCTGATGAACGTGTGAATACAAATACATTTATTGAAAAGTGACTGTTAAGCAGATCCCTGTTATTGTTATTTAACATACTCGGCACAGTTTGAGTCCTGATTTACAATGTAATGTTTTTATTCCATATTTATGTGTTTAAGTATGATACATTTTTTTTAATGTATACTAATTTGAAAATAGAAAATGATCTCAATTAATCTAAAAGATAAAGTTTATTGCCTTTGGCTTACAATTAGAGCTGCAACCAACTATTATATTTATTATTGATTCATTTACAGATTTGTGTTTTTTTTATCTACTAATCGTTTGATCTACAACATGTCTAAAACTAATAAAAATGTCTATCCAAGGTTGTGTATTGAAATGTTTTGTAAGACCCAAATTTAAAGATATTTACAAAAATAAACTGAGAATAAAAAGAAATCTCCATATTTTGGGCTAAAAACAATTTTTTTTGACATTTTTCCCAAAACATGATGACTAATTTATTAGTCACTGCAGCTTAACTGACCATTTATTTCAAATAAGATGAGTTCTATGAATAAATTCTATTTTCATGTATACATTTAAAGGAAATCTGTAGCGACTAAACAGCCTTCCTTGAAACCATGAAACTGACCTTCAATATCCACAGTAAACAGATACCAGAGCAGATTCCCCACGTCAAGGACACACACACACACACACACACACACACACACACACACACACACACACACACACACACACACACACACACCCACACACACACACACACACTGTGTGTACTCACGCTGCATTGTTGATTGTGTGAGTTGCCTGAAGATGTGTGTGTGTGTGTGTGTGTGTGTGTGTGTGTGTGTAGGTTCTTCCTGCCAGATGAATGATGCAGGAGGACCACTCGTGTGCCGGGGCGCTGCTTCTATCACATCAGGGGGGGCTGTTTCTCTTAGCCCAATGTTTCTCTTGTGCCCCCCCGGAGAGTTTTCTCCCTGCGCCCCGGTCTCTCCCTGTTACACAGCTCCAGATTAATTACACACTTTAATGAGCTGAATTATTAATGGGGCTCTTACTTGGCAGTTTAAGGAAATGCAGAGGAGAAGACGGCGTCGAGCGTTGGGAAATCGGGGTCCTCATTAAAACATCACACAACGCCTTTGGGAGCGGTGTTATTTAGCCGGAGAAATAATAGGATTTGGTGTTTTATATTATAGGAAGAGAGTGGATCCACCGATAGAGGCTCGTGCTCATTGTCATTACGGGCTCAAGGAAAATGAAAGGCCATCTAATGCAGCCGCCAGAAAAGCTTTCCTTCCTGATTGTTCAGCACAGATGGGAGCAGCATTAACTGAAATGAGGTGGACTAAAGCAGGAGTGGAATGAGTGAGAAGAAGAAAGGCCATTTCTGCATATGTCTCACTCCATTCCCTCTCACAGGGCGCTTCTTATCTAACTGTAACACTGCAGCCAAGGTGTTCATCAAAATCAGGACTATGGTAGATTGTCATTATGAAAGCCGAGGGAAAATGAGATTATTCTCGTAATATCACACTTGCTGATAAGAGGAAATCGCACGTCGAAGAGACAGGAAATGAAAACAGGAAACAAGTTGTTCCTGAGAGTCTACATTTTTCTTTGTGAAGGAACAAAATTCATATGTATGACTCAGAATACCTTATTGTCCATTTAATGTACATATAATGGAAATGTGTCTTTGGCACTGGCAAATAATATAAATGAACACTCACCACCCACAGTATAACATACAATTCACACACAAAGAAAGCAAAATTGCATCATAAAGTGACTAGGTAGCAGTCCTAATAAAAGTGGGTTTGTTCTTCAACTGGCTCGGGTCCATCTAAATCCTGCATGTGTGTGATAGGAGTTACTGTAAAACACTGAGGAGATCTGTTGAAGCCCACATACAGTGACAAGAGTGATTGTACTCTAAATGCACTTGAATGTTATCTGTAGTTTTTTTTTGACAAAGCGTCTTTCTGAAGAAGCTGCTCATATTTCCGGTGATTGTGTTTATCAGACGCTGTGACGGCTGCATGTCTGGAGAGCGGCGTTGGCTCGTGGGATCCACGGTTGGATCCCGGGGGGATTTCTGTCCGTGTTTGTGTACACGCTGCTGCCACTGCTGACTGTTGCTGGTGTTCGGGAGGAAACAATAACAGGCTCATTGCACAGTCAGATTACATTACAGCCCGACGCTCAGCACGGCTATAAGACTCTGATTTGGATTTTGGCTTTATTGCCATATTTGGGGGAAGATACTCCAGCAGAAGTGATGACACAGCTGACAAACAAGATTGAAATCTGACTGATGATTTGGCCCCTGTGCCTCGGTGATATGACACATTAACACAAGCGGCTGATTAGTGATCACCATCAGATGACCTGGAATGGCCTGAGTGGGACGGTGTCTTTGTGCGGCTCCAGACACAAAGCCCCGGGGACACGGATAAAAAAAAGAAGCCCTAAAGCTAGCATAAAACCACACAAGTTCCTGCTAGGAAGAAGAAAAAAATGGCCAAGCGGCTCATTACGTCGGTCCTATTTGGGTCAGGGAGCAGATGCATATGTAGGTCACAAGGAACCCCTGTTGTCAATCAAGAAAGGCGAGAGCAAAGGGTGGAGTAATGAAGGAGAGAGTGTGAGAGATCTCCTCAGCCCGAGCAGGGAGGAGGGTATTGAATCATATGCAGAGGAGGGGAGCGCTGCTAAGCTTCATTGAGGAAACTTAATTAGACTCATGCTTGTGAGGTTAATTTGAGCTAAGTGACGCGAGTGAAAAAGCATTAAAAAAAAATTCTGTAAGATCCAACATCAAGCTCTGTTTTTGCTCTGGTGTCACCGCACCATATATCACCGGCGCACCAATAAAGCCGCTTCCCATCTCGCCCATCCGGCGTGTTCTGTGATGAGGTCGTTCTGACCTACAGCATCTGAAGGGAGTACACTGTACAGTCACCTTGAAGCAACATGCGCTGTCACATCTCCATGCTGAATCCCTTTTAAGAATACTTGTGTTCTTTTTTTTACATCATCTTTTTGCACTTTTGCCAAATTCCAGCTCCTCTCTGAGAATCTCCTCCGACTCTGCAGCACTTCATTTCACCTCACACTGAGCTCAGATGCAGCGGTAACTGCCTGGAGGTTGACACTTGTCTGAATAATGTTATGCTAATGCTCTAGTCTACCTGTATTTACCCCTAAGTGCGGCAAGCAATCTGTTGATTGCGAGAAAGCAATTTTCCCGAAAGAGGAGGGGAGAGTGGGCGCCGAGAAAAGACTGAATGAGAGGGTAACAAGAGATCTTCTTTAAGCTGCGGCAAAAGCAATTTACAGAGGACGGCAATTTTCTCCGGCTGTGAAAGGAGTGCTCTCTCTAATTGTGCCTACGCAGAGCCATCAAGACGGGGATACAGAAAATAGCAGAGAAGGCTCGCACGCATCCCAGAGCAACTCACAGGAAAACAGCTCTTAGAACCTTCCTTTCATTTACTCAAGGATGGTTCTGTGACAAAAAATGCCCATTCACTGCTCAAAATGTACATTGTGTTTTCAGGCTCAGGCTAATTACCTCTACAGACATAAAGAGGGATATGAGAGAAGGTCCTCCATCTCCCTGCCTTTATTTCTCAGGCGACTCGACATGCTTTAATGATGAATGAGGACATTGTCCTTTTAATTTGTTTGTTGGTCCTTGTGTTGCCTTGAGAAGGCAGATGTAGAAATTAATTGCTCCTTCTGACAAGGAGCTGGGTTGGTGTGTGTGTGTGGGAGTGTGTGTGTGTGTGTGTGTGTTTGATGGGGTGACAAGGCTTCTAAAAATAAAGCAGCAGCAGCAGTGTGTGTGGTGCCAGATTGCGCTCGGTGCTGTGCACGTCTCGCTCTGGCTCGACTTCTATCTGCCCGTGTGATAAAGCTGCTAACAGGCCTTTATCGGGGAGCAAGGGGAAATATGCTCCTGCCAGATTAGGCCCCAGACTCTGCCAAGGTTATAAACAGCCTGTTATCTGTGTCCCAAACAGAGTAATCCACGCTCTATCAGCACCCAAACATATGGGCCACACAGTGCAGATAGCCTCTGATGGACACTTGGTTTTAATTGCAATGAGAGCCAGCGGAGCATCTCCGGGAGAGAAAAAGGACATAAAAAAGATCTGTTATTGTGGACATGTCCCAGCCAACATTCACAAAGAGCGACCTCGACCTCTCCGCAGTGCCGCACCTGCTGCTTCCTGCGTGCTCCGGCGATAGCGTGAGCCAGCAGGTCTGTGTTACATTTCCTATTCAAGCTCCGCTGGAGATTTGTTTCCCACTCAAATTAATATTTTCCCTTTTCATCCCATGTCATTTGGAGTCTTTGTGCCCAGCATGCTTAATTAGATCTTGGCAGCAGTAAGTGTGCATTAATTTGATTAGGCTCTGATGGGCTATTTTCAGGGTTTCAAACACACAACGCGACCATTCAAACGGCCGACGCTTCACAAAACATCAGCTCTCAGACGCACTCTGTCTCCCTGATCGATAACAAAGTGAAAGTTCCCCAGACGTTCTCCTTTGTAAACAAGAGCCACTCAGACGCTCGGTGAAAGTCTGAGTGAAGTGAGGACAGCAGACAGAGATGATGAACTGAGTCTTAAAGCCCTGTGTGTGTGTGTGTGTGTGTGTGTGTGTGTGTGTGTGTGTGTGTGTGTGTGTGTGTGTGTGTGTGTGTGTGTGTGTGTGTGTGTGTGTGTCTGTCTGTCTGTCTGTCTGTCTGTCTGTCTGTCTGTCTGTCTGTCTGTCTGTCTGTCTGTCTGTGTGTGTGTGTGTTGAAAAGACTACCATAATATGAACAATATATTCATGTTTCAGTATTACAGCCAAGGAATACCTCTTTTATTTTGTCAGTTCTAATGAACGTTGACTTGTCCGCTTGTGTGAATGGATCATTTTGGCCGAGTTGACAAAAATGTACGTGGCGCATGCAGTTGCAAACAAGCCGGACTAAGAGCAACATTAGGAGTCACGTTTGTTTCCTGCTGTCCAATATTTACTCCACTTTTATATCTGATTGGGTCTCCACCAGCTCCTGAAGCTTTAAGTGGTAAATTCTCCCCAAAAGATTGTTGATAAAAGCGGTAAGAATGGATTGAATCAGTAAAGTAGTGTGCCATAAAACCAAAACAATGTGCTGAAAGACACTAAACGCTCTGTATGACTTAGGCAAACTGCAGGTTCTGGTTATATTACTACATTAGGTTTGTTTTTCCTGATCGTCAGCAGGATAACGGAAAAAAACCTTGCCCATTGATCCTGAAACTTATAGGAAGGCTGATGCATGGTCCTCGGAAGAACCATTTACATTTTGGAGCAGATCCCAATCAAAGGGTGGACACAGACAATGGTTTTTTTCACCTTTGTTAAAATTGCAAAAGGGTATTTGGCTTTTGTCTGTTCTCTCTGAGTGCCCAGTTGTCTGCAGTTCTTCCCTCTATGTGAGTCCTACACTGTACATGTAGTCATTTCCAGGATTAACATAAAAGTATTGATTCATGCGGCTTTAAGCGAAGAGGCTTAAACCAAACAGGAAGCAATGAGGCCTCTAGTTAAATGGGCAGGGATGTCAAGTCTTCTCATAAAGGCATTCATTTAATTATGTATACTATTGTTAAATGATATTAATGGGTCTTGGATATTATTTCCTCATACCCGTTCATTATTCTCATTGGCAATACTAGCATTGTACTCACAGTGCTAGAAACCGTGATAAAGGAATGTGGTGAAAATGCCTCAATGAATTCATATCAATGTTAGCCATACTCATTTGTAATAGAAATCGACACACAGTTTTAAATTTGACCGGATGCTTGTGCTTCGATACATTATGGCTAACATTTTGGGTTTGTTAACTCCCAGTTTTAGCTCAAAGTTAAGTGGTTGGCTTGTTTATAGCATCGCCTGACCACTGATATTTATGGCCCCATCTGACTTTGTGGCATGACGTTGCTGTGTCCCCAGAACTTGCCAATATATAATGAAATCATTTTCTTTTAAGCCAAATGCCAAACATTCCTTTGAATAAGCTTCTGAGTTGTGAGGATTCACAGTTAGTTTTTTTCTTAGTTTTCACAGTAAACTGAAGATCTTTTGGTTGGTTTTGCACTATTGGTTCGATAAATAGTCCATTTTTAGATGAAACTTTGGGTTTTAGAAAATGTGATGGGTATTTCTGCCAATTTTATAGACCTTTCGAATAATAAATGTATCAAGAAAGTACCAGATGCAGCCCAGGTGTTATAAAAACCAATAGAAATATTTGAACCAAGTAGTCATGAACCTGAATGAACTTACAACTGCAAAGTGCACTAAATGCTTATTATTACCACATTTCTTCATGTATTCCATGAGAATAAGACTGTTCATTCCCAACATTCCCCTCTTCCTCTGTGAGGCACAAGGCGTAACGAGCAGCAGCTCCTGCATTAATGAGGATTGAGGTAAATCAGGGAGAGATTTAGACCCTCTACCACTCTCTGTCTCCTCATATAAGCAGCAGGCTGCTCTCTCTGTCGACAGAGCTGTGATCTGAATACCTCTGCCTTCATAAAAGATTCAGGACATATTGACTTCCTACTTTGGTTTCCCCGCAGAGCCTACCTCCCCGGCTCCTTTTAAATTCTGCTCTCGTGGCTGAGGATGCGCACCTGCCTCAGGAAAAAAAAAAGTCTTGGGCTTAACGCGGCACTTTTATAGCCTTTCCTGAACCGCATCTAGAACATATCATCCTCTGGGCAGGATATGCACACCTCATATTAGTGCATTACCAAGAAAATAAATAAAATGAAATCCTGTATCTGAAATAATAAACATAAGAGAGGGTGTTTTGAACCCCTGTATTGTTAAATCACTCATCTGTTACTGACTCACAGGGTCAGCTGGGGATTATTGGCATTATAAAATGCCGATTCACATCTGTTATGCTAAATATTGAAATATCAGGCTCCTTTTTACTCAGGCATCTGTTACCTGCTCTTTACTGCACATCATTACTGCGACATTAAAACCACACAGGCTGAGCTCATCTGTCTGGCGGTACAATATTTCAAACACAGCCTACACAAAACGCCACAAAGTCTCGTAAATTCCTCATTTTATATACTGCCCCCAGATTTCTAAGTCCTGTCCAATAAAGTTTTAAATGTCATGAAGGACCTATAATATAGATAGTATAAACCGGAGCCAAGGAAACCATACAGCGCTCCGTCCCCTATCTTTTTATCTGATAACGTTTTATATCTTTGAATCAACTATAAAAAAAGGTTTGGAAACTGTCAACAAGGGGATAATTGAGCAGGTTTATTGTTATGGTGATATGTCCCAACAGGCTTATTTATCTTTCCTGACAGTAAATTAGAAAACTGTACAATGAAGTCTCTCAGTAAGCCAGACTGAAACGTAAATGGAGTCAGGCTTAGGGAGCAACAGATTACATGTAACAATGTTAAGTAATCAGGATACAAAAGAAACGTGTATTTGATTACAATACCAACAAATAAAAGCAATCTGATTACTGTTGCATTTAAAAAATAAAATGAATTACTACCAGGATTACAGTTTTACAATATATTTTGAAATAAAGATAGATATACTATATGTAAACGTACTGAATTAATTCTCTTTATGGTTTATATTTAGGCTACTTTCTTTATTACAATTTATTTTGTAATGCAATAGGTGGACACCTGACGTATTAAACAAAAATACAGTCTATTCTTATGATGAATGTATTAAGGTTAAACACCAAATGTAAACTATTACTGTTACTACTTTTTGATATGGAATATCTTGGATTCTTCTTTTCTATGGTTACATTGTTACACACACTGAAGTAAAAATCATCTTATTGTTTATTCTCTCGTATTTTCTCGTTTTTATTTGAATTCCATTTGATATTAAGGTAATCCAAAGTAACAGAAAGTAATCAGGTTACATGACTTTTATGTTTTAATACTCAGATCAGGTTACTGATTACATATATTGACAGGTAACTAATTGTAACAGATTAGATATTTAAAGTAACCCTCCCAACCCTGCATCTAGATGTGTATAAGACTAAAAAGAGAAAATATATCTCTGTTTTTTTCGGTCTCCGTTGTCGGTCATGTAAGAAGAAGTAAAAATGCCTGAAAGCAGAAAGGTGCAGCGTGTTCTTGACCTCCAAAAGCACTGTTGACCTTCTGCACAGGATTTCCGAGCTGCGACAAACTGGTCGAACAAACAAAAGCAGACCAGCATCTCCAAGGCGCAGCATTTCACACTTGGGTAGAGGCAGAGGACGGGCCTTTAATGACACACAGTCCCCCCAGTCACCTAGAATGAACACGCAGCGCTGGAAATAGACCGGAAAGCCAGCCTCAGCGCGGGCCAGAAACCTGGTGATGCCTGCCTGCCTGCCTGCCAAACAAACCCCAGCACTGCAGAGAGAGACAAACCCCCAACCATGTCTCAATCATACAAACCGAACATGATCCAAGCATGTTATTCACTGAGTTATAATGCTGACACCATCACTGAGTGAAGTGTGCAGATACTGCAGCACACTTCACTCAGCTGATGTGCTGTCCACTCATGTGTGATAACGCTGGAGATGGCACAGAGCCCGTCCGTGGATTCTCTGTGCGTGTGGTGTGCAGCGATCGACAAAACACTACACTCGCTGTACAACACAATCCTCATCAAGACCAGGGACATTTCTGTGGTGGGTGGATGGGATGTGAGGTTAAAAGTTACAGTAAATCAGAATACCATTGGGTATGGTATTGAAATGTTTTGCAATACTAGTCATATTGAAATGTTTCACTACCTGGGACATCTCATAAGCAAACGTATGAAAAAATATAACAGAACAATAGTGAGAAGTACCAATTTATGAGGGACTGCCCCCATTTGTGAATTGGTCGTTTTGGTCTCAGTCAACAAAAATTAATTTAGTGGATTCGTCCTTTTTTAATGCTGAATGAAGTATATCACATGAAAATGATGAGGACATCTCGGGTAAATATAAGATTCAAAGTATTATTTTTTGCATGTTTCCTTGAGGAGAAATGCCACTGTTACGACCTGTTGATTAAAGCCACTTTTTGAATAGTCAAAAGTTGAATACAAATGTCTTTAGTTGAGGATGGTTGACTGTAAACCTGAATGAATATGGTTGTACATTAATAATGACTAAATAGCCCCACCGCTTTGAATTGATAGGGATGCTCGGACAAAACAGCTGATGCCAATTCTGTTACTTCTAAACAAGAGATTGTACAATAATATTGTATAGAAAAAATGACGAGATCTTGAACTATTTGACTATTTCAAATGGAATAACTTCCAAGGCCAGCTGTTGGTACTAGGCTCGGGTAACACTGGCAAATATTCACCTTCCCTTTACTTCTATTCTATATGTGAAAAAGCACCCTTGCATTGCTTGGAATTAAACTTTGGTGAACTTTAAATAGTAAAGTCGCAGCCTCAATCAATAGCAAGGAGGTGTGTTTGACCCCACGGCACTTCAAGAATCTGTAACTGCATTGCAGGGTTCTAAGAAACAAATCCATGTGCCAGATTTTGAATGAAATCTTTGAAGTGGCCGAACAGTGGTACTACAACTTCCATGTTAATCCATGACGCCGTTGGACCTAAAAATACTTATCCGAAAATCAATTTGGTTTAGAGGCATTCAAGTTCAAAAATTCCAGCGAAATGGAGGCGGGGCTTATGGTAAACGGTAGTGCGCATGCTCTCCTGGCCCAGACACATACTTTTGCTTCTGAGTGAGGCCATTTTGGCCACTGTGCAACTTTCATAGGAATGAAAAGGGCCCTGCATCCAACACTGCATCCAACCCCGCCGCCTTGTTGGAAACAATCGAGCCAAAACCAAGTACCCCCCACCTGCCGGAGCAGTGTCATCTCAGCAGGTGATGGTAACTCGCTGCATTCATGCATGGTTGACTGAGCCATTAAGGTTCAAAACCAAGCCCTCATAAGCACTTGGTTCTAGGATTTACTTTTGAATCACTACTGCCTTCAACTTTAACGTGATATATAGGTCACTACCAAAGAATTAATACTGAGAGCTTTCCTTTTGTTTGTGCTGCCTTGCCAGTGGAAGCGACATGGCTGGTTTGCTGCTTGGAGACAGGCCATTTCAGACATAAAGTAACTCACCTGTGCCTCCCTGCAAAGCCTCCCAGTATTGAGTTCCATCTCCCAAAATGGATTCGCCCCCCCCAGCACTAAATTCCCTGGCTTCCAGCAGTCTGCCATGACAAAGAGAGTAGAGGCAGGCAGCACTGGGGGTTAGGGCTCCAGTCTCCTAACGAGCTTCTCTGTTCCAGTATGTTGCATAAAGCCATTACCTCCCAGCACATTACCTCATTCATTTCTTATACGGGGATAGCTCCCCCTCTCCCAGGAGCATGTGATTTCAGACACGGCTCATGGTATACTGTATGCACATCTCACAGAAAGAGTTCATAATGTTTCTATTTCACATATCCATTGAGTTGACCCTGAGATATCAGGCAAACACTGAGATAAAAGAAAAGAAGAAAGTGTGCTGGCAGGAGATCTATTATTCACAGAAAAGACAAAGAGAGAAAAACAGAAAGAGAGAAGGGAAGAAAATGTCTCCCCTTGCAGTAGTATTATCTCAGTATGTGGCAACTATTGCAGCGTAGGATGAAAGGCGCAGGTGGTAGTGAGTTCTGCTGTGCCTCAAGCTAATCTGCAGATGCAACCCAGAATGATCGTGTCCCCAGATCCTCTCTCAATTTGCCCGATGGTTGAGTACAGTCAATTCTAAAATAAAAGCAGGGATTCAGATAATGACTAAGTCTTAGCATTTTTGCATGATCACATAAAGCCAGTGGCTCATTCAGGAATGGTAGCATTTATTTCCTCAGTGTTCTTTTTTCACTTATTATACCCACTTGCTTCTACTTTGCCATTTTACCAATCATTATTACTCGGCTGTCAGAGAACTCAACAATTCCTGTACTGTCTTCAACATGTACTTGTTTGGATTCTTCTCTTTTGGCTATTGAAAGGATGTTAATCTGAAGATCTGAGCAGCAATAAAAAAAAAAACCCAATCAAGAAGTCGTACTTTGCCGTTTTTTGACCACTAAGGGAGAACTGAGAAATGTTCTTCTTTACGTCAGGAATTTTGTCCATAACCACCTCCAAGTCAAATGAAGATCTCAAGATTTTATGAATGGACAAATTAATGGATATATTATTTTTTTTATTTTGAAGCCAGTGCACTGTTTTTGGCAATATCTGTAAGGCAGGTGTTATTTGCACCCGGGTGTAAATAGTCAACAATGCTATTTGCACCCGGGTGTAAATAGTCAACCAGTCATGGTTGAAAAGGATTCGGTTGCATGGAGGTAAACGCATTGGTCGAAATGCAATCTCCAAACCCATGGGCGATTGTCTGACACAGATTTACAAATAGCTTAAAATGAACGTGTAAACTGGCTACCAGTCGTAGAAGTCGTCTCTTAACCCTGTGATGCTAACTGGAGTTAAAACAGTGAGCTGCTAATGGAAAGGGAAGTCTTGGCCTGAATATTCGGTATTATTATTGGTGGTCGCCCCAAGATGTTTATTGTTGATGAACCAATAGCAGATGGGTTCGGACAAAAAATTGGATGGGACTTTGCTTTTGAAACCACTTAAAGTCTTTTAATTTGAAACATCTGATCAGGACACGTTACGTTTCATTGATGATGCTGACCCCGAACGAATAAACTGTAGAAGCTACTGCAATTAATTATTGAACAGAAAAATATAAAGGTCAAAGCCAGGGCAACTGTGTGGCAAGTAAGGTCAGATGTCAAACTGATGTAACTTTCACTGTGGAACTCATTTTATTACGTTTTATATGTATATATATATATATATATATATATATATGTTGAGTATATATATAAGTTTTTGCAAAATATGGGGTAATATCAGAAATAGCTCTCCTGTCTTGTATAAGCCCAGTTCTCTCTGAACTTGATAATACTTTGCAAACAATGATTATTTATGGTATTTGTATTACTGCTTGCTAAAAGACAGTATATTTATCATTGAGCTGCCTATAAATTAATGAACACATCCTTTAATATCTCTTTATTCACAAGCATGCGGAGTGCACTTTGGCCTACACTTGTGCAAATCAAATGATCGCAGATACAACGGGCTTCCATGTAACAAACCACTTCATGAGTGTTGTAGTGATTGATTGCGGATGCTGTATAAATCTTGTCAATTATCAATTAGGCTGTACTAATCCTCTGCCTTTCCAGATCCGAAGAATATTTATGCCTGTGGAAGACAATATTAAATTACTGCGACAGCCGATGCAGCTTCATGTGTGTTGCAAACCGAGGACACGCGTGTGGGCTCGCGCTCCCACAAGGATTTATTCAAATTCCTGACACCTTAGTTTGAAATCGGTTGGGCCTTAATTTCAGCTCGGTGTCAGAACACTTTATTGTGTCACCATAAATCAACAGTGAGCCCAGAAACAATGGGCCTATTTCTCAAGCGAGTAGCAGCAGCCCATTCCACACTGCAGAGGGAGACTGACTCGGAATAAAGTACTCAATATGGCACAAGTGTTTACATGGGTATCAATATTTAATCAGAGTTAAAGGCAGCTGCGATTCACTGTGACAAAGGATAGAGTTTAAATGGCCATCAGCCAAGCAATTTGTGGAGTTTGCACAACTTCTTTTGTACTTAAGTAGAAAAATGAACAGCTTCAAATCTAGGCCAAGTAGAGTAAAGTAGGCGATATCTAAATATTCTAACGTTACAAGCCACCGTGAGAATTATGTTGGTTTCTGTCTCCTGTTCAGTTGATTCATAACTCATTTCTTTCCACTTCTATGGCAACCAGCTTGGAGGAGGACACTGACGTCTGCCGCTGATGTTATTGTTTGTCAGGCTGAGTCAATAAGTGACGTTTCAATCCGAGCCATTTGGACTTTGTTATATCCGACCGCAGCCCTCACACATCAATCAAAGAAAACATTGTGAGCAAATGTGTCCCGTGTTATAATTGGATGCAGCCCTTTTTTTCTATCGCGCAGTGACAGTGTATGAGGGCGCTGGGAAACTGTAATGCAACCCGCAGTGAATCATTCTGTTTGAAGGGGGAATGTTTGCAATATGAAATCCATATGAATGTTTCAAAACCTCCTCCAAGTTTCCATGAAAAAAAAAACTAATACATTGCCATGGAAAATTGTCACCATCTTTCTCTCCCTTCGGGGGGAGGGATGTGAAGCTTGGCTGGGCTACTGTCTTCTGCATGTGTCTCTCCTCTCCTCGTCCAAAGCTAAGTTAAAACAGAGCATGAAAATCCCAGCTTTAATAATTGAGCGGGAGACTGCAGGGTACTCTGCTCAGGCCTTCTTGATGTGAAGAGTCCTTAAAAGATGCATGGATGCCTCCCCAGAGGGAGATGGAAGGGCTTCATGGAGCCCAGGCTCTGTACACTTAAAGATTATGTGTGCATCCGCTAAGGCGAGATGACCAGAAAAATGCTCGGAGGACCATTATTCTCCACAGAGCGCTTTGAGGGATCGGCACCGAGCTGATAAGATACCATCAATATTCATGCCTCTAAATCAATTATATGCCCATGTACTTCAAATGCAAATCATTTGGCAAGCGAGACATTTCCAGAGTGACTCTGCAGACTGCAATAATTGAATGCAGGATATACAAAAACAAGGTAAACAAGCACTTAGACACAGACTTAGCTTTAGAGGAAGAGCGATAAGGATTCCAGTAAACATAAATGTGTCAGCTGCTTACATTCAGACGCTTCTAGTTAACTCCGGCTGGAGCTCGGGGCTGCGCCTTTAAAATGTAATCTCTGACTCAGATGTATCGCTTTCTCCTCACTCCACCATTAAGGCTAGAACCTAAATTATTGATCCCCCGCCTTCATCAGCATAGCAGTCACGTCCGAGCACAGGGGATCTAACTCCGGCTGTGTCCCTGCGCTCCAGCCACTGAAATAATTAGGAGGAGTTCTCATTAAGGTTGAGAAGAGAGGAGAGCAGCCCGAGGGGCATTCTGGGTGTTTAATGTCTTCCCGTGGGCCTCAGGATCATTCCAATCAAATCCTGAGGCTGTGTCTAAAGACGACAGGCAGGGAAAAAAACACGCACGCTGCGTGGACACAAATAATACATCAAGACGAGAGTAGCCGTGCATTAATAAAGAAGTGCGCTCTGCGGCCAAATTAATAATAAATTGTTGGGATTGGGATCAATAGCAGCAGTGCATAACCTTAGCTGTGTAAATAGAGGTGGAAAAGGCTACCATGTTAAGCAAACAGCAGTGTAAATGAAGTGGAGCAATCCCTGCTCGGCTTGTTTTATTTGAGCTGCTGAGGGACTCCACAGGGCTTTGGTGCCCGAGGTAGTTTCCTTCTTAACGCTTAGTGAATCACACAGCCTAAAACTCTGCACTGTCAGTGTGTGTGCATGTGTGGAAAATGTTGACTAGGAACCAAGAGGTTGTAAGTTGAACATGAATAAATTGAAAATGGCAGCATAATGAATATTTTATTTGTAACTATTTATGGAGGCAAAGATATTTTAGCATGTATTTGCCTGAAATAACAATGTGCTATATGTCTTATCATTACACAGGAGCAACAAAACACCTTTCATATGACTCAGTCCAGATTAAATTAGACCACAAAGGCAGAAATATGGAGATTTCTTCATTCATATTTCAACATAAGAGCGCACTACAAAGAAATTGCATTGTCATGTCTCTCTGTAAAATAAAACACCAACCAGAGGCTGTAAACTGAGTTTACTAGGACACCAACTGAGGAATTTGCAAGCTACAGTTACATTGGTGCCAAGATGGCTTTCGCAACGACTAGTGAAGTCCATGAATCTTTTTGTCACTTTCTGCTTTCAGTGTCGGCTCGCCTCACGCTGCGACTCCGGAGCCTTCTAAGTAGCTCAGTGTCGAGGCCACACCCCTCGTTAGTGGGGAGGGTTCATTATGCAAATGATCCTGCTGGAGCGGTATCAACGAGGCGCACGCTCCGTTATCATTTTCTGCCGCCGGGGCTCTTCTTCTCCCCGATCGCTCATACGGAATCATGGCCTAATAGCATCCCATTAACATAATTGCCAGCACAACTAGTGTTCCGTGTCTCAGAGCCACTCTGCTGCTCTGCCAGCCGAAAAAGAGAGAGGAGGATGGGTGAGGGTGAAGATGAGGGGGGGTGGAAAAAATTAATTAAGCCAACGCACTGGCCACTCCTTCCCACAGTAAATGTCTGTTTTCTTTTTTTCTCAAAGAGGAGAGGGGAATGCTTTTGTTTTCAGTAGACCTTGAGAGGCTCCCTGTGCTCCTGAGAAGCAGGCGAGGTGCTCAATATTCCACTGATGAGCCGGCAGCAGACGCCAGAATCATGTCCAAATCCAGTCTGCCAGGCAAAATAAAACCCCCATTATTTTTTAATTAATCCTTAATTAAAATATATCACAGAGAGGATTCCGCAAATCTTTGCTAATGTGGCCCATTCAAGCATATTTACACATCTTTAATTAAAGCAGCACATTCTTTCAGTCTAACAAGCCGTGGACTTTGAGTGCTTTGGGGTCTGAACACAAGGCACACTATGGAGCATGTAGGGAAAGGAGGCCCTTCAAAACAACAGATTGCCATTGTGGTCGCTAAGGACGCTCTGCAGGAATCTGTAGAAGCTCTGTACCAAGGGGTGTAAAGGCAGTCGGTCCATTAAGGCACTGCTGCATCAGCTGCAGCGGCGAGGGGAAATAGTTGCAGCAGGAAGCCATAATCATGTGCTGCGCTCCTCCTGCACGCTTGCCATTAACACGCCCCCAGCTCTCCTCTCAGCACATCCACCCGTGTTGCTCTGATGAATTGATTGACACCATTTTCCATCTTGCAGGGCTGTCAGAGAAAGAGAGGGAGTGCCACACAGGGAGGCCTGCTCCTCTGACACTCAGCAGCAGCAGCACTGTGGTGACTTCTGATGGGTCTGCACAAATGGACGCAAACTGTACAACACAGTAAACCCGTGTTGAAATCGGCAGAACAAGCTATTTACGCTAGCTATTAGCAGCCTGTGAGCTTAGCTAAACAACCGAGCTAACAGCTAACGTGAACAATACATTGTTTAAGCCTTATACAGTAATGGAGATTATATTTGTGTCTTTATGTGTTCAAAAGTCTTCAAAATCTTGTAAAGTGTCGACCTATCCATGTTGTAATCAGCAGAATGAGCTAGTTACTTTAGCTTTGCTGAGCTACAGCTGCTTAGCTTAACAAGCAAGCTAACAGTCCCTTTTTATTGAAAATGGCCAATGTCAATTATATTGGTGTGACCTTTTGTTAAAAAATGATCTAGTAAAATGTTGTTTTTGGTGAGAAAATGTAATTAATGCAGTTAAATGCAACCAGATGTTTCACAAGCAAAATGAACAGGAAATGATGAACTGTTGAACAAACAAAGAACAGTATGCACACAGTTAAAAAGGTGTATGTCGAAGTACATGGGATTTTTTTCAATCGTGGTATCAAGAATTGTGGAATTTGATCACCCACAACATTGTTGATATCTACTTGCTTTATGTGTTTCAATGTAAAATGGATCAGGATCAATAAGACTGTTATCCACACTGCACACTTCCCTGAAACATGAACGCTCATCACAAAGGCTTCATCAATGTGGGGAAAATGTAACAAATCAGCTTCCCCACTGCAGCCTCACAGCTCAATAACACGTCTGGCCTCGTTACGCTCATCACACTGACAACTAAATAAGCCACAATTAGCAGTCAGCCAGGCATCCTCACCGCTGCTCATTTCATTCCCCAAATTATCATGGAGATCCCAAATGTTAAAAGGCAACAATGCTTCATCAAGAGCAATCACACTGATAACAAACCAAAAGGAAGGTTAAAGCAGCATGTTGACATCAGAGACGGCTCTGGATCAAACTCATTTCTACAGCAGAGACGTGTTTTTGTGTTTATTGTCTAATTGAGAGCTTCATTTTGCTTATTTGTTCTGGATGGTCTGGGGCAAAAAGCTACACTCTCTCAACCCCAACCACTTAGAACAAATTGCTGCCCTAAACAAACTAAATAATGCATCAGAGGGACATACATGCAGTGAAACAACCGTACACAAACAAGAGCGGCTTCCTGTCTCTTTTCCCAGGCTGTTTTAATTTGACACCTTGAGCTGGGGTAACTAGGTGGGGAGTGAGGAGCCGCAGAGGAATTCATTAGGCGCGCCACTGCAGGGTCCTGGCTCCGAGCGTTAATGACATTGGAGGATAGGGAAACGAGACAGCCCGGACGCAAAATGAAATAAACATGAGGACTGTCAGTTCTGACAGCACCGGCAAAAGGGGACCGAGTCATTCAGGCCGGAGACCTTCAGCCCTGAAGATCAGAGCAGACGGCTTCTGGACCAAAACAATATTAGTGTGTGAGCACAATCATCCTCGCCCGGCACCATATATCCACATTGACAGACACTGTGTGTGTGGTGTGTGTGCGTGCCTGCATTGATCTTTCCTGAGCTTCACTCTTCATATCATTAGAAATATCCATCACTAGGCGCTCCTGCAGCATTCAGATACACGGCTGCAATTAAATTATTAATGTCAGAGCATTCCCCCCCCTCCCTTAACGTGGCTGCTGAAAGACATTAAATATACAGCAATCTTTGTCTGGATTCACCGTGGATCAATTTAGATGACTACAGAAATAACACGGAGGGAGAAAATAGGGATGCTAGCCACAGAGTAAGGAGACACGGGTGAGAGAGAGAGACAGAGAAGGGTGCATTAGTCATTCGGCTTTCACTATTTCCTGTTATTTATTTTTATAAAAATGTCATGCAGTGGCAGGTAAAGCAGGAGCAAAATATGGACAAATTTGCTTCTGAAATGACCGAACTTAAGCATGCGTCTCTGAGTCGTTCCCTCTATTTGTATCTCCATATTTTAGCCAGTTGTAAAGCAAAGCTGTAAAAGACAATGACTTTAAAAAATACGAAAGCCATTTTGTTGGGAAGTGACAACAAGTGTAACATGGTGTTACATTGGCTCAACACCTTCTAACTACTAGAAACAAAGCACTAATGCTTATCTAAACAGAGCTAGCTGCAGCTCTCATTAGTTTCTTCCCAAATGTTCCATTTATGTTGCATTCTGGTTTTTCAGACTTTTGAAAATAAATAGCACATTGTTGTTCTTAAGTATTTAACGGTTTTTAATGTTGGCTAATGTTGATATTGCTTTGTAACTGGCATTTCTGCTCACATTACAGACTTAACAATCTTGGAACACATTGACTATTGGTCACGACAATTAAGCCTTTTGAGGCTACGGACAATTTTTCGGGGGGTTCTGGTGTGGCCATCGGTTATCTGGATCAGGAGGTGCTCTCCATTGCCTCATTTTTGGGAGTCCTACTAGCAACTTGAGAAGCAAGAATGGAGTTGAATGACAACGTTTACAATCAGATTGTCTCACAAGTAGCCAGTGTACAAGCTAAGTTTGAGGTAAATCTCTATTAGATGAGAGCAATGGATGTTTTTGATCACATTTGGCCAGCTTTGTTTGGCCTACTTTGCTTTCGACATGGTTTTGTTTTGTGCATGGTAGAAAAGCCTTTTCAAATTGGATTAGTCAGTACCACTCTAACTATAAACAAAAACCAGAATCCTTCGGATACTGAAATCTTGTCCTATAGTCGCCGCATGCTTTAAAGCTTGAATGAATCTGTACCTGATGTAAGAAGTACTTTGTTAGCAGTGTAATTGCTAAATAGAGTCTACACAACACGATTTGGACACGTTTGGTGCTATTTTCTCAGTGGATTCATTTCACATATAGTTTCTAGAGACGTAGATTGGTTCAGCTCTAACGTCCCTCCCCATACAGAAGAAATCAACTGTACTATCATTTCACTAGTTATATTGAATAAGATAAAAAAAATCCTCATGAAATTCCTGATTCCCCAGTCCTTGAGGCTGAGGCTTTGTAGTCAGAATATAACATGTCAGATGCTTCAATGGATGCTTTTGCACAATTAAAAAAAGAGTGTTGTCAGCTAAAAGACGTGGACTCTATACAAAGAATACAAAGAAACAACAATGCGTACAAAGGAACAAGTAATTCTTTCCAAGCACGGCTGAGTGTGGTCTGTGTTTGTAAGGCCTCTTCATGAGAGCCTTTCATCCCCGTTCCTCAAAGGACACAATAAAGCTGTCAGTCAGCGTGTCAGTCAGTCAGGACGCAGCCTGGTCTGTAATGCTCTCGGACTTGGGCTCTGGTGGATGCTCCATATCTGACATGAGCGCTCTCTCACGCTGATGGAGCTCAGGTCTCTTGCGATGTGGCGACTGTGAATGGGTGGCAGAGATGACCCTTCTCTCTCAGTTGCTCAGCTTCAAATATGTGGCTCCATCGCAGCAAGCATCTGCCCGGACGAGCGTGAGCAGGGGGGGTGTCGAGTTGCTGACACCTGTCTCTCCTAGGACGAGCCCGCCTTTGTGACGTGGGAGTCTGGGTTGGCTGTCGGGACAGGCCCGAGACAGAAATGACAGGGCCGCTGACATGGGCCAGGCTGCATGCTGGGAGCAACACTGCAGTCCAACACAAACAAGACTCCTGATCTCTTCACTGGGTCTGCGCTGAGACCCACAGCTGGCAGCTGAGAAGCCTCAGGCACTGAAAGCAACGCTGTGAGCCACTGACTCCCCAACAATGCTAATCACTGTTGCATGGTTGGACCTCCAAAACACAAACACAGAAAATCAAACTCAGCCTCGACTGTGTGTTAGTGGCAAGACTTCAAACTCAGCAGACACAAGCGCGGCGGATCTGTTCATTATGTCATTCCTGCTTGGCAGGCTCATATTTCTGAGCCCCGTTCGAAAGCAGATGCCACTTAATTGTTATCAGGTCTGTGTTGAGGCAGTCTGAGCAGAGACACTGATAAAAAAAAACTCCCCTGGAGATGATGAGACTTCTCACAAATAGCTGCAGAACCCAACACATTATGGATGTGGAGGTACCATGGAGGGTGTGGAGGCATCAACTCGCCTTGCTCACTGACCACAGTTAGAAAAATGTGACTAATTGGCCTAGTTTCCCTTTAATTAATCATGCCTCGCTGACAGCTACCTGTACCACACATCATCATTAGTCCAGAGGAGAGCAATTCCCAGCTCTGTGTGATAAGAGAGGAGGGTACACCTCATCAACTCATTTTACCCTATTTATTTGCAAACAATCAAAGAAGAAATATGTAACACCTTCATGTGCACCTTGTGTCACGGAGCCGTCTATGGATAGGATTGGGAGATCACAATATATACTGGGTAACAGTATCATTTTGTCAAATTTGCTACATAACATTACATATACCGCCAAGGAAGTTATGTTATGAAAGCAAACAGATTTTGATGAAATTTGGTGGATTGGTATGGGCCAAGAACAACCCAATACATTTGGAGCAGATTCCAATCACAGGGCAGATACAGGCCTTTTTTTGATTTGTTTACATGAGCACATTTGTGCTGCATTTAGCCGGCGTCGGAATGAATAAAAAAAAAAGGTTACAGAATCTGAAAGTGCATGGGAACATCTTCTCAACTCTGAACAAAAACTCAGAAAGTCGTGGAAAAACGTTGGAAGAAGACTTGCTAAGTTAACATCATATATCAAAGAAACATTCTGGAATAAAGCAAATGTTGGGTTGATGGCTCTCGGGGTTAGGGTTACTGTACAGCACATCTTCTCCTTAGCACTCATGTGGTTTCCAAATTATGCCTGAAACCTGAACACACCAAAGTCAGAAGTACAGCTACTGTCCAGAGTTCTCTTCTAGTTCTGTTTTTGACCAGTGCTTCACAACCTATTTTGGATTATGGTCTTTTACCGCCTTTACCGACCCATCGTTAAGAGGTCATCAACAATTGATGGTCCCTTCTAAGAACCTGCATGATTGTCAGTGGTTGTATTTCTTGCCTCCTTGAGACTTTGTGGTAGCGATGCAGCCATGTTTCTAGGTCTCTGTGGTAACTTACCAAAACAGACAGAAACTGCAAGGTCACCCGGGGAATCCAGTCTTCCGAGTGGAATTATACCACTATCCAATAAAAGCCTGGATATATTTCTAAAATGATTAGAATTTTGTTAAATTATTGGTTAAACTAGCTGATGGTGTAATGTGAATAATTGAATACGTATTTTTCCTGAGCACCTACCTATTTATATGTCCTGTAATACTGTTCGGCTTAAAAAATGAAATGGGTTCTTCCTTGGCCCATGCTAAACGTTTCCAATAGGTTTAAAGAAAATTGGAAGAGTAGTTTTTCCTTAATCCTGCTGACAATCAGACAAATAAAGCAACAAACTATCCAAAGGCACTACCTCGTTGGCTGAGGTAGTTGTAATAAACTGAGATTATTATTTAAAAAAAGCTTTCAAACCTAATCACATGATCTAAATGACCACCCTCTGCATTATTACATTCAATCGTTATTTGGAAAACCATCTGTGCGCCTCCCTTCAGCGTCATTCAGAACGAAGGGATGAATTTAATTAGAGGGTAACACTCTGTCCACAGAATGCTCAACAGAAACGCACATGTGTCACAACAAAAGTCATTGTTCCAGTCCCTCACTGAGAACTGAGGCTGCCTCTCAGGACTCAGGAAGCCCAGAGATGAGTGACAGCTCCATCTTTATAGGGGCCATCCGACAAAAAGGCCATCCCCGCCCACTGAGCTGAATGGAGACCGGCGGTTAAAAGAGATTGGAAAAATAATATTAAAACACCCATCTTAAAGACAAATGGGAAAAAAATGACACACATCGCTTTGTGCCGAGGAATACTGATCCTAGGCGAATTCTAATTGGACTCATTGTTAATCACAGTCAGCTCGGGTTTTTCCTTCCACGCAGGCATTTTAACAACTCCCCATATGTTGTTTAATGCAACGTTATTTGGTCTTATCTGACTCATAAAGGGATAATTACCACTTTCATAAGGCAATAAACACTGTGTTACATTCAGGAGATTGTATCCAGACATCATGTAGCCAGGATGTGGTGGGAAGGTGCAAATAAACAACTGGAAAACCTCGCTTCCATTGGCAGAGGCAGGATATTTGAGGTGAGATAGACTACATGCATGTGGATGGAGGATTGATGGATATCAACTGAAACATACATAAAAAAAGAGCTGCTAGGGTAATAGCCCGCCTGAACTCACACAAATAAATGTTCCACAGCCTGTGCTGACATAGTTAAAAATGAAGAGAAATGTGGCTATGTAAAATTCTCTACTAGCTGTTAATATTTCATGAGTAGCCATTCTGACACTGACAGTATATACCTAATTTGTATGGCTTGCAAGGAAAGTGGAAGGTAAAATATGAGGGGGGGGGGGTTAAAGAGACATGGGATAAATGGAAGGAGATATGGGATTGAGGTGGAAAAGCGTCTCCAAAAAGACTTCAGCATGAGCAGAGCGCGCTGTCAGTGAATTTTTTGGAAGTCAGCATAGTACAAAGAACATTTGAAATGGGCCATTTAACAGCACTGTACTCCACTCCCAGCCGATGCCACCATTTGCATACTTCATATCAGATGAAGATGGATAGTGAAAATCAATGTCACTGAGATGAGCGTTTTATCAAGGTTACGCTATCCTCCAAACTCCTAAAACCTCTTTATCTCATCTCTGTTGTTGGAATATTAACTTATCAACACAATCTCCCTACAGCAGCGGCAGCAGCCATGTGCATTCATCAGCAGGAGAACAATGACAGGGTGGCCAGTTGGCTTTCATGCCGCAACTAATGACTAGTACGACTATAAATTACCTCCCAATTAATTTATTTGATGGATTTATTATTGTTTTGGGCAAAAAAAGGCAAAAAAAAACCACAGTTTCAATATTGATGCTTTAAAATTGCTTCTCTTGTCCAACCAAAAACACAAACATGTTCAATTTACAATTTGATAAACAAGGAGAAGACTTTAAATGAGAACATCTGAAACAAGGGAGTGAGCATTTTTATGGATTACATTTTTGTCCATCAATAAATCAACTACATGCCTGATTATTGCAGCACGCTTGGTATTTAATGGTTTGATCTTTGTGAAGATAAACCCCTTCCCAATGTCCCAATTACAATGAATGGCAGGATCAGTTGCAGGGTTTATGTTTTTAGATCATATAAACGTTATGTGAATTATGCTGCATTCTCGCAACTACAGCAGGATGTTACGAACAGGAAATAAAGTCCTTTTACTCGGCATAAAACTGTACATCCTGGGTCAAAGTCATGTTTAAAAATTGGTTTGACTCAACAATCCATCCGATTTGTGTCTAAGTCACTTCCTTCCAAGCCCCGTATTTTACCTGTTAATTTTCGTCATGGGTTTACATTGGAACTTCCTGAAAGAATATAGTCGATTAAGGGTGCTAACGCTCGCAGATCAAAAACGTATACACATTTTATGTCTCCGCCCTGGTTAATCAAAGGGAAATATTTTCTCAAATTTCTTTATCTATTTTACTTTATAATTTCCTAAAAATGTTTGTTTGATTTTGCATTATATACAAATGGAGCCATCTGTAACGGGTCCTCGGACGGACCTCAGCAGCCCAGTCTCATATTTCTATAGCATGCTTTTGTAACACTATGTGGTTTTTAACTGCTGCTTATTCTCCCACTTGGATGGAGCAGTGAGCCCGTGGACATTTAGTAATGTCTCCATTTCACCCCCTCCTAGTCAAACCTGCCTCTAACACTGATCATATCACAACCTATGTCGCTCTGCAGTCCATGTTTGGTGAAACATCATTATACGTCTCAGTCTACAAAAGCCTTCCCTCTGTCCGCATGATTAGCTCCTTGCTCCTCATTACGAAGGTGAGGCCTGGACTTCCATTTCAAGCCTTCGTGAGTCCCACCTTCAGTCCACTAGTCATAGAAAATGTCATGGCAGCTATAGAGCCCGCAGAACACTCTGAGATCTAACAGGAATCACACGCTCAGGGCCGGATCCGGACACGGACACCGGTCACAGTTTGGAGGTCGCTAAGGCGTCTCTGAATGTGAGTTTTCCACCCTCCTGACATTGGCCTGAAAGTGACTTCAGCCAAGTGCACATCCTCCGTTAACCCTCTGGTGTACGGTTGCACCGCGGAGAGAGAATGACAGACCATTTATAAAACAGGAAGGGGAGCGAACTACAGTAAGCATCAGCTATTTCTGGAGGAGGATGTGTGCGAGTAACGAAGAGCTGTCAAACTCTAACAGGTCCGCAGTGAAGTAAAATCGCCTAAAAAATGAATAAAGGCTTCAATGCAGAGAAATTCCAAATTCGGTGCTCCCGCCTGCTGTGACCCCCGCTGACGCCGCAGACGATCACACTCCACGCTTTAAGTTCCCCACCATGTCGCTGGTGTCGCTGCCGGGAAGCCGTCCAAAAAGCACGATGCATTTCTGCTATGGAACATTTGTTTCCTTTCAGGGGGGCGGGGGCCCCAACATGCTCCTACATTTTTCTGTGCTGCCACATTGCATGACAGTTTATTTTGGGAAGCGCACAGTTGGCACCTGAGACACAAAGCTGACAAAGCACTCGGTGTCACTTCAATGAGGCCAGTTGGTGCCATGACAATGCCTCTGGCCATGCAAAGCTACAACATGGACAACACCGCGCACAATATCCTGGCAAAGACGCAGTAGAGGCCTCAGCTGTTTGCACAATTTCATCTTCAGAGGGGGAGAAAGCAACATGCAATCTCTAAATCTCAGAGAGCTGCAGGAGGGATCCACCTCAGATTATTGGATGTTAATAAAAGCTGAGCTGCTCTGATGGACTGTTTGCAAGGTCAGGTGCTAACCTGGCTTCAGCCCAATGCATGCTGGGAATTCATCCAACAAATCTAGTTGCAGTTATAAGAATAACATGGTAAGGCAATAGCTGGACAAATGAGAATCTCTGAATAGTGGAATAGAGCTGCAACAATAACCGTTAGAGACACCACCTGTTGGACTCATACACCCCAAATTCTGAAGTATTATTATAGAATGAATATTTAAATGTAATATTATATATTATAATACATATAATATAATATCAAATTATATTATTTCATATAAATGTTGTCAAATAGACACACAGTCGGATCAGATATGGTGAAAAATCCTTTTATGAATTATTCATTATGAATATATTGTAACTATTCAACTGATCATCAATAAATCTGTTAATTATTTATTTAATCGTTTTTAAATATAAAAAAATATAAACCAGTTTTAAAACTCAAACTTCTTTAAATTTCTTCTTTTATCTGTGTTTATCCAAAAGCATAGATATTCCTTTTAATATGATAAAGAAACCAACAAAATCTCATTATTTATGAGGCTGATAAAACCATTTTCTCAAATTTCGTGAAAGATTACATTAGTAATTAGTGGAATATCAATATAGTTTGAGATAAAAATATAATTATATATCAACTAAGTTCATTCAACTCATTGTCACAGCTCGAATGTATGTGTCTGCAAAAAAATGTAAATTAGGATATTCGAACAAATTATGATAAAATAGTAATATCAAAGCCATAGCAGTATTACAAGACTGATATTGTCCTTACATAACCGACAGCAACATTTCTGAATCATGTAAACTACATTTACAGTGAGGATGTAGACACTGTTACGTTTGTGGCATTTCTTCATTATAATCGTCCCTCGGAGTGTGTTTTTATCGCAGCCGGTGGAATGACAAAGACATGAGTAGCTGCATTAGCATTAGCTCGGCCAATTATGAGCCTTGGCGGGATGCTTAATGTTGGGAGGGGGGTGCTGCTGAGGAGAGACAGTAGCTCGTGGATGGATGCCACTGCTGGCAGTTAGGGAAATGAAAGGCATCATCACGAAACACAGATTTGGACTGGGATTAAACATTGTATAAAATGCTGATAACTTCATGACCTTTGACTTCCGTTGTGGTTATTTTAAAATACTGTGTGCGGTATAAATAAAATACCTGCCACACACTCTGCTAAGTGAAGAGTCAACACATATAATGCATAATGCAGTTGAGATAAGATTACTGGCGGTTTAAAACACACACGAACAAAAGCCAGCGTGCACACACTCAAAGAGAACATACCCCCCCCACACACACACACACACATACACACACACTTGTACTGTAAAGTGACAGAGCAACTGCTTTGCTGTGTTAAATATCAGATGCAAATGAAAAGAGAAAATCTATCATGACTCTAATGTGGCCTGATAGGAGGGGGCGCACTCTCCTCCGAGGAGCAGCGCGGTGTGAGGAGGGTGATGTATGGAGGAGCTGGATGAGAGGTGAAAAGCGTAGCGAGACGGACGAAGGGAGGGGTAGATTGCTGGGAGGGAAAAGGGGGGGGGGGGGGGGGGGTTTGCAGTCCTGCCAGACTCCTGAGAGCCCAGGGCAAAAGTGGAATAAATGTTGATTAGTGTTGATTTTGTCCAACGAGCACCCGGCAACTGACAGTGGGACTAAGCTGCAGCGAAAGGGAACCATTAATCTTGGTCTGGTTTAAGTAGTGTATATTAATTTGTGTCATTTCCACTACATGGAGAGAGGCCTCTCTCTCTCTCTCTCTCTCCCCTCTCTCGTCTCTTTCTCCCTCCTTTACAGTGTTTGAAAGCCGTGCAGCCGAGCTTCCGTCACACACAACGTACAGTTGGAGCCTGGAGGTGGCGTCAGCAAGTAGCAGCGGGGGAAAGTGGAGGAAATGAGATTCCAAACACTACATTATGGAAAATGAACTCCTGGGGGGTTGGTATGGCAACCACAACCAAATGTGCCATTGCATGTTCAATTTAACGTGCATAACAAATTTGCAGACTTGATTAAATTCGTAACATATTAAGGAGGGCTGTATATAAAAAAGAACTCGGAGCCTGCAGCGAGTGAGATTGCACAGAGAGCGGGAACATAAATGGCAGAACAGTGATATTTAAGCTGCGCGTCGAGCACAGGAGTCGACGTGCAGGTAAAAGATTGAGCCCCGCGCTCTTTTACGAGTCTACTCAGATCTCGCCTCCATTCTGTAATCTCCACTCTGGCAGGGCTGCTCACAGCTAAATGTAATTTTTCTACAAAGTGCATTCCAGTGGCCTTCAGCCAAGAGGGGAAAAATCATTCATCATTTCAGGAAACTCTGAAAATATACCAGTTAAAAATACAAAAACAATGCAGCGCTGGAGGATGGGAGTTGCGGCAGAGAAACTTCTCTCAGAAAAGAAATAAAAAATAGATCTCTTTCCTCGTACTTGTGATGTCAGGATTAATTAACAAATGGCGGCACAGTAAGATTCCTATAATTAAGCTCTTTAATATGATTAACATGTATCAATTAGCCGACTGACAATTTGCATAATGTATAATGTAAGCACATTGTTCTATACTGTAATGGTATTAACACACCATTTACAATGCTGTCACTGCCTGATGATTCTGTGATTAGGATTCTGCATCAAACACCGTCCTGCTTCACCAGGGTAAATCTGAACACGCTTCTGAGCAGAATTAGACTTCAGAGGTCCTCTGTCTCTCGGTGGATGATTGAACAGAGATTGGGGAAACAGCTGTGGCGGTGAGCCTGCTGTATCAGCACGGAGGAGGAAGGATAAGAGGAAGACAAAAGCTCCACGTATCGGAGGGGTGTATGTGTCCGCCGACAGACAGCAGAGAGCGGAGCCCCTTCACACAGCTCGCTATCAGACAAGCTAACACACTCCTTCCCTATCTGACAATGAGTCCTACAAACCCCAAGCATCAACAGAGGCTCCTTAAGATGGGTTTTTCAAATACATGAGAATTCATTTTGTCCTCTATAACAACAAAGAGTCTACTAACTAATTAAATCCAAGAAGTCTCCTTTGGTTTTGAGGAATTCTAAGTGTGAACATTTAAAGTTTATCAATAAGTTTGGACACTGTAGATGATAACAGGTATTCAAAAAATTATTGTCAGATGAATGGACAATGTTGCTAAAATGTTTATTTTCAATATAAATGAAGTTATTAATGCCATGTTGATAAATCGCTTAGACTTTCAAATGTGAATGTCAATAAAAACTTCAAAAAAGTCCAAAGGACATTGTTATAAAAAATATGTCAAGCTGAAGGAATTTTAAATGAACTGATACAGAAAATCCATCATGAACTATTTGTAAAATTACCACATTTGTACGTATTTAAAATACGTGTGTTATTTCAAAAGCAAAAACGACTAAATGTGATGTTACCAGGTTCCTTAAAGAGAGAATTGGCTAATTTTCTTGAAATTTGAATCTCAATAAAAACTTTCCAGAGTCTAGACATTTCAATATTATTGCCTATTTTGGAAATTGGTAGGAAAACAAAAAAAAAGTTCTCCTGTCACTGTGGGGGCCTTTTCCCACAGATTTTAATGGTACAGAATAAACCATGAATTGAATAATCTAGAAGATAATTTTCAGATTAATCGATATTGCCAAAATGTTTGCTGCCATTTAGTCTGATTTACAATCCAAAAGATACTCTGTTTCCAATGATATACAGCAAAGAGAGCCAGAAACATAAAGGTTTGTGGTGATCCTTTAATCGTGACTTATCAAATCTTTTGAGATTCATTTTAGGTCAATAGTCAAATTAGTTAGTGGTCTAATTGTGTGACTAGATTGTACTTTTGAACTGCTACCTGATCACCATGAGGTGAACATACAGTGACGTGCCGCCTGTAAAACAAACAGGCAGATGCCGGGCGACTCAATGTAGTGAAGGCTTCCAAGCACCTTCCATAATCAGACCTCTGGCTCATTTCATCTGTCAAACACTCCTCGCTGCCCTCCGTAAAACACCCTATTTTCACCCTTCAAGGAATAACATTACATCACTCGGCCAGTCATTTTTATAAATGGAGGATCCCTTAGGCTTGAAACCTTACACTACACAAACACAGGGCCACAAGAAAGCCGGCCTTTTGTTGAGGTTGAGAGGGAAAAAAATTAAACAGCAAGTCAGAGCAGCACATTTACTGAGCCGCTCAGTCAAGGAGTGGTTCTGTTTGACACCGCAGAGAGATTTATGATGTTGGTGAAGTGTTTACAGAGGTCAAGGCGGCTCATTTTCCAAATCAGTTTGTCAAGCATTTGCTTATCTAAAGAGGCCTTTTCATCAATCATAAAAAAACTGATGGTGAGGAGAAAACTGTTTCAACTATCAGTGTTTTAACAACAAAATAAGACAGAAAAACTTGGATTACGTTGTTAGATATTTTACCAGCCTGTTAGGTTACATTCAGTTAGTGGAAGGGTTAGGTTTCAAGGGCCAATAGCAGCGGAGTCAAATTGTTTGGATATATTTTTGGAACGTCTCCTAACAGAGCGTTGCTGGGACCCACAAAACAAAACAAGTCGCACCGTTTTTACCTTTGCTCCACATTTTGGACGCTATATTTAATATGCTTTATATATTTTACGCTTCATCTTCTTAGGATTGCCACACACACACACACACACACGCACGGTGTCTGACAGGATTCCTTTGAAGTAAAAAACAACCCAAATATGCCTGGAATGAAACCGCGTGAAGACGATGTCTGTCAGAAAAAGAACTTTAAAAAAAGCGAGCGTGGTTTAAATAAAGTGTTCCTTCCTCTCGAGTGTTGCTGCACCATTGTTTGTTTATACTGCACAATATTTCTGTTGGCCATCCCTCACTCCAGCCCAGTAAAAATACACAGAGGGGGTCAGGAGTTCAAGTCCTAGATCAACACTGGCATTGTGTCCTGCAGGTGCTGTCAGCAGCTCCGGGGATGGAAAATATACACAAGCAGCAGCAGCAGCTCTGTGGATACACTCCGAGGATACACTGAGGATACACTCTGAGGAAACATTCTGAGGATACATTCTGAGGATACACTCTGCGGATACATTCTGAAGATACATTCTGAGGATACACTCTGAGGATACACTCTGCGGATACATTCTGAAGATACATTCTGAGGATACACTCTGAGGATACACTCTGAGGATACACTTTGTGGATACACTCTGAGGATACACTTTGTGGATACACTCTGAAGATACACTCTGAGGATACACTTTGTGGATACACTTTGTGGATACACTCTGAGGATACACTCTGAGGATACACTTTGTGGATACACTTTGTGGATACACTCTGAGGATACACTCTGAGGATACACTTTGTGGATACACTCTGAGGATGCACTCTGAGGATACACTTTGTGGATACACTCTGAGGATACACTCTGAGGATACACTTTGTGGATACACTCTGAGGATACACTCTGAGGATACACTCTGAGGATACACTTTGAGGATACACTCTGAGGATACATTCTGAGGATACACTCTGAGGATACACTGAGGATACACTCTGAGGATACACTCTGAGGATACACTGAGGATACACTCTGAGGATACATTCTGAGGATACACTTTGAGGATACACTCTGAGGATACACTCTGAGGATACACTGAGGATACACTCTGAGGATACACTCTGAGGATACACTGAGGATACACTCTGAGGATACATTCTGAGGATACACTTTGAGGATACACTCTGAGGATACACTCTGAGGATACACTTTGAGGATACACTCTGAGGATACACTCTGAGGATACATTTTGTGGATACACTCTGAGGATACACTTTGTGGATACACTCTGAGGATACACTTTGTGCAGGGAAAAAACTGAAACGTTGAGTTTAATTAAATGTATTATGTCAACAGATTACACATGACTGTATTAAGTTAGTTGAAAGCAATCATTTTAAGTTCAAATTAAAAACATTTAGTTCAACTTAATATTTTTGCTTTCAACTAACCTAATACATTATGTGGAACCTGTTGACATAATACATTTAATTAAACTCAACGTTTCAGTTTTTAAGTGTAGGGCTCACTGAGGAACACTCTGTGGATACACTCTGCACTCACAGCTCGGGACTTAGAAGCTACAGCTGCAGCTAAAGCTGTTGGACTACATGCACTCGGAAATATTAAAGAAGGCAGTGGGAACGTTTGTTAGGACAGGACGGTTTGTTTCTTCGGATCAGGTTCTATCACACAAATACTATTGTAAATCCAATAGCATTTTTTATTCTTTCAGCCTTCTGTCAAAGCCTTAATTTAACGTCAGTATAAAGAACCTGAAGTATATACTTTTATTAATACGTACAGATCTGCAACCATTGCAGATGGAAATAGCTTTTAGCTATAATCTGGCTAATAGCATCTTTTCTCTCTTTGAGATTAATTTTACGCATGGTCATTGTTCAATAAAGACATTAAATTCAACTTAAATCAAACTAAGTGAATCCACAGAAGATGTTTTAGCCACTGTTTTAATTGTTAATCATAAATCCCTTAAATAACATGCAGTTGTTTTAGATTATGCTGTATTCATCCACAAAAACGAATTTTTATTTGTTTCATATCATATTTAAATGAATATTTGAAAGTGTTGGACTGACAAAACAAAACACTTAAAGAAATCACATTGGGATGGACATTTTTCCTTATTTTCACACTTTTTCAAACCAATATAGTAAAGTAGAAAATAACCAGCAAAATAATCAATAATAAAACTGACTGTTAGTTGCAAATGACCAATACTTCCATTCAACCAACTTTAAATCATGAGAATAATTTGAACATCCACTGACCCTCACAGCTAGAAGTTAACATCTAGACATCCATAAAACTTAAACTAAAAAGCACATGACATTAAAAAAAAGCTTATACCCTCGTCAGTGATTTTAATAGATAATAATTGATTCCCAAAGGAGACCATTCCACTAGAGGGAGCAACAAGCTGTGACTATTTTAAAAATATTTTACACAAGTCAGTTCATATCGAACTATTTCAAAGAAATGAGCAAAACAATACTGACAACATCCAACTGTGAACCTCCCAGCACCCTGAGTTCACCAGGAGGCTGCTGTTATTCCACACGTTCATAATGAATTACCAAGCTCTATATATGATGAGCGGACCTAATGAAGCACTACATTCATATCATGACTTTTTCCCCCAATGTGTGAGAGGGAAATTATGATTTTTGACCGACATGCTAAGTGGAAATGGATCTTTTTAACAGTATTATTTACAGTAAGTGATGGCAGGGCCACCGCTTTGAGTATGGAAAAGCTTTTTTACTCACAACTTTTGATGATATTTGTACTGTAGCAACGCTTTAACACAAACTTTCATAAGAAATGTGACATTTTAAAATGAAAATTACCAGAATAAATGTCAGTTGACTATAATTCCATCTCAGATCAGAAAAATAACACTTAGATCTTTGAGTAACCAATAACAACGGATAAATACTACATACTATGATCAACACTAAACTCTACATATTTCTTGCTTGTTTATATTTCTACTGCTTTACCAACTGTATTTCAATAGTTAAACTGCAGGTCCGTTTGTTGCAGGAATTACAGATAAATAAAATGCTTTTGGCAATAACTTCCTTTTTTTACCAGGTGTATTTATTAATTTGCACCATCCCTTCTCTGAAATAAAGCAAACTAAGTGAAAGCATCTGAACTGTTTCTCACTGGAACAAAGCTAAGCTGATGAATAAAGACTCCACAAACAGGACAGCAGATCTCCTGTGTAAAGCTCCGTGAGCTTCACCTTAGTATTTATAGGTTGCCAGCAGAAACAGAGAAGAATGGCTTTGCAGGCAGGAAGAGGTCCAAGCTACTTTGTACTCTCAGCAGAGCCGAACTTTGGATGAACTCTGAGGAGCGCCAGGGAGTAAAACACTATGCATAACTGTGTCACTCCCCCTCCTTAAAACCTACCAAGACAACAGAGTGCTTCAAAAAGCCCCCCCCCCTCCGCTCTCTCCTGAGGCAAGGGGCGACTCAAGATGAACTCCCGGGCTTAACTCCTATGGAAACCTCAGTGAGAGCTTCCATGAAAGCACCAGGTGAGGGTGGCACCAGAAACAACACAACAAAGGTCAAGTATGAAGAGCAACTTTCTAAAGTTGCTCTTCATACTTGACCTTTGCGAAGCAACATCTTCCTCATCCTCCATCCTTTCCACTTGATTTCATGCCCTAATGAGTGTGAAACACGCATAAAGCAATGCAATATCTCAACAGTGTAACTTCTGAAGAGTCCTATCAGTCTAAAGACAGGAAATAAAAAGATGAGCTATCTGTCTGAAGTGCACTGAATTCCATCTGTGCCAATTTCTAAAATGTCACAGGGAAAATGATTTGGAAACATGACTTACGCCTCCTGTGTTACGTTATTTCTCTCCTAGCAATTATTCTGCTGACATGCTCCCTCACAACCGCTTTAATAGAGAGACACAATACGCAATAGAATGAGACGTATTCACCAGACTGACAGTTAACTCACAAGGGGAGACATCAACATGCTTGTGACTATTTTTTTCTCTATTATTCCACAATAGCATTAAAAAAAAAACTCATTCTTATTTTGACACGATAATTGACAAGGACTGCTCGAGGTAATTGTCCACAGTTCCTATTGTGAAAGAGTTTAAAACGACTTCATGAGCTACAGGAGGAAGCACGTGTCCTACATGTCAGTGAAATTTATATGCTGGATTGTGTTGTGACTGAATATCCTACACCAGGTTCTGCTAAGATCTGAATAGCAAATTACCCTTTCTTGGTAAAATAGCCCAAACAGAGCGGCTGGGGTTTTCTGGCTACTATTAGTGAGAAATAGTGTGTGCACGGTGTGTATTTCACCTAGTTAAGGAGTAATTCTTCTACAGAGTATTTCTTATTATAGTGCAGAATGAATTTAAACGTACCTGTTTTCTCTTTGATTTCACACAAGACATTGAAAAGAGCTGGCTTCATTCTGTGACAGTTCAGAGCGTGTTTCCTGCAACACAAGAGCGGCTTCATCATCACACCACACACACACACACACACACACAAAGACTACATCTAATACCTCTAAATTATGAACAAGGCTGCATGCTAACAATTTTTCTTTACATTTAAGATAAATGCCACAGTACAAATACAGGCACAAACAATAACATAGATTATTAACATCTAGTATGTGTTCTCCTGCTACATCCCTTTATATCAAGAAACACATTTTATTTAGCTTTATCTGCTGTTTTTTACATTTGTAAAATTCTTAAATTATTGCTTCTTTTACCAACTTTAATCATTATAAAAAAACATTTTCAATGTAAAACTTTTGTCAGTTTTACATAATTTGGAGGATTTTACAAAATATAAGATACAGTTATGCATCATACTCTGTATAAAGTTGTTATATAATAGCTCTTCATTTAAACTCGGTGATTACATTAGGCTTATACATTTTGAAAAAAATCTTGACTGTATTAAAAAATATATTTTTTTGTCTCCTTAATTCAACTTGACTGAATTAAAGTTATTTAATTTACAGTCAATGGGCGACACGTTGGCATCTGACAGAAATATTATTACTTTTATTTTCTCTTCCAGGAGCGACTTATTCATGCGGAGTGTGCAGGCATGCCATCGTCAGTTTTATCGGCACAACGCTGTGCAAAGCACTATTTTTACACTCCCATCTACACTGCACTGTATTGCAAATTAAAAAAAACCAAAATATGTTCTCTAGTTTTTCTTTCCCTTTCTTTTTTAATGTGCGCATAGTTTGGCCGCCTCCTCCTCACTGGATGGACATGTTTACCTGGCTTGTGCTTCGTCCAGGCTCTGGTCCGTGATGGTCATAATTTGCTGTAAAATGTCTCCAATGTCCTGTTTCCTCCCGTCGCCGTCCGTTCCTCCGGTGCCTTCCTGCATGTGCTGCGGCAGGCCGGGGTGCCCTGCCATGCCTACCCCGGTGTGAGAGTGCATCAGCCGCGTCTGCTCGTCCATCTCTTCCTCGCTCTTATCTAATTCTCAGTGGCGCTCTCGCTGCTGAAATCCTGCAAAAATGCATAAAAAGGAGGAAAAAAAGAAAGGGGAAAACAATCCCGGTGGTGTTTTATAATATTTGCGCCCGGTTGTTCCTCGCTGCTTGTGGCGCGGGGGTGTCGTAAAGGGGGAGGGGGAGGGGGGGTAAAGCGGAGATCCGAGCCCTCCTGCTCTCTGGCTGCCTCTCTCTCAGCTGGTCGGAGCTGAATGTGAAATCTGATCTGAAGTGCTGCTGCCTTCACTGGAGAGCAGGGTGTGCGTAAAAAGGCTGCTGAACATGAACTAGGACACGTTTCTCTTGTAATGTGGCGCAGTGATTCCGCTCCTCCTGCCAAATTACAATAAAAAAAAGTGACTGTGAGAAATAAGAAGTGTGGATTTATTTCACTCACTCCATCCCCCTTTTGCTTTTGTCATGTACAGTACAGGCTGGGCAGAGCGCATGAGAGGCAGACTCCGCCTACGCGACATGATTGGGAATATAAGACCATTTAGCCCCACCTTGAGGTGCCTCTCATGCAACGTCGATCATTGCACTGTAAAGGTGGATGCGGAGGAGAAGCTGGGAGATGTGGGATACTATGGAGTGATGAATAGAGACTCAACTCCAGATAAATAAGAGAAGCTGACACAGAGGGTCTGCTCCAGTCCCCCCCTCTGACCCCAGCAGGAGCACCCAGGCAGTGGTGGTTCTAGACCAATCTTAGGGGGGCACTCTGAAAACTGAAACGTTGACATTAATTAAATGTATTATGTCAACAAATATCACCTTACTGTATCAGGTTATAAGCAATACCATTAAGCTGAACCTTGTATTTTTGTTTTTTAAACTATTATTATTGCTTTCAAATAACCTAATACTGCAATCTGTTAACATAGCTCATTTAAGTCAACGTATCTTGTTGAAGTCGACTTATATTCTGGTATTTTAGATTTTTTATTTTAGATTTCTTTCCGTTTAGACTACACAAAACTTATTTTCTGAATGAGTTAATCCTAGGTTGTTTTGCTATTGTGTTAAAGCGTTGGCTACAGTACAAACATCTTCATAATAAACTAAAGTGATTTAATCATTGCACATTTAATGCGGGACAAAACAGACAGTGTTCAACATTTTCAGTTTTGTATAACGTCATAGCGCACAAAAGAACATAAAATACCATTTAAGTAGTTCATTTTGTATTAAATTACATTATGAAAAACAAAATGCATTCTTCGGCTAGTTACAGCACAATGCTGCTTAAAATTGTGTTATCATTATAAACTCTTCCTTAGAGAGGGACACCAGCGGGGTCAAAGTTCATTGTTACAGGGGCTCTGGCCACCGTTGGCACCCCTCTAGAACCACCCGTGCACCCAGGGGCTCAACATGAGAACATTTCATCTCCACGCTGTGCCAAGATACAGTACAACCCAAACTATTGGCCACCCCTTTGGTTTTTTATAATCATTGCAGAGATAATGTGATTAAAGATTTATGGCTGGAAAATCCATCCTCTGATGAGACATCTTTATGTAAAGCACCTTTGTGATGCTCATATTTCATTTCTGAGCACAATCAGACACGCTTGTTTTTGTTGCAGAAGGAATCGGATCAGAGACATTCATTTTCAGGTATGTTGCAGGGCTCCGCTTGGCTGGCTCTGGCAGGGTCCTCCTAATGTAAGGCGGTGACCCATGTTGCGCAGCCAAGCAGCAAGGCCCGAGTGTGTCTGGCCAGGCTGAAAAGTGCCCTTCAGGCCCAGAGCTGCCTCACTGCCACGACTCCCCTCCGCCACTGAGAGCCATTCAGAGGGAAGAGCAGAGGAGGAGGAGGAGGAGGAGGAGGGGCAGAAAAATAGAGCTCCAGTGTGGAACTGAAGTATGAACAGTGCTGTGCATATCATCAGCGTGCAAGTATACATCTGTGACACACATTGTATGTTAATACGAGAGTGGCAAAGTGTTTTATTGTGAGCAGATTAAAATCAAACCGGAGTGAAACTGCTACCTGCGATATTAATCCAATTTGGCGAAAAAAAGATCAGTGTAAACAATGTCTTTCTGAACCAATGCATTGCTCAGAAATACAGACATTGAAATGAGAAAGATGTTTCCTGTTGAAAACAATCCAAGCCCCTGGAAACCTACTTCCAATTGTTATACATTATTTTCATATTATTAAAAAAACGGTATGTTTTTGTTTAAACTGCATTGTTCATGTGCAAGTTTACTTTATATTTGTTTTTTTCCCCTGCATGTCTTGTTGCACTCCTGCATTTATCGGCAGGTTACAGACACCTGTACATCACTGACGGCTAGAAACCACTGGCAGAGTTATGTATCACGTCCTTGTATTTTGCACATGCATCAGTACAAACACAGAAGGGACTCTCCTGTAAGAACACGGCAACATAGTAATAAAAGTAACTTGAAATATTCAAAAGAAAACATCCTTAGGTATTATTTATGAACACTTAAAATTCTCTGGCAAAACTCTGGAAAAGGGTCTGCCTGCGGAGGTTAAGCCTCCAGGTACCACCTTCTCCCTCACTCTCTTTTGGGCCTGAGTTCGGAGGAAGTGGTTTCAAAAATGGTGTATGCCAGAGATGTTCATAGCACGTATCAATGGGCTGAATAATAAACCTGCATGGATTGCATCAAAACACCACTATAAACAATATGTTAATATTTTCGAAATAAGTGTCACTTGTAAAGTCAGCTTACATTCAGTAGAAAATAGCTTGTAGTAAACTAAAGATTTTGATAAAGTTTGGTAGCTATGCTAATGTCGTAAGAAAACTAGTTGGAACATTATTACATTTATCTTTTAACATTTTCTCCGTTGTGCTTTTGGACACGTTAGTTGTCTGACAACATTAGCATAGCTAGCTAAAATGAGCAAACTTGTAAAGTTAGTGCCCTATTTACTGGTTAACGTTACTTTACTTGAGTTATAGTGGTATCGAAATATTAAGGCTGTGATGTTAACCTTGGTGTTTTTTGGTAAACATTGTGTCATAGACAAGATACAAGGAAATAATACAATGCGCTTTCAAATACAGCTGCATGTACTTTGATGATAAAGAAGCTTGATGAACACAATTCTTTCTACTTTAACACACGTGATAACACAAATGAGACCAAAATAGGTCCTGGCAATAGAGGTTGCTCCCAGCTCCGGAGGTAGGCCTAAGCCTGGAGTTCTCTAGCAAAACGCTATTGCTAAATCTTGATTGGTGGGTACATTTCATTTGTTCCAACTGAGGCGAAGACACTTTCGAAAATACAACCGCTCCATTACTATAAAAGTTCTATGTACCCATCTTATAAAGGCTGTTTTATATTCTCCTTGATATTACACTATTTAAAAATCATCAAGCTGAAGAAATTTCCCTTCTCACAATTCAATATATACAACTGGGATGCACCCACTGGAATTCCTCTGTACAACCATTAGCATATTTGAGTTTGAGGTGCAGTGGCAGTGACATCTCAGACTGTCTTCCTGAGCCTCAGGTGGAGCTGCGGTGCATTCCTGGAGCTAGGTACTCTCCCTGTAGGAGCTCCTGTGAAGCAGCGGCTATGTAAATTGGGAGTAGAATATGTATGATGGATAATGGTAAGTGTGGTAAGTTTCCATGCCATCTGCTCAGTAGTAGAATAATGAGAATACCTGAGGGGGTCTCTGTTACACCAACATCCATATGACTCTCCAACATCTGCTAAGTTACGTTAGCAGGGCCTTTAGAAATCTAAATATATGCTGATACTTTCAGGCTACATGGCAAGGCAAACAAATCACAGAGCTGGCAGTGATCTTCATCCACTCATTGCCAGGCTGATGTATGATCAGCCATCACTAGGGATAAAACAGGAAATGCTTAGAGGTCCTGTAAAATGCTTAATTTCTAGTGAAGACGTAAGCGATATATTATGGAGTTGTTTGCAGAATACATACATTTCCCCTGCAAGGGTCCCTTTCATATTAGTGGGATTCTGTGATATGGTCACAGTTATTAAAAAGGCAGAGTCGAACAGGAGTGGCAAATATAACGCCCAGGTGTAGGACAGAGCAGCAGCTCTGCACTGTAGATCTTGCAGAACACCGGCACTGTGCAGCGGAAAAAACCTGACCAAAAGTAGTTCACATACATTTGATCAATAATAATTTATTAATTTGTATTTTTAATTAGAAATGTAGCATTTATTCCTCTCTTTGTAGGATTTATGTTCCTGTATGCAGCCAAACCTTGGCGGTTGGCCGATTTATTTGTGGCTGACCTTGCACCTCTTTCACACGGTCCCCAGGAAATGATTTTAGGCACAGCTAGTGAACAAAGGTATTCACAAATGCACTACACTCAGGAATATATTCCTTATTAATATTTCCGTCCTGTGCCTTTTCACACATCTCATGGCAAAATGGAATGTCCAGGAGATGGCTTAATTGCAAAACATATGGAGCTCAATGCTTGACGGAAGACGTTATTTTCCGGAACACGGCAAAAGCAACATTTTTGAAACGTGAAAATGCTCTTTTCCACCGAGAAATCCATACGTGGCGTTTTTTGTTCTTCCTGTATAATAAAAAAAATACCCTCCATTTCTGATGTAAGTAAAGCTAATGTAACAACTTAGCTAACTTCTTCTGCAGCAGTTTGAGCCCAATTTGGAGCCGTCGTTTTTTTAGGCCATTGCAGTAGCTCCTCACAGACTTGAAGGACTCTGATTGGTTCCGGACAAAGGCTGCCCAGACGCATTATTTGAAGCCTGACAAGATTGATTTTCATGTGAGATGTGATTTCGTGAGAATCCAGATGCCTTGCAAGGTAATTGGTGAAGGTACATGAATGCGTTTTTGCTAGCTATATCATAAGTCTTCCTGAAAATCACGTTTAGTCCCACCCTTGTCCAGAGGGGGGTGGTTATGCACCTGAAGCTGTCGAAAAGAACAAAAGTCCCTTTCTATTATAAAAAAATTAAATAAACATATAAATGAATAAGTCTAAACCAGGCTACTGTATGGGAATAATATGGTCACTATAAACTCTCTTCAATGTGTCATCAGATTTAACTTCCTCTAGGAAGATTACCATATCGTATTAAAATGAAACCATAGTAAATACAAATGCCCACAAGTTCATTGAGTTCACTATACAGTAAATGTACATATCAGTACCACAGATCGAAACCAAATTATAAGCTTTCCTGTGTATCTGAAGAAAGGTTAACAAATCTGTTCGCACACAGTTTTATTTTTGCCATGTGATCACAGAGAGGCTCCTCAAATTTCAGATCTGCAGGGCATCGATAGAAGCACGAGTTCTCACTATTTTGGAATAATCTCTTTGGAAACTAACCCAGACATGCAACAGGCCTGAGAGTTCTCTGCAGAGCATTACACAGATATCTGTACAGGAAGAGCACAGAGGGAGACTGGAGGACGACGGGACCAGCAGCCAGTGGTCGGCTGGTTTCCATGGCACCTGAGAGAAAGACCTTTCTACTCCAGGCCCGGGGTCACACCATGTGATGAGGCTGTGGAGATAAATCCTCCCTTTCATCCTGCACGGCTTCTAGGCTGTGAGGAGGCAGCACTAATGGAACAGATTCATACACATAAGACTCTGTTTGATTCTAATATGTTTAGACTGAGAAGCAAATTCATGGGAGCTCCACATCCACTCTGTTTCCAAACATACAGCCCAGCATATATGTACAGCAGTCACAGCAGACAACTACTGTATGGAAAAAGCAAGAGATTGGTCTTCAGCTATAGTATTTGCTGTCTTACTTTTTACATTTAAAAATTGGCTCGGTTTTACACAATCATTGAGTCACTATGGCTGCCAAAGATAACTATGAGTGACCTGCCAATATCCACAATATATCCTTTGATGTCTTTGGCCACTATTTATAATCCCTTAATGTTTTTTCTAGCTTGTTCTTTTTATGTTTTTCTATTAGCAAAAGTTGTGGATAGTTCTGCTACCTTTTTAGTTTCACTTCAAGGTTCCAGGCTAGCTCAGCCTGTACAAAAAGGTGGAGTTACAACACTGTAGGCTACTGAAAGTCAGTTGTTGCGAGACTTAGGACATCCTGCACAAACCCGACACTTTGTGAATAGCCAAGCTAGGGTCCATAGCAACCACATGTTTTATTCTGTTGGTCAAGATTGTTTTTAATGGCCTTGAGAATAAAGTGTGCACTACCACATTCCTGTGTTTGTTTGCAGACCAATTCTACATTGAAGATTATGTCACAGCAGCAGTACTATCTGCAGTATGAAATTAGTCAAACCAAACTATGCAGTAGAAAAGAGGCATTATGTTTTGATACGTTCCTTTTAAGATGTTGACAGGACAATCGATTGGATCTGTATGTTAAGCATTTATTCTTCCATTAAGCCCTTTAAGGATGCAGATGTTATTAGGACAGCAACCATGTTGAAAACTTTACATGAGACAGCTTCAAAAATGAAATGTCAAGGTGAAGACTTTGCGGTGTGTGAGCAAGCGTTACATCAAGATCCATGGTACAAGCTGGTTTCAGCAGAGTGGAGTACTTTTGGGAGGAGGGCTGAATGGATCAATACATCACAGAACAAAGAGGAACTGTGCTTCAGCAGGGGCCCCAGAACAAGACAGGCCCATTGCTCAACCACTGTCACAGCAGTGTATCCCAGGCATCTCACATGCATCTCACACAACAAGGACGGAGACAGATGTGGGGACGGTTGGATAAACTATAGCAACTCGGGACACAACCGGCACACATAACACATAAACTACTCCTGTGACAAACAAAGCTACTTCAGCTAGGTCATAATAGAACTGTCTTTTCTCATATAATAAAATGTTTTATTTAAGTGCAAGTGTGTTTAAGCTCGACTCGATTACCTTTGTTAGAGCCAATATTTTGATTTCATAAAAAATGCCACCTAATGGTGACGTACTTAAAGATGTCATGATCCTTGCTTTGTGTCTGTTTCCTGTTTTATTTTGAAATGTTATCCCTCTGTTGTGTCATGTGTAGTTTTACTTCCGGTCTTTTGGTTTTCCTTGTGTCTGATTGTTTCATTGTTGTCACCTGTTGCCCTCCTGTTTCTTCCTCCCCTCCCCAGCTGTGGCTTGTGTTGTGATTAGTGTCTTTGTATTTAGTCCTGCTTTCCCGTCTGTTCTTTGTCAGTTCGTTGTCGTTCTTCATGTGTCAAGTCCGGTGTTTTTCATGTCCTGGATTTCCCAAACTTTGTATTTTTGTAAAACAGCCTTTTGGAATAAAGCTCGCCTTTTGTTTAGACCCATACCTGCCTCACTTTGTTGCTCCACTTGGGTCCTATTTCCCCCACCCTTGACAAAAGACGCTGTCGAGGCACATTTTAAAATATTTTTTCTTTTATAAGCCTGTTAATAAAAAGAAATAGAGCAAGGACTTCCTAAGTAGTGTAGTATTTTATTAGAATGTAGCCTCTTTTGTCAGATTATTTTTTTTTACTATTGTAAAGGCCTGTTTTCTTTGTTATCTGTGTCAAAATGTTTGTTATTTTATTTTGAGCAAACCCACTGCACAATATCATCACCATCTGAGGCCAAAACAAGTCAACACAAATGTTAAGTAAAAGAAAAACGCGTTAGAAAATGTCTGTTTAAGGCATATAGTGGCTCGAAAGAAAGAGAGATAAGGAAGCCGTTAGCAAACATTGTAGATAGTAGCCTGACCGGTATTTGGTACTTTTTTTTGGAGCCAACTCAGCCAAAGTTCCAACTGAACCAAACTGATCCAAAAGGAATGGAACCCAGATGGCTGTGGTAAGTTCTCCTACCAAGTTTTTTTTTTTTTTTCACTAGAGGCAGATTTGCAAATACGGTATCCCCAATAAATAACGCCATAATCAATTGAACAAACATAGACAAGATATGCAGCATCACAGTGACAATGAGCTAATAAACGCACCTACACTGAGGGAACTATCTGCAGTTAATATCGACAAAAGCACCTGTTACCAAAAATGGAGTGAAATGGAGCGGAGCCATACCATGCAGTGGAAATTCTGAAAAATATCTTGTTTGCTGTCATATCAGGATTTTGTTGAGAAAAACAATATGCCGTATTCTTAAAAGAACAGCTCAACAGTTTGGGAAATATTGACTTGTCTCTGTGATGTTGCCCAATCTATCAGTCAATTGATACGCTTGTTTAAGAGCTTCTGGTAAACGAAGTGTAATCATTGGAAAGAGCCAGGCTAGCAGTCTTAATGCTGAGCTAGCTGCTGGTGGTAGCTTCATAATCACCATACAGGCATTAGAGACTTGATCTTCTTATTTAACTCAGTAAAAAAGGTAAATATGAGCATTTCCTCAAATATCAGACTATTCCTTTAAACACAAATCATGTGTTCGACACGATTCAGCTGAGTATCGGGAAGTAATGTGACTGCTAATGTGATCATCATATTAAATTGACTTGCCCAACACTGGCATTAGCTATAATCAAATAATAATTTGCAAATAAGAAAATGACAGACTATGTACTTGGTTACAATTAGATTTCTCTACAGTTGTTTACCAATTGTATGATTCTACTTTAGAGGAAGATTTAAGGCTTGAGAATGCTCCAAACTAACTTATTTAACTTGTATTAGGTATTCTACAGTCATGTCTTAAAGCAAATGCATATTAACCTACAAGATGATAGATACAAATGATGGTCTTTTTAGACACATTAGTAGGGAGGCAGTTGGTTGTACACGAGAGGGAAAAATGAGTCTTGTGAAGAATGAACATTTCATACCACACCTCCACCCACCTCGATATCGTTGCATTAAGGGTGCTTAACCTTTGGATTGTCCATTTTGGAAATATATGAAACTTCAAGAAAGAGGGTTTTCTCGCTGATGGATCTGACATTCATTATGTTTGAAACAGGCAAGGCCTAAAAAACATGGGTCAACAACTTTAGGACTTTTTGGAACGGTTAAAATGTACTCTCATCTGCATGCCACATACCGTCTTTCATAGCCAGGGAAAGAAGTTTGGTGGCTAATCATTTAAAGGTCCCTTATAGGGCTGTCACTTTTTGAAAAAATCACAATCAATTTTTTAGGCTTATATTTTCATAGAATCGATTGTAGAATCGATTATCCACGTCTACGTTTCAATTTTCAAAATAAAGGCCAACACACTGCCATTAAGACGAACGTAAAGAGGGCGCAAGAGACGTACAGGTCGGCATTTCTGATTATTTATTGTGTGAAGTTCGTGTATAACAAACAGGAGCATTCTCGAAAAACAATAAGCAGTATGGACTGCCACAACATCAATGACGAAAAACATTACTGCAGGCTTCTGGCTGTGTTTTATGCCTCCTCATAGTTGTAGTGCTGCTGTGATATGGGAACTCACGATCGCACTGTTGCATACCACTTTGTCCTTCTGCATAGTTTTGCCTTCTGCCCAAAATCCGAAGTGCTTCCATATCGAACTCCTCATGTGATTAGGGGTTATCACCAGTGCTCGAATTACGTGGGAGCCAGAGGGAGCCGAGCTCCCATAGAGTGATGACTGGCTCCCATGAAAGCAACAAAGTCAAATTTTTGAGGGGGTCTCTCATATCTGAAGGTGTCTGCCATATATTGCATTGTAATTTAATCGTAAACAACACTCATTATCCATCCCTTTGCGGTCTCCAACCATTAAAGACGTTACATTAAAATAGGCTAATACCGGACGTGCTTATACGCTCAAGAGCGCAGCATACTGCACTTCACCACCACACCACTAGGCTACGTGAGCAAACTGGATAAGATCGATTTGACAGCACTCGCAAGTCAGAAGAAGTCACATAAAAATGTGCTTTTGAGGTAAAGACCAACAACACATCTTAAATTTAAATGTAATTGCCAGTTATGCCGCCGAAAAAAAGGCCACCTGCACCGAATTCATATTCGGCCCTGACCAGTTTCGGTTTTACCACTAAAAAAACAAAAATAGTTGCAGATTTAGAATCAGAAAATGGCCTAGCAACAGCTAGTTCTAGCCAGGCGCCTAACTCTACTGAGCCAGAGTTGTGGCTACAACCACTCATCATGATGTTTTAGCTGGGACACTTACCAATGACGATGAGGACGTTGAGGAGGAATTGGACGGAGAAGAGGCTGCGGAGACGGGGTCGGGGTCCGGGACCGATATGGAACTGAAGCACCTGCGCCACCTGCCTCAGAACTGGGGGCTCACACAGTGGCGATCGTGGAAGGAGAGAAATCCATGGTTGTGTACAAGTGAGAGTGGCCTTGGGTGCGCTCCCTGCCAGGCAGCAAAAACTCTCTTGCTCCATGAAAAAAAGACTGGGGTGCACCTTTCGGATGCATGGGTTAATGGGACCGTCAGTAGCTCATTGCAAAAGCAATTACGTAAGAAGATTTACCTGCACCGGGACAGCCTTGCTCATAAAAGAGCAGTGGAGATAGCAGAATTAAAACAAAAAGATGTTCTGCCCACCAAAGTTGTAGAGCTGAGTTTGGCTGCCATCGACGTTACATCAAGCTCATTTAGGGCGGCGTACACTATAGCCAAAGAGAGATTGCCATACACCAAAATGACGCCGATCATGACAGTTAATGAGCTTAATGGTGCAACAGTGGGCCCTGCACACCGCTCCGATCACTCCTGTGCTGCTATTGTGAAACATATAGCAGATGAAATGAAAAGAAGACTTGTTTCCCATGTCTTGAAACTCAACTCACGTATCAGCATAACGTTGGATGAAAGCACTGTGCATGGACGCTCCTATATGATTATCTACATGAGGTGCGATGTAACAGGTAATGGAGACGTAGAGAACGTGTTTTTGGACATTGTTGAGTTGGAAAAAGGAGATGCAGGATCTCTTTACAATGCGTTAAAAGACAGTCTTCAAAATGTGGGGATAGAGGCAGAATTTCTTAAGAGGAACTTCATCAGCATAGCCACAGACGGAGCCGCTGTCCTTACCGGTAGGCATACAGGACTCATTGAAAGACTTAAACAAGACTTCCCTCGACTGCAGGATGTACATTGCCTGGCACACCGATTAGAACTAGCTGTTAATGATTCTTTGAAGGCTGTGGCTGGGTGCAACCATTTTGACATTTTTATTTCAAAGCTTCATAGTCTGTATCACCAATCCACCAAAAACGCACGGGAGCTTGAAAATGCTGCTAGGGAACTAAACATGCAGATTTTAAAAATAGGCAAAGTCTTCACAATCAGGTGGGTGGCAAGCAGTTTCCGGACAGTTAAAGCTGTGGTGAAAGATTTTCCTGTTTTGGCACAGCACTTTACAATGGCCAGCGAAGATGCCTCGCGCAACGGTGTGGAGAGGGCGAAGTATGGTGGCCTACTCAAGCATCTGACATCTACTGGCTTCCTCTCCGATTTGGCAGTGATGAAAGATGTGCTTCGTGAACTGCAGGGGCTCTCATTGAGACTACAGAGAAGGGACACGTCTCTGGTGGATGGCAGCAGACAAATCCATCAAACCATCGAGATACTGTCTGCTATGAAAGAAGATGCCGGTAAAACGGAATCCAAGATTCGCGCAGGCATAGCAAGTGGTCGGTTCAAAGGCATTGTGCTTAGGGAAACGCAGCCTAAGATTAATAAACCCCAGTTTTATCAGTCCATCCTTGATAATCTCAGATCACGTCTTCCTGACAGTGAACTTATTGCCATGCTCAAGCCTCTAGATCAGCACTTTTGGCCTGCAGAGAGGTCAGACCTAATGCTATTTGGAGAGCGCGAAGTGGGGAGATTCGCAAAACTCCTCTGTGAATCTTCTACCGAGGCTATCGAGGAATTCCGAGATTGGAAGCTTCAAGGTTCTCAGGGGAATACTCTTAAGAAACTTATCGTCGCATGCCGCACTATACTCCCGACCTCAGCGGAGTGTGAGAGGGGTTTCTCGGCTTGCAATGACACAGACGATAAAACTAGGAACGGACTGCGTGCAGCGAGCCTCACTGCCCTGCTATTCATTGACTTGAATGGACCTCCTATTGAGAAATTCAACCCCGTGCCGTTTGTCCACTCATGGATTAAGAGTGGCCACCGGACATCAGCATCATGGATTCCTGGGCGCAGGCCCCAGCCAGCTGAGAGCAGGGCAGTTTGGTCTCTTTTGTCTCCGTAAAGCCCAACAAACATGATCAGAGCATCGAACTGAATTGTTACATGATGGGTGAGTTTTGTCTATATATGCGTTCATTGGGTTACATTATTTGACAAGTCCTGAGAATGTCATGTTTGCTGTTGAACTTGTGCTTTCTTCTATGTTGTTTGACAAAGCCATAGGCTACATAATGCATAACAGTTCACAGTCTAGCCTGTCCCTAAACTGAAATTCAAAAGAATATGTTTAATCTATTTCCGTAAAGCCCAACACGGTCAAACATGATCAGAGCATCGAACTGAATTGTTAGGCCTACATGATGCGAGTGTTTTGTCTATATATGCGTTCATTGGGTTACATGATTTGACAAGTGCTGAGAATGTCTGTTGAAGTTGCGCTTTCTTCTATGTTGTTTGACAAAGCCAATATAGGCTACATAATGCATAAGTTCACAGTCTAGCTAAACTGAAATTCAAAAGAATATGTTTAATCTATGTATTTGTATGTATTGCGATATTGGAATGAAATATGGACAATCAATAATATGTTTAAATTAAATGGAACCGATTTCTGTAAAACAAACCCCAAAAAATCTGTCTGTTGTGTTGTGCGTGTGTTACGTGTGTAAGTTGTGTCTACCGTGCGCAAAAGCGCCATTCGCACCTATTCGCGGCTATTTAATTGACATGTTAGGTTATGGGGGGGGGGGGCGGGGAGTCCAACTTGTTTTTATAAAATAGAGAGACCCCCTTGAAGACAAAAACATAATTCGAGCACTGGTTATCACTCGTCTCTCATGTCGCGCAGGTCTACGCGGTTGCCCTCCATTTTTTGGCAAAACACAGGATGTTTCCGGTGCGAAGAATTGGTGGGAATTTACTTTTTAGCCCTCGCAATGCCTACTGCACTTTCGGAATTCTTTTCTTTTCTGCTTGTTTGTGAGTTATGTTAATAATAATCATAATGAAATGAAATATTTTTTGTTTGTTTAATTCGTTAAATAAGTTATTTGGTAAAAATCGATTCCCTCTTTTCGTTTTCGAAACGTGTGTTGGTCGGTCCGATCGATTGTACAATCGATTCTCGAACGTAAAGTGACAGCCCTAGTCCCTTATTATGGTAAATGCACTTTTTGCTGTCTTTTATACATAAATATGTGTCCCCGGTGTGTAAGGAGACTCGCAAAGAGTCAGAAAATACAACCCTGTAGTGACTGTAATACACATAATTCACCTCCTTCTAAAGTGTGGTTCTACACACTGTTGTTTCATGCCTGTAAGTATGACCGTTGGTTTATGCTTGAAAGTACAACTGTAAAAAGGGATCGTGGTCCCTTTAATTAATCTGTGTTTACGATGACGTGGAGCCCCATGCTTGTTGGTCAGGACAGCGCCATCTTGTTTTGTTAACTTTGACTGTGATTAAACGAGACACGCATTCGTGTGCTGAACTGTAATGAACGTCTCCTGCGTTTCAATACGATCTCCACAGTGGTGACCCGACGTTTGTTTGCTGGACGTATCCAGAGACACAACACGACACGACACGAAAATGATGGTGAACGCTGTTACCCTCAAACTCCCCGAATTCTGGGAATCATCTGCGTCAGCATGGTTTGCCCAGACTGAAGCGCAGTTCGCGTTGCGTGAAATCACCGTTGATACTACACGTTACTACTACGTTGTATCAGCTCTTGGAAATTCAACAGCATCCAGAGTGGTGAGCCTCCTTAAAAATCCTCCCGCAGCTGAAAAGTATGCATCACTTAAAGCCCACCTGTTGAAAACTTTTGAACTGTCAGATGCTGAGAGAGCCAGCAGGCTTTTCTCCCTTCAGGGACTGGGTGACAGCAAACCGTCTGAGCTCATGGACCGTATGCTGGATCTCCTAGGTGAGCACGGACCCGATTTTCTTTTCATGCAACTTTTTCTGCGTCAGCTGCCTTCCCAAGTCAGAGCTGCATTAGCAAACACCACAATCACTGATTGTCGGAGACTGGCTGAAGAGGCTGATACATTTTTCCTGGCGAGTCACGGGCACTGTGTCATGGCGGCGCTCCTTCCCGCGCACGTTGTTCCTGTGCCACAGGACGATTCCGCACTCATTGCTGCAACATCTTCTCGTCGGCAGCAGTTTTCAGGCCGGCAGCAGTCTACAGGTCGGCAGCAGTTTTCAGGCCCCCAGCAGTCTTCGGGTATGTGTTTTTACCATGAGAAGTTTGGACCGAAGGCTCTTAAATGCCGTCCTCCATGCAGTTTCGGCGGGTCGGGAAACGCCAGGGCCGGCGCTCAGTAGTGGCCATGAGCGTTGGCCGCGTAGGCAGGCTGCTTTTCATCCGTGACAGCATCTCCGGACGACGTTTCCTGTGCGACACGGGAGCACAGAGGAGCGTCCTGCCTGCATCCCGTTTGGACATTGCGACCGACAGCCATGGCCCCCCTATGGAAGCTGCTAATGGGACCCCCATCCGCACATATGGAAAGAGATATGTTGAGTTGTGTTTCGGAGGGCATCGGTTTGGCTGGGATTTTGTTACAGCCAACATTGCTTTTCCCCTCCTTGGTGCCGATTTTTTGTGTGCACATGGACTGTTAGTGGATGTCAAGAACCGCCGTTTGATTGACGCTGTCACGTTTTGTTCATATACGTGCACGCTCAGCAGGGCTGACTCCATACAACTGTCTAGTATGCTCTCATCCTCAGATGATTTCCAAAGTCTACTGGCTGGTTTCCCGGCCCTCACTCAGCCCACTTTCTCGGCGTCTGCCGTGAAGCATGGTGTGGAGCACCATCTCGCCACTACTGGTCCACCCGTTTACGCCAGTGCTCCGCGCCTCGACCCGACCAAGCTTGCCGTTGCAAAGGCTGAGTTTGCTAACATGGAGCGCCTGGGCATAGTCCGCCGATCCGACAGCCCGTGGGCGTCACCCCTCCACATCGTCCCCAAACCCGGTGGCGGCTGGCGCCCGTGTGGCGACTACCGGCGGCTTAATGAGGCAACGACACCTGACCGATACCCAGTCCCGAACATACAGGATTTTTCATCACACCTGGCTGGTATGGTGATTTTTTCCAAGGTTGACCTCGTCCGGGGTTATCATCAGGTGCCAGTACACTCACTGGACATTCCCAAAACAGCAGTTATCACGCCATTTGGCCTGTTTGAGTTTTTGAGAATGCCGTTTGGCCTTAAAAATGCTGCTCAAACTTTTCAACGCCTCATGGACTCTGTCCTACGACACCTGCCCTTTCTTTTTGTGTACTTGGACGACATCCTGGTAGCAAGCACGTCCAAAGCTCAGCATCTGGCGCACCTCAGAACACTTTTTGAGCGCCTCAGCCAACATGGGCTAATTGTTAACCCCGCCAAGTGCCAATTCGGTCTCTCCACCATCGATTTCCTGGGACACAGAGTCACCAAGGATGGTGCAGTCCCTCTCCCATCAAAGGTGGAGGCGGTGACACAGTTTCCACGCCCGCTCACTGTCAAGGCCCTGCAGGAGTTCCTGGGCATGGTGAATTTTTACCACCGGTTCATTCCTCGAGCCGCCCAGTTCATGCGGCCCTTGCACGAGGCCTTGAAAGGTAAGCCCAAGCACGGTGTAGACTGGACTGAAAGCAGGGTCAAAGCTTTTGCTGACACAAAGACAGCCCTGGCGAACGCCGCCATGCTGGCACATCCTTCTCCCTCAGCCTCCATTGCCATCACCTCGGACGCCTCAGACTATGCTGTCGGTGCCGTCTACGAGCAGTGGGTAGGCGGGGCCTGGCAGCCGCTTGCTTTCTTCAGCCGTCAGTTGCGCCCCAGTGAACGGAAGTACAGCACCTTCGACCGGGAGCTGCTTGGCCTCTACCTCGCCATCAGACACTTTCGTTCCCTGCTGGAAGTGCGACACTTCACCGCTTTTGTCGACCACAAGCCGCTGACTTTCGCCATGGCCAAGGTGGCTGAGCCGTGGTCCGCCCGCCAGCAACGTCATCTGTGCTACATTTCCGAGTTCACCACGGATTTACAGCACGTTGCAGGTAAGGACAACCAGGTGGCTGACTGCCTGTCACGGGCTGTGGCAGGGGCAGTCCATCTTGGTTTGGATTACAGCCGAATGGCAGCGGACCAGACCACAGACCCAGACGTGCAACACCTTAAGAGCTCAACTACTGGGCTGATGATGGAGGATGTGGTTTTTGGCGATACCAGCACCACGCTCCTGTGTGATGTCTCCACAGGCTCCCCTCGGCCAATCATTCCCATGGCTTGGCGACGACAAGTTTTTGATGCCGTCCATGGTCTCTCCCACCCTGGTTCTAAAGCGTCACAGAGGCTGGTTGCGGCAAAATTTGTTTGGCACGGCCTCAAGAAGGACGTTCGGGACTGGGCTAACACCTGTGTTGAGTGCCAACGGGCCAAAGTACACCGCCACACTAAAGCCCCGTTAGAGTTGTTCCCAGTGCCAGAGAGACGATTTGACCATGTTAACATTGATCTGGTCGGCCCTCTGCCCTCCTCTCAGGGTTTCACCTACCTGTTGACCATGGTTGACAGGACCACCCGTTGGCCTGAGGCTGTGCCACTGACATCGCTGGCATCTGTGGAGATGACGCGTGCATTTATCGGCACCTGGGTTGCCCGTTTCGGCACTCCATCAGACATATCCTCTGACCGGGGCGCGCAGTTTACGTCTGAGCTGTGGAACGCTGTTGCCCAGAGCCTAGGAGTGAAACTCCACCGCACTACTGCATATCACCCGCAGGCGAACGGACTCTGTGAGCGATTTCATAGGTCGATGAAGGCTGCTCTTCGTGCCAGCCTCAAAGACTGCAACTGGGTCGACAAGCTCCCGTGGGTAATGCTGGGCATCAGAACTGCACCAAAGGAGGACCTACAGTCCTCATCCGCAGAGCTTGTTTATGGCCAGCCGCTGCGGGTTCCAGGGGATTTTGTCCCTAGCACTACTGCCCCTTGGTCTGCAACTCTCCAACGAGCCACGCTACTGGACAATGCGAGGCTTTTTGCTCCTATCCCTACTTCCCGTCACGGCCTCCCTCAGTCGCACATCCCCGCTGGGCTTCAGACGGCTGATTATGTTTTCATTCGCCACGATGCCCACAGGGGACCGCTACGCCCGCCCTACGAAGGTCCATTCCGTGTGTTGGAGACAGGGGATAAACATTTTGTGGTGGACATGGGTGGCAAACCGGAGCGACTCTCTGTTGACCGCCTCAAACCCGCTCATTTGGATGTGGCTAGGCCCATTGAATTGGCCCAGCCCCCAAGACGCGGGCGACCTCCAGGTCTGCCCCCACCCCCTGCTCCCCTCCCTCCCAAAACCCCCACACTGCATGCCCCACACCCGTGTCATGGTGAGACACCTGCCGCAGTAGTGCCTCCTCTGCCTCCTGTACGGCACAGCCGTTGTGGCCGTTTAATACGACCACCTCACCGATGACTGTTTTTTTGTTTTTCTTCTTATATGGTGAATTCTGGGGGGACGTGTGTAGTGACTGTAATACACATAATTCACCTCCTTCTAAAGTGTGGTTCTACACACTGTTGTTTCATGCCTGTAAGTATGACCGTTGGTTTATGCTTGAAAGTACAACTGTAAAAAGGGATCGTGGTCCCTTTAATTAATCTGTGTTTACGATGACGTGGAGCCCCATGCTTGTTGGTCAGGACAGCGCCATCTTGTTTTGTTAACTTTGACTGTGATTAAACGAGACACGCATTCGTGTGCTGAACTGTAATGAACGTCTCCTGCGTTTCAATACGATCTCCACAACCCTCTCTTTTCCCCCTTACCCACATCTCTAAAAACGGGGGTACAAACGAGCTGATCCAGATTTGCTGCCGATATGATGTCATATTGGAAATGTGGGCTGGTTTTTACATTGAACTCCTGGCAATGTCCCGCTTACGTGACACCTCCCAACCTATCGTCCCCCATATACAGTCGGCGAGCTGAATCCCCTCCGCAGCACCTCTGTGTGTCTGTGTATTCAGCAGGATGTCTGCAGGAGGGACTTAAAGTAAAGTTGTTACATACAGTATATAATATATATAATGTCTCTGTTCTAGTGTTAAAACTGCATGTGCTCAAAAGGGGCGTGGCCAGCTTCAGGTCTGCTCAAATTTGAAGCGACAGTCACAGAATCAGCACTTGAAATAGAGGGGGATGAGGCAGGCTACAATGGGGGATCTGTTGGTATTTTGAGCAAAACAGACACGTTTTGTACAGATATTGCCCTACAATATATTGTTCAAATATAGCATAATAGAAGACCTTTAACGCCGTTCATAAGAATGGCCAGAGAGTGCCTTTATTAGAGATACAGTGCTGAAAGTGGGAGGGGGTGACATTGCCTGAAATGTTCCGCGGGCTTGGGAGTTGAACCTCTTTAATTTGCAGCAGAAACCGCATATTATTTGTAATATTAATTGTACTTTGTATGTTAATTATAGGGATCAAATGAGTACAAATTCATTAGAGTTGATGGTCGATTGCTCTCCCAATGTTGATATTATCCTTAATGATGATATATCAGACTGATTACAAGAACATCAAAAAATGGTACTTCATATCAAAAACGTTGCAGAACTTTGCCTTAGATGAACTTAAACAATTTAATTAGATGGTGCAGTGACTCACAGATTTGGGAAGAACTACCTCAGGTCTTGGGAATAACTGAAATAGACTTCCGACATTAAGCTGTGCGTGATCACTGCTTTTTCACTTGACCAATCCTTAGATACAATGTCAAGTCATCACATAAAGGTTACTTACAGTCTAGTTACCCTTCAAACACCAGCAGCTGCTTGCTCTTTCTATCATTCATTCACCTCTTTTTTTTCCAGTCACCTGTCATGTTTCTTATAACATTGTTTACGTCTCATGTCAGTGCAGGGCTGGCATATTTTCCCAGCACCTTATAGTCCAACCAGTGAGCTATTATAAAAGGGTAAAGATCTCTTACCTGAACTTTGAACAGACCCATCCTTGCCTTTAAATCCACCCTGTTTAGTGTTTGTGCTGGTGCGCTGCCGGAGACTTAAACGAAGCTATAATCAAACCCCAAGATAAATTAAGAGGCAAGCGTTGACTCAGCGTTTTGTTGCCCTAGCGATCCATTGACCCTGAGGGCCGGCAGCGAGAAAATTGAGAAATGCTCGTTTTAATGCCTATCCAATATATACGGCATCTACCTCGAGATGGGGCTGTGCAATCAACCACTAATCCATTAGACAGAGATGTTTTTCAAAGATTGACGCGTTATTGTGCTGCTGTCTGCACTGGCTCACGTTCAAGGTTAACCTTTTAGAGACGCCTGATTGTTGCTAGAAGGTTAAACAACACATTAACATGCATTAAAATATTAAATTATGGCTCCATTTACTATATGAGAGAAAAACAACAACATAAAAAAGGCTTTTAAAATTATGAAGGCAATTGATGAAGTGGGAGGCTGGAGCACGGGTGTTTACTCTGGGGGGGAAAACGAGGTTGTGGAAGTGAGATGGTTTTCAAATGGGCAGAGCGGGTGCAGTTCCGGCAGAATAAGGGTTTCTTTTATTGCCGGGTTAATGAACTGATGGTGAGGTCAAGTATTGAAGCCAGTTGCAATTAAGGTGACTTTTCCTATAAGAGATGGCCATTGCCTGGTATAAAAACGAGTTAAAACAGCCAACTGTACTGATTTCTGCAGCAACGTTTGCCGTAACGGAGCCACTCAGAAATAGCTATCTGCGGTAACGTGTGCTACATATATCTTCCAGCAAGAGTAAACCACACCGCAGGAGGCCGGAGAGAAGCCCCTCTCTGTTACAGTATATTGACAGTGGGAGGACTCTGAATAAGTGATGCCTCCTGTCTGCTTGAGTGAAATACAACCTTGTTCCAGAGGATAAGCAATTAACTAATCTGAGCGCTACAGTGCAGCTACAGTGGCAGCAAGCGCTCCTTCCCTATCTCGTCCATTTAAGTAATTTAAGGATTGGAAAGGTCGTCCCATTTCCAACATTATAAAGGAGCAATCCCATCATGCATGTCTTCACCCTCGCTGTCCCATCTTGTGCTGTCTCCATTCAAATGTCTCTGACTGACAGCATTTCCTTTATAAGGCTCCTACAGCACAGCAGCTTCAATTTACCGTGTGCAGTGCCAATAGTGGCCAGGGTTAGGATGCAAAGATCGGAAAAGGAAAGCTTGGAGGGGGAGGGAATAAAGAGAAGCAGAGATGGAGTAAGGGGGAGAAAAGGACAGACAGAAAGACAGAGAAGGAGGAGAGAAAGGAGACCCTGTCACTTGGAATCACCATCACGGAGCAGGTGAAGAGAGATAAATGTCAAAGGACTCTCGGCAAAATAAAACAACAACTCGCCTGCACTCATCCAGGCAGGCACAAGTCAGGCACAGTGTCCTGGCCTCTGGTCTAAATAGACAACAGAAGAAGAAAGAAATCCAAATGCAAATAAAATTCATTGAAAAAACTGAAAGATTGTCCTTAATTAAATGTATTTTGTCAACAAATGTCACGTAACTATATCAGGTTAGTTGAAAGCAATAATATTAAGTTGAACCCAATGGGGTTTTTTTTTTCCATTTAATCCGACTATTATTGCCTTCAACTCACACGATACAGTTATGTTAAATCTGTTGACATAATACACTGAAGTCAACATTTCAGTTTCTTCAGTGTAGGGGGCAATGTGTTTAACTAACTGGACTAAGCATAAGCAAATCAATAGCTTAACCCTGATAATGCTTGCGTGTGTGAGTGAACATTGAATTCTAAAACATATTCTGGTAGAAATCGTGATGATATGTCATACCTAAAAGTACAGAAAACTCTCCAAAATTTGGTCTAGGTCCCATGTGTGTGGAGAGTGTCACAGCTGTGGTGTGACAGGTCCTCCTGAAGGCCCTATCCTCACAAACACTCCGAGGCTGCTTTTATTAAAACTACCCCCATAGCACCACCCCCCAACAAAAATGGAGCCAGGGCTCTGGAGCCAAGTAGCTGTTGCTGGAATTTTTCTGGCCTAATTTGCATTAATAAAGAGGCTGTTCCTTGTCGGAATGTGTTTTATCCGGCTCAAAAAATCCCTGGGCGATCCCTCTCCGTAGAGCACTGGGAGAATCCGACTGTCAGAGCCGACAAGACAAATGAATCCCGGTGTCAGCGCCGAGTGGCTCCGCGCTGACAGATTGAGAAGAACTGTCCCTCTGTCGACAGGCATGCTTCATTTTCAAATTAATAAATCTGAATAAAATATTTTACCCTTCATTATGAGTGCTGCTGCTGTGACAGCTTTGCTGAACAAGACTGGGATGGGGGTGTGGGGGGAGGGGGGGGGTGCTGGGGAGGGGGAGGATGCTGCCAGTGAAAACAGCTTGCACCAAATCCACCTGGGCTTACGCTGTGTATTTATAATGTTTGCATGTGTGTGTGTGTGTGTGTGTGTGTGTGCCTGTGATGTGTAGGTTTGTTTTTTGTTTGCGGTTTGTCTTCTGTTATGCACATGCACATTTTATGCATTTTTTTCCATTGATCCTCCACACGCATGTTTTCTGCTCAGCGCGCTCCCCGAGCCCCCCGTGTTTCACAAAAGAGGCCGGGACAAACAAAAATAACTAACACTGCCGCGGTACTGTAGTGATAGATACCTCACATATTCTCCCCTCACACCTGTACAGCCATATGGAGACACGTCAATAGGCAAAGAAGAACTCTTCAATTGTTGAGCATGATGTAAATGCTGAATGTAGTTTTTAGCTACTAGCGACTACTATGTCTCCACACTCAAAAATGTCAATTCAAATGTGGACGTTGTGTGATCTGATGTCAAAGACTTAAAGCCACTTGTAAAAAAATGCAATATATCATAGATGTATCTCTTTAAGCACCAAAAATCTGAGTGATATTAAGTGTAACAGCTAATTTTGCGGTTAAGACAACTTTGCAAGACTGTAAATGGAGCAGACATCTAACTTGTTTTAATTGAAATCTAATTCATTTTACATTTGCTCAAGACACATGAGCCACAATAAATGAGTATTAAACGTATGCTAACTAGTGGCCTTAGGTTAGCTACAAATTATCGGAAAGAGCAGAGAGAATAATTCAAGTAAATTAACTTACACATTAAGGTAGCGTATGTTAGCTTGAAAGGTTAGCTACAAATGATCTGAACAGAGCCGATAAAGAAAAATCAAGTTAATTTATCCATACATTAAGGAAGCACAATAATGTATATTAGCTAGTAGGCTAAGGTAAGCTAGAAATGATCAGAAAAGGGCATAGAAAGAATAAGTCAAGAACTTTTATTTTTACAATAAGGTAGCATTAAACTTAAGTAAACTAGTAAGGTTAGCTACAAACTAGCAGAAAGAGCAGAGAGAATAAGTCAACTTATTCATACAAATAAAGAGTTGATATTTAGATAGATGGATGGACGGACAGAAGGACGGACAGATAGATAGATATGGATGATTATATTGTAAAATGCTTGGCAAAGAGAAGAAATGGGTTAGGTTGCAAGCAAAACCATGCCTCAATTTAAACTCCAAATCAGGAAAGTTTTCAATATTTCAAATTTAAAAATGTGGATTGAAACTCATTTCTCATGTTCAGAAGCAGAGTATTTGTGAATAAGTCCAAACTTCCAGAGGTTTTTAACAATTCTCTTTTCATTCTCCAAACCACAGCTGATCATGTGAAGGGAAGTAAATGAGGATTGATCAAAAAGTCGAGTGTTTAGCAGTGAATGAACAGAAAAGTCTCCCGGCAAAACAGTGTGGTGGGTATAAGTAGATGTTGAGTGACAGATTGATGGGGTGAGAGGCATAATTGCTTGAGATAAAAAGGAGTCGAAAGAGGGGGATGTATAAATATAACACACAGGACTCATAATCCTGCAATATAAGCCCTCCAGGGTGAGAGAGGAAGGCATAAAGGAGCCTCGTGGGTTGTATCCAGTCAGTCATTCTGGATGCTAAATTAATATGCAACAGCAAACACTAATATGCCTTTTGAGGAGGCCCTGGATATTGTGCTAGACTTTAAGCTTGTGAAGTTGCCTGAGGGCAAATTCCTATGAATAACATACAGTACAATATCATGCAGGGTTTTTATGGTGCTGTGTATCCTGTGTATTGCCTTTGAGGTCTTCCGCTGTCTATTTGTATAACATTTACTACAAAATCCATGAAATGATAGTGTAACGTGATAGTTGTTATTTGGTGGCGTTTTAAAGACCAATAATCTAGCCAAAAGGACTGACAAATAGAAATGAAATAATCATGTTAAACAACAACTTGCAATTTAAATCAGTGGACAACACTGATCAGTGTGGAATCTCCATCTATGTAGAAGCTACATAGGAGCCATTCCTGAATGCTAACTTGTTTCCTTTAATCAGCATACAAAGAAAGAGTGCTATCCAGCCAATTAATTTACACCAGCCGACATGTGTATGATAATGACAAGCAGCACAAAGGACTCCATGTTCCTCCTTATGTAGGCCTTCAATATTTAAAGAAGAGTACGTGTTTTTGGCAAGGCTACGGCGATGCGTGTCAGTTAAACTTCTTAGACGTCAGTCTTCCCTGTGAACATCACATCATCAAAGATGACATTTCATCAACTAACTCAATAAATAATAGAACACAGTGCCTGCCATTTGAACCTTGGGTGACAGCATCTGAGGAAATTGGCACCCGGTAATTTGCTTTCTTATGTCTTCTGTCATCTTTTATTAGAGTTATCACCTGTGCATTGTTGCCCCGAGTACAGTGTGTGTTACAGTTAAACTCTGTGGGTATACATTTGATTCACTTGCTTGATATTGAAGAATACATCTATAAAGAAGGAAACCTTAAAATATTCAATATTTAAAAGACATCTATCGAGGCTGACTTGATTTGACATCCTTGCTGTGACCGTAGATGGATAGAAATCAAGTAAACAGAGCGGACAGACAGTGACAGCACTGTGTTTGTGATCTCCTTCCAGTGGACGGGGATTGTTCAGGAGGAAGCCGGAGAAATGTGCCAGCCCTAATGCCTTATGGCAAGTCATGCCCAGCTGATAAGACAATATTTCATGTAGGGTCAGGGCCAATAAGGTGCCTTTTCAACACCAAAGAGATGAATGGGGCCCGACTGCTTGATCAAAATGCCAGCCCCACAAGCACACATGCTGCCCTGAGAATGTAAAACACACACACATTCATGCACACTGACTCAGTTGGTAACAGTGTGTGTATGGTGATGCTGTAATTTGAGTGACAGGACAACCTCTCTGTTGGCACTCTGCTCTGGATCAATGAAATGATGCAGTTTTATGGGATTTTTTGAGTAATATAACTTTTATTTAAGCCTACGTTTGATTTAGATCCCAAAATATAGGTCATAGCTGGGATATAAAGTATTTTTATATTACCCTCTATATATGTTTGGGATAATTTCAACCTATTAAAACCAACCCGCAGGTAAGGGTTCAGTGTTTGGGTATATGCCGTTCTGCAAACCTTTGCACATTCCTCTGACTATTTCCCTAATTTCTGAACAATATAACCACTTTGAAAACTGCACATATCTTTCAGTGAATAAAACAAATTCAGATTTTGGTAAAGGATTAACAATGTTTTATTGTTAACTGTCTATTGTTTTGAATAATGGTACAGTAAAAGGTGTTATGGTATTCAAAATGCCATATGTGCCAATTGTTTTACTCACTTCTGTGACTATAAAACCTTCTTCCTTAAAACTTTCCAGACTTTCAAATGGCTTTGTGTAGTTGTATGGTGGGTAGCAGTGATGGGGACGAGACCACCTATATCGAGTCCGAGTCAAGACCAAGACCTTAAAGTGTCGAGTCTGAGTCAAGACCAAGACTTTGGGATTTTGGGGTGGTCGAGACCGAGTCAAGACCGAGTCTTTGGAAGGTTGAGACCAAGTCAAGACCGAGACCTACAAAAACAAGTCAATTTTCAAGACCATGGGTCTAAATAGGAAATTGGCAAGAAAAACGCTAAAATACTGTTGTAGCCTACTTGAATGTACAGGGTAGGTTTTTTAATAACACACATTTGAGAATCATTATAATGAGACATGCAGGCCTAGTTGCTGAGTTATGTGAGGAGATAACTCGTGCCATTTTCAGCTAAGCTAAGTATGACCTAGTAACTGTAACGTTAACTGTGGTAAAAATAAAAACCTCCTGTTGTAATGTTACTTAGCTTCAATGCAAATAATGACTAGCAAAGGACCCCACTACACCCTGTCCTTACTGCAAGTTTGTCAAGATGCATTGTGGTTGTGCACATTGAAAACGTTTGATCTTTGTTCCCAATTGAAACGTTTTCTGTGTTGCTAAACTGTGTGGTGCCTTGCTCAGCTAACATTAACGTTAGCTAGCTCGTCAGCTCCATCAATGGCATCCGCATTGCATAGCTTAGCTACATAACCTACAAAAGAAACACATTTCCTGAGATAGATATAACTTAAACCACCAGTAAATGCAGGTTGTACTTTACATTTAAGAGGGAAAAAAAACGCTGCGAGGTAGAACACAAGTAATAGCGTATTTTAGCCCTTTAGTTCTAACGTTGTTCAATCCAGGATTCATTTGTCTGTCGCCTCGCCCCTCTCACTTAATCTCTCTCCCGTTTCACTCCTCCTAGCCAACCGTTGCTTACTGTTAACGATAGCCAGCCAACGGTCATCTAGTTTATCATGACATTGAGGGACAAGACAAGCTAATGCTGAATCAAATGTCACAAAGCCAACTACTTGGAAACAGCTAACAACATTAACGTCAGCTAGCTAACAGTTAACAGTTAACATTAACGTGACGTTACAAGTCTAGCTTCACTTACCTCTCAGGGTGTTTCCTTTGGACGTGCCGGTGGAAATGTTATGTGGTGCCAGACGTCTCAGTAATTATTATATTACACAATTTGCATTCTGCGCTGTGGTTCTTCCTTGAACTTTTGCTGCAAATATAATTGTTGTGGTTTAAGAAAGCAAATTTGATGACCGCTGATTGCTCACTCATCTTGGCGCTGAGCACCAGACTGTTGAAAGATATCTCTGGTTGGACAAACGACTTCACAGGAGCGTGGCACTCTGGGATCCCCCAATACAATGTGAGTCAATGGATTCATTTTAATTGATGTTTTATTAATATGTAATAATAATTAATGTAATAATTAATATGCATAATTCATAAAAAAATTATGAAAAATGAAACGGTGTATCATGATATGTGGTGAAAAAACGGTCTCGAGGTCTCCCTCGAAAGTACGAGTCCAACCCATGCAGCTCTAGTCCGAGACCGATTCAAGACCGAGTAAAATTGCTTTGAATTCCGAGGCGAGACCAAGTAAGTGAAAAAGTGGTCTCGAGACCAAGACTGGACTCGAGTACTACAACACTGGTGGGTAGTATGTGCCAATGTCCTCTGATGAAACATGGTTGGGTTTCCCTTTAAGAAGTTAACATGACTGAGTGAATTTAAAAGATTTCCATGCAATGTTATCACATGAATCATGTTGAGAGCTAACTCATAGACCCTAGCCAATTTGGTGAAAGCATTTTTCCATAAAGATATACTTAAAGAGAATTGTTTTAGACCTTTTATCAGTAAAAGATGACCTTAACCCAAAGTCATGTCATAATTTTTTGCCACTGAGTAGACCTCCACATTACAGCAGGAGGATCCGATTTTCCAACCAGTTGTCATTCCCAATCGGACACAATGATACTTGGTCCTTGGTATCTCTAGATTGAGACACAAAAGTTCTTATTATGGGTTAGGAAAAGAAAATTGGGTTTTTTAAAGTAAAAGGATGGTCAAAACAATCTGAATCAGGCATACAACATTGCGGTTACTTGAAGCCTGGTTCTTTACATACGGATTTCTAAAAGGATCCTCATTAACTGCGTAAGACACAGAAGACTGTAATGAAACATTGGTATTGGACACCAGTTGCGATGATGTAGCAGCAATGTGTTTCATGGAATATTAGAAAACATGTGCTTGATATACTCTCACGTCACATAATTAAATGATTGGAACTGATACTTTAAACATATCTCTCCATTGTCCCGCCATGCTCCTCTAAATAGATTCATAAATAAATTCACATGACAACCACTATAACTGGTGTCATGAGAATTTATGAACTACAAATGTTGTATAGCCCTTAAAATATTAGATTACAGCTAGATTAGATTACATGAACAACATGTAGATAATAATAATAGTGGTCACCATTCTTGACCCTATGCTGTGTCCTGGTGATTGGATAGCAGGTCGAGGAAGGGTTAAACCTTTAAAGAGATATACGTACCTCAGTGGTGACCCCTTGCTCTCCAAGGTATCTTCCCTGTGCAGGATTCTTATTCAACTCCAAACTGACAGTGTTTTTAATCTTTTCTTTGCCTCTCTCCTGGAGATTGGGGAAACAAAAATCAATACACTGTGGCAGGCGATCTAGAAGCCTGTGAATTACAAGGCCTGGATCCAGGCAGCTAGGCAGCCTTGAGCAGGGGACCATGGGAGAATCATCAGAGACCAAGGGCAGGTCACAGGTTCAGGTCAGGAGTACGCGCAGAAAGCAAGGTATTTACTGGCCATGTAAGAAAATGAGAAATAAGTCTGACACGGGACCAAGGGAGCCTCGAATCCCCTCTCTTACTTTCTTCTTGAAAACAGTTGTAGTGCTCTCCCACCTCACTGCTCTCCCGACTCCCTTCGGATGATATACTGGGCCTGAACCTGTGATAATGCCCACACTACAAATCTGAGAGCAGAACATATCGACACCTGGGTCTGTCATTATCCGTTAATCATGCTGCTGACGTACGTTTCAATCCAGGCTTCTTGGCAGCCCGCCAAGCTAGATAAATGACATCAGATAAATCCACGGGGGCCACAGAGCACATACTTTCATCCGAACTCCAGATACCAAGCAAACTTACGCACTAAAACTCATCATTCTGCCTATCAGGACAGATGCACATAGGCCACAAATTATGATACTGACCATAAACTACACTTGGAATGTGACTAAATTTAATTTAACAGCCCCCTTAAGGGAAATTCAGTTTGGTTTTCATCTGTTAAACAAATTATCATATTACCATACTTATGGTTTAGTGTTTTTCGTGACTGTAATTCATCCACAAACAAATGGCATTATATGAATATTAGTAGAAATCTGCCGATAGTACATGAAAACAAGTTATATTTTGTCTGTGGAATTGTTGAAGACAATAATATATTGCATGCATTTCGACAAAATTAAATGGAGTAAATCAATTAAAAGAATCATTGCATTTCCCGCCCAGTCTCCTTAGAATTCAATACCAATACAAGAAACCACTAGTATCAATTGTATTATGAGAGGGGGTTTAAGCTAATGTAGGATATTTTTGCGACAAAACTTTGTTTTTTTCCCCGTTATTTTTATTTGTTTCAATTTACACCACAACTAACACGTTTGAAACTGTGACTGTACTCTGTGAGAAAAAGCTTTACCTCAAACGTAATTGAGAATAAGTTTAGTTGTATGGGAATTAAATTGTGTGGGAGACAGGGTTTGCTTTTTATTTCATTTGATTGTAGAATACATTAAATTACATTTGTGACATACTGTAAGATAAGTTACATTTGAATAAAAATGTCATGATTAAATGTATTTTCTATGAATCCTACAAAGAAAGGATAACATGGCAGTAAACTATAAAATAATGTTCTGTTTTATTGGGAACACCCTCTCAGCACTATCCCATTCATCAGCCCTGCAATAAATCCCATGACTATGACACTGATAATATTCAGTTGAGTTACATTGTGTCCTGCCAGAAATAAAGCCCCACCCCATATTAGAGGAGATGTTATCAGGTTTGACAACCGGGTAACAACGTTTATTTTTAAAACCAGTTATGCATCTGACTGGAAGGATGAAAATTAGAACATCTGCATAACATTTTTCAACTGAAATGTGATTTATGAAAACGCTGTCTCCTACAAAGTTACGTTCCAAAACAACTCAAATGCATTCTCAAATGCATTTTAGACAGCATTTCTAACCCTTGAGTTATCCGGCCTCCAGATGGAACCATATTTTGTCCTGGATGATGGTAGCATTTGAAGACTTTGAAGCAAAGTTTCCTAGAGGCGAAACGGTGGTACTACAACTTCCATGTCAGTCCATGACGTCATTGAGCCCAAAAATACTTTTTCCCATTGACTTACATTTGAGATAAATCCACTAGCCATTATGGTTACTTGAATAGCCCTTATTTTAATCATCAGAAACTAAACGGTCTTTAAAGCAATTCAGAGTTATTTCACCTCTCCATTCATTTGACTGAGACAAAGCCCAGCCAGTTCTCTCTACACATACATGAGTTTGGACTTCTTAGAAATGTGTTTGAGATAAATGAAAATCAACTGGGATCCAGGAAAAAAAATAATTTCCCCTTGAAACGTTGTTGGCAATGCCCTTTCGTTGAATGGGTATGGTTTTGTGATATCAAGATGGAATCATTTTGTCAAAATCAATATTATGATTATTTTTCAATTACACTTTGTACGACCAGCAGTTGTGACAGAAAACATGCACTGATTCCAAGGTTATACCGGTGGCAAAAGAGACAAAGTGGTGTTTTACTGAGAAGGTTTTATGACAGTGACTTGACAAAGTCAGCTGACTGGACTGCCATTAGAGTATCTCCTTGACCCTGCATGTCTCCATGACATTGTGTTCATAATCCCTGATGGTCGGGGCATTAGCACAGTAATAAAATATTGCTTTGTAAACACCCCATTATCCACCTCACATCAAACATGGTTAAGATTTTATATTTTCCCTCAGCAAAAAATAATGCCTGATTAATTTCTGCTTGAAAGTCCAGCCTCAAGCACTTTGATCAATATGTGTGCAACCACCTGCCAATGCTGGACTGACTGAGTAATTAGCCGATGTGCTCGGCGGGCCTGACGGGGGGGTAATCAAGTCACACAGGTTAAGAGCTGCCAGGAAGAAAATCTGCACGTTATTGCAATCCAAATAAAGACGGTTTCCCTTCAAAGCCTTGTATGTATAGATGGATGAATTGAGAGAACACCATCAGATGCTCAGATACATCACAACAACAGAAATCATCTGCATTCCCCCCAACACACGCTGACAGAAGAAGAGAGCCTGTTCATTTGCACAAATATTAATTCCATCCAAGATTGAGGAAGAGCGCTATAAATATCTGCGACCGCCTGATTGCTCCGGGAAGATCAAACGGAGACAAACAATGTACTTTCTAAACAGTTTGTTCTGAGAGAATTATGACAGAAATAACTGGCAGCTCTTGATGAACAGGAACATCCAAAGATCAGACAAGTTTTTATTGCATCAGAAATTAATTCTAAAAATGATACATCACTCAATAGCATATTAAAAGCATTCAGCTCCCGCTTGAAGAAGTTTTGATTTCCCTGACAACGGAGTCTAATTAGACCAAACACGTCTCTGTTTGTCTGACTGAAATAACTCAATTATAGAAACTCCAAACATCTGGATGCACACTCGGTGAATTGATTAGAACAAATTTTTCCTGAAATGATTAAATAAGACAGTAATCACTTTAAAGGCAGCTCCATCTCCATTAGAAGTATGCAGAAGTCAAAAGATGTGGAACCTCAACTAATCCAATCACGGCTGAACCCACACTCCTCATTATGAGCCGTTACATGAGAGTGTGACAAATAATCAAATGTGCACAAATAGGTTTAGAATCGCAGACACGGCATATATCTAAACTGGTTATTTTTTACTTATCTTGTTCTTTCATATTCAATGCCATGAGTTCCTATTGCTTTTATTTTTAGGTTGTTTTGTTTGTGACAGATTACACATATAATTATAATTATGTGCAATGACTGTTGGCTGCTTCACCGATGAACGCTGTGATTGCTGTGAACAATTTTGGACACTATTCAGAATCAGAACTCCTTCATTTGTCCCGCAACGGGGAAATATATGGTATTTCAACAGCAAGAGTATAGTGCAGATTAAGTAAAAAGAGTACACTTACATATTATATAAAAAAATCATGCACACAGTATTAATAACAAAAAAAACTCAATCAGTACAAAGAAATAACAGATAAGTAAACATGGCAAACTGACCATATCAAAATATTGAAGTAGTTGGTAATGATTACAGATTGCAAATTCATTGAAAGTCAAATAATGGGTATATTGCAAACAGTTGTATTCACATTTATCATGTTTCCAAAAGGCTTTGGCCTGTGGGCTTATTACCTCCTCCTGTGTAGTCTTTGCCTATCAGCCTATTAAGCGTGACAGGAGGACAGAGAAGAATCCTCTGTGGCCTTTAATTTCAGGAGTGGAAAGAAAAAGAAAACCCAATTGAAACTTTCTCTCAATGATTTGCTACTTGATTTGACGCTGGACTTTTCCCATTGTCACAAAATCGATCGAGGCGAGACAGGCAGGGCCTAACTGGAGAGGGCTTTTGGCTTTTCATGCCGAGCAAAGGCAAGCCGGAGCGTCAGGGTTAAGTGATGTGTTTCTGACGCTGAGTGGGTCTGGGACACCCTATTCGCTCAGAAACCCTCTGGAACTCGCGGGCCTAATGGCAGGGCAAATCACTGGGGGGGAAGGGGACTGCACTCGCTGTGATGTGTGAGTGTGTGTGTGTGTGTGTGTGTGTGTGTGTGTGCTTATCTATTGTCCATGTGTTTGCTTGTGTGGAGGAGAAAGTCTCTCGGGCATTGGATTGTTCATAAAAACCAAGCGAGGACCGGATCGTAATGACTTCAATCACCTCCCCGAAATCAAAATTAAAAAATGGGACATCACAATGGACACAGCGATTATCATTGTAATGGGGTGGCCGCAATCTGCCAGCTGCTGTGTGTGCGAGTGCACGTCCTGAGTGTGTATGTGTGTTGGGGTCATCTCTGTCCCTTCCCTTGTGTCACCTTTTATCGAATGAATAAATACAAATACAAGAGAAATGTCACTGCTGTCAGGCCAAAATCTCCAAAATGTCAGCTTGACAGGACCAATAATCCTTAAGATTTTCATTACATCAAATCCAATTTTTAGATGCTATTTATGTCTGGCATTTTTTCCGCAATAGCCATTCAATGAATTTGCATTCCTTTGCGACTGTACTGCCAGAAAAACAACAGCACGCCAAAAGGTCCTCATGCAGAGAGAGGCTTAATGGGTGGGTGAAGTGTTGGGCTTTGAGAGGCTGCTGTTCCTCCTGTTGGTTTCTTTTGGCTGTGACCGAGACCAGAGAACCAGGTCATTTTTGGTCCTATACTACCAAACCTTAGCCAAGGCAGTATCGGATCAGAAAACACTAATTTGATTCATTTCATTATTTATTTGTTAAAGTTCTGAAGGCAATACCAATTACTGTTTAATAGATATACAGCTACCAGATCACTTGTAGATGAAGCATTATGGCATCAATGCATCGACTATCGTATGATTACGTATCCCAATGAAAGTGTAGTTGAATTCTTTTAGCATCACCTTCGTCTTTTTCTAAACCCTTATGAATTGTCCTTAATATCTTTTGTTGACATCATGACATTTTATATTGGGGTAAAAAAAAATGGTAAGGAAAACACATAGGACATATTTTTTTGACCATTTGAACACATCCCAAGAAACAAGAAATAATAATAAAAAAACAGGAATACGAAAGACAATATGGTGCATATATGCATTCTGAACAATGCTGGGGAAAATACACTGCCTGGCCAAAAAAAAGGTCACACACTCTAATATTCGTTGGACCGCCTTTAGCTTTGATTACAGCACACATTCGCTGTGGCATTGTCCCACAAGCTTCTGCAGTCACAACATTTAATTATGTCTTGCATTAATTTTTCGCCAAGATCTTGTATTGATGACGGGGGATTCCAACTGCAGCAACCCCAGATCATATCACTGCCCCCCACAGGCTTGGGACCTTTTTTTTTCGCATGTCTTTTTTCAATTATCGTAGCTAAAACATGGTCAACAACAGGTCAACAGTAACAAGTAGTCAAGTTGAAAGTCCTCTGGGGTGTTAAATGAATTGGGCACAAACAATGGAGAATGGTGAAATTATAAACCAAGTTGTCCAATTAAAACATCCCAGACATCTTGCAGCAGCTTGTCATAGCTGTAATTAACTCCAAGGTTTTTTCTTTGCAAAAGGCATTATTAGAGACATTATGGCCAAAGCTGTTTGGCTCACTAAACCTTTATGGTGAGTACAGTGTTTAAACTGATAGAAATTATGTTTGCAGTTATAAAGATAAAACCAAAATCAAATGAAACCAGTTTTTCTTCCCAAAGGATTATTTTTCTTAAAGGTTTTATACAAACAAACAAAGATGTCACTTAACCATAGAGGACCTTGTAATCCTTCAAGGTAAAACATGAACATTTTAAGGTTTTCACCTCAACGGTCACATCATGCAAAACAACCCATTACGTTTGACATTACAATGAATGATAGTAATGAAGCTACTGACACTGAGTTCGGCATAAAGGACTAGTCAAAGAGCATTGAACCAGGAGCACGAATTCCTGAGAAGCCTGAGTAAATGCTCTTAGGCAGATAGAGAAGGCCATAGCCATTTGGGTAAGTAGGGAGCAATTACACATGAGGATGATTTAGGGGGATGCTGTCATTGTGGTGAGGAGCCAGGACCTCTGCAGATGAAATGAAAATGGCCCGTATAATGGCAGAAGCGACAACGCAGCCACTTTGGATGGACTGACTATTACGGCATGTCAACACGGGCAAGAAAAAGAGCAAAACTATGAGGGGGGCAATTAGAGAACATGAAAGAAAATGGATCACTGAGGCATCGTCGCTGAGGAGAATGTTACAGCAGAGGACTTCTGAGCACGACTTAATGCAGTGATTTATAGAATTTGTCATCGCAGACATGTATGTTATAAATTTCCGCACTGCAGTAATAGCGATAATGAGGTCACCAACTGTACAGTGTCATCTCAGCACTTTGGGGTTCAGGCTCAGCATTGAGAGAGGTTACTCGACCCGGCATTCTGAATCATTAGAACACAGCATCAGTCACCAAACATTACCTTAATGCAAATGTCAGTCTGACTTTGGGTTTGTCTCTGTCTCTAGTGATAGAGACTCTTGGATTAGCGGAACAGCTAGTGATCAGTTTGGTAAGGTCATCATTCAAAATCCACACTAAATACATCCCAGAAACGAACGCTCATCTGCATCATCATCATTATCCACATGACCATCATCATCATAATCATTATGTAAATATGCTCCCAACATTTTGCAGTTTGGATCCTGGACGGCGCAGCAGGCCCAGTCTTGCATTTGCATGTGCATATTTCAGTGTTTTTCCTGAGAACGCACCGCAGCAATTAACACAGGATTAATTGGCATCTTTATCTCATTAGGGCCAATCAGATCAGAGTATGATGAGGTTTCGACGCGCTCCCATTTGTTTAAGCCGATTGTGGTAATTGCTGTCATTATTATGGGCTCTTTAGCGTCATCCGTGGGCCTCCTATCCCTGCCTGGACCCCATAAAGCCCAGCCATGTGTCACGGCTCAGTTTAGTTAACCCCTGGAATGAGCCTGGTGGTGCCGGCGTGTGGTTAACGGCCGAGCGGTGATTAGCACTCCACACATCAACCCATTAACACGTCGCCCCCCTCTCAAACTGCCTTTGTGTTCACTCCTAATTACGGTCCTACCTTCCCAAATAAAAACTTTACAAGCTCCACGTGAGGGGGGGCATGTACACACAGTATGGAGTCAGGCACACCAAGGTTGACTATGTGCAAGTGTGTTTTACAAAGCCCCAGGGCCTCGTTTATCAATCGTCCAATGATATACTTCACCACTGTGGCACGTACACGCCATAAAATACGATAGATATCACTTTATAGACAATGAGAGGGAATTATGGTTATTTCAAACACTGATATTAACGTTTTGAGTAGGGCTGATATGAGGAACAAGGAAGAGGTCTTCCCTACGCCCACAATATATGTTTTACAGCATTCTCACCATGATAAATACACTGTGGATCTAAAGCATGAGGCATCAGAAGACAGTATTTCTAAGACAGGGAGCTATTACTTCAACACAAACTCAGATCTACAGCCCACTGGAGAGAAGTAGCAGACGGATATTGAGATATAGTGTACAATAGAAAAAGGAAGCCATTGATCCCGCAGAGTGCAAACTTTACACTTGCTGCTAAGTTCTCTAAAGGGGGCAATCAAATTTTATATGCTCGTAACTATTTCACCCCCTCTAAATGTTAACAACTGTGCACTCGTGCTATATGGCCCGTCCCCTTTGTTGATCCGCCACCGTGATGAGCCCCATCGCCGTGGATTTGCAATATAATAACAATGAGAACGTATGATGTAACGAGGTGCGAGTGTTCCACCTTGACAACTAAAGTAAATTCATAGGGCCAATATACTGCAACCACAAGTCAATCAAGTCCTTTGGGTGCTCTAAAAACATATGGGAGAGGATCTATCTGTCAAACTCTTTGAACGAGGGCAGTGGTGAGAGGCCCAAGAGGCGCTCTGATGTATCGTCTCTTCAGCAACTTTGCAACTTGGGAAAGCTGACAATTTGCTAAAAGAAGCAGTAGGAAGCGTGACTATTGCCACACAACCTGACTTTGATGCAACCGTAAAATATCAAAAAGAGCATTGTTCAGTCAATGCTCTGCATGAAATTATTTAAAATAACGAATTATACCATAAAATCTTTAAAATTGTGAAAGTGCGCCAAAAGCAGATACTTTGAACACCGATATGAATGAATTTAGCTTTTCCGAAAGTTAATTGGTCATGACACCCTTTCCAGTCCCACTTACGTCCTGGTTTGTAGAACCTTTTGACTTTCGAGAAGAGTATGAGACACACAAAATGACACCAAGCTTTGATACAGGGAGACACAAATACTTCTTGAGTGTGTCGCGAAGGAGAACCAGTCAAAATGAGACAACCATGTGCTCCATCACAGCCCTGACAGCCTTTCCTCACATGACAGCAGCAGGCACTAGTTGTACCCACTCACCTATGCCTCTAAGCACAAACAAAGCTTTGATTTTCCTCAAATTCCCCTACAAGTAACCCCCCTCTCTTTTTATGCGTACCACAACGAGGACAACACACTCCACCCTGTCGCCCCTCATCTCCCCGAACACAATCTAAGAAGGCACGTAGCCATCTGTACCTCCGGGGAAGCTTCTTCTTCTTCAAAGAGCAACATGATCAGTTTTATGGCATCTGAAAGACTCTCCATGACTGCAGAAAGTAAATCAGTCACATAGCTGAAGACTGACATACCCGGAAAAGGCAACACCAACAGCTAGACTGTAAACCCCTTAAAAACTTGAAAACGCAATCTGTCCTTTTGTTAAAGCTAGGCTGTCACCTATTAGCCTTTTTGTTTTTACTCTTTTGGAACATAGAAATGTATTACTCTTTACATAGAGTAAAGAACTTAAGATGATTATGTGTTCTGTTAAAATGCATTCAAAGAAAAATACTTTGGCAAAAATATATGAGAATTACTGTTTGTCAAATGATTAACCATGGTTTTCTGGAAGGAGGCCAATTCATATTTCTTTGAGGGGGCTCACTACTACATTCAAACAATACTGTGAATGATGCTACAAAATAATCCGATTGATATTTAACTTTAAAATTAGTTTCCAATAACACTAAAGAAATTAGTACATGCAGTGTGGATGGAAAACTATGAGAAGGTTGAGCATTGACAAACACAACACTATTTTACTGAAGAGACAACTTTGAATGTAATGTGTCCAGAAAAACAAACCACTTAACTGCAAACACGTTGTGATAATGATACTGACAAACCTACAATATTTTTTGTAACATTATTATAGTAATTTCATTTGGAAGTGGAAGAATATTTAGTGATGATAATGAAGTTGTTTTCTTATGGCAATAACTGCAGGTGAGTCACTGCTCACAGCTAAAGATATCATCTATATAAATCTGGTTGTAAATCAGTTAGCTGCTGAGCTAATGCTAACTAATGCTTACGTTTCACAGAGTGATCGGACACACTGCTGTTTAGGTCTGAAAGCCGGAAGATACGGATTAAGGTTGATTCATTATTATTGTGATGTACTAAACAAAAAAATCTACTAGCATTAGCTGTTGATCTGTTGTCACATGCTAACTACAACAGAAAGCCTGTTATTCTGAAAACAAAAACCCACTTCAGCTAATGTGACATAGAGGAGCAGTTTAAGTCAAATATCACCCGGAATTTTTTTTTTGTTGATTAGGACCCACTTACAATTTAGTAATAGTCATATTTTGTTTATACAAGCTTTTATTTAATGCATTTTTACATCATTATTTTTTTTAAACCCTTGTTATTCCCATCATCGCTGTGTTTATGCTTGAGAAAAAATTCCCTGCAAAAGTGACAATCCCAAAAATACTTCCAATATGGGGGGAAACTCTTTTTTTAGCACAGAAGCTCCGCTTTTACTGGCAGCACCAGACATCAGTACTGCAGTGTATAATGCAACCAATATTGCAGTCAATAAACTTTGTGGTATCATGCGCTCAATTACGTCTGGAGCCCTGCAAGGCAACGGCAGCAAGCGCCTCTGATGCAGCAGAAATATTCATGTCAGCAGTGCCCTACAGAATCCAATGGGCCTGGCTGCCTTTGAGCAGAGGCAGATGAATAACCAGAAAGGGAAGGAGGGGGGATCCAACGCGAGAGGAGCTTTGGTGAAGAAGAAAAAAGTGAAAAAGCGAAGCAGCCTTTGCTCTGCAGGGTCTTTGAAGTCCTTCCTCCAGCAGACACTGGTACACAGACACACACAAAGGCACACAGGCTCTCTCCCTCCCTTCCTATGTTTTCCCGCTGCCTCTCCCTCTTTCATCTCCTCCATATCCCTTTATCTTTACCCTTGGTTTGCTCCAGGGATCCCCCCTGTCCCCCAGTACTTACCACTCGTTTGCTGTCCAGGCTTTGATATCTGTTCGCGAGCAAGATCAACAGCATACTTTGGATCCATTTCTCCAGCTACCACTGCTTTAATAAATCGGCAACAAAGCCAAGGCTTTTCAACCACACTGACTCACATCTATTTGTTATTCATAGCCACTATCATTTCCCCAAAGCACTGAAACATATGCATGCGGAGCTGACTTCATGATTTCTCTAAAACATGAAAAGAAAGCATGCGCTGTGTGGGCTTCTCAAAAGTACTGAGTACCACTCTGAACACAAGTTCTGGAAAGAAAAAGGAAAAAAGTTCACTATGAGCTGGAAGTGCAACTCCAACAGTGACACCAGAATCAAGCAATCCACTCCAGGATTTACCCCTGGATCAGAACAGATCCTTCATAATTGGGTTTTAAACATTGATGAGCATTAAAGCCAGGTTTTTCCCACAGTCGTCATAATATGTACATGCGCTCATTGCTCAGTGCTGCGGTTTGATGAAGCTCTCCGGTCGTGCAGACAAACGCAGCCTGGTTCTGTCTCAGTAAAGGTTCTGCAAGCCTCCAGGCCAGCCATCACACCAGGCATGAATCATGGAAATGTCAAGTACAAAGTCTGCCACAGAACACAGTGAGGAGCCTCGTCCTGGAAGGCAGTGACCACAACACACTGAAGCACAACACTGCAGCAGTGCCTGCAGTAGAGCTATTGCAATAATCCTCTTTTTTGCTTTTCTTCATGACAAATATAATCAGTTTGATTTAACACTGGTGTCAATTGGATCCCCACTCAAAGATTGGAACAAAGATAATCTCATCGAAGTGTATACAAACACCCATCAAGTAACGGGGAAGGAGGGTGATAATGAAAATTTGATTAAAAAAACAAAACATAAGTGTGATAATGGCTTTAAGGGAGTGTTATACTGGCTGTAATCAAACCCGGTTCATTATATATGGTGTAAACTATAGACAGATATGCATTGAATATGTGGGTAATGTGAAAATGCTGGTTTCTGAAGTCTACTAATGTTAGTGTCATGTTAAAGTTGGCTTTGGTAGAATCTAGGTAAGCTGTTGGTGTGGACTGTAAAATAGTCAGAACACATACACAGAAAAAATCCAATCTTGGAACACATCTGCAATTGGCAGATCATCATTTTGCCTTTTAATCGCTTTTTTTGAAGATATTTTGACTGTTAACAAAATGTAAGAGAAGGTCTTAGTGTGGATATCCACAGGCAACAAAGGAACCCCAATATTGGCCATTGCCCTTGACAGACTAAAACCGATATCCCAAGACTTCCGAGGCAGATTGTGTGGTACCTAAAAAGTTGGACACACATCATTAGAAAACTATGTTGCCTACACCATTAGGTTTTACCAATAATGTTTAATGGAAAATGTTATACTTTTTCTGCAACCAACTAGTAAAGATGTGGTCATGGTGGCAGATCAGTGTTTTTAAAAGGTTAGGGAAAGGTTAGTTAATTGTTCAGTTTGGGAAGCGTGTCCTGTCTGGTGCTCCATTTTACTTTAATCTAAAAACATAATATTTTGTGTTGTCTTTTTTTTAAACAGTTTTCTCCTAATGTTGATGATAAAAAGTCATTTGCATTATTATAAATGGTATTTTCTGCTCCAAACATGTGTTATATACACAGTATAGGAACCAAATCATTATTTAATAGGTCAAGAAAATGTGTAACAACAAATATTTTTTATTTAAGTTCCACTTCTAACTGTATCTTTTGAAAAAGTAGACCTTCAGTTACGATTTTTCACCTATCCTGATCCCGAGGTCAAGAAAGTACACATTTTGAGGACAGTGATAGGAAAGAGATCTCCGCCAAAGGTGAAGAAAATGTTCACTGGCAGTTTATACCTGGTATTCTGTGCTGCTGTTAACTTTTTTACTTTACAGACATTCCTCAAGTCCATTTTTTGGCACATCTATCAGAAATGAGAAGGGGCCTCAACCTTTTTTAAGGTCCAAGACAGAAAATATGACAGATATCGTCCTCACATAGAAAGTTATTTTCAATTTGACTTATAGCAAAAGGTTTTACAAGACTAAGAATCTCTTATTGTGTCACATTTATAGTCATAAAGTCTTAATTTTCTCAATAATTACAATTTGATTGACTGATTCTTTTTATATCATCTGAAAAAACATTAACAGTGATATCATGATAAATATTGCATGACATGAACTATATTTGTAGCTTTTATATCTTTTAAACATATCTGCAAGCACTAACAGTCCGGTTTAATGTTTTCTACCATATATTATATACGGTTTTATTCTGTATATTATGTACCATGCTGTCTTTACAATAGATGTAGGTCAGAAGATGACACTAAGAGAACTGACACCTACCCTACAGCTCTTGTCCTACAAAGGCTGCTCACTTAATAAAACCTGTTGATTGAAGCTGTGATGATTAAACCTGAGGTGATACAATGTCCTCTGACTCTCAGTGAGGAAACACAGCGCTAACCTTTATACCATCTCACCTTGAGGAAATGGGCCAGTCGATTAGGAAGGTGTTAGTGGGCTGCTATTTTTACACTTCTGTCTCTCTGTGTGTCCGCCTTATTATCTCTTTCTCATTGTTTCAGGAAACAATTTTTAAGAAGTGCTGCTGGAGGTGGCATAATGGTCTTTCCGTTCATTTACTCTAAAATATTCAGAGTTAAAAGAATTGTACCCACACTGCCATGGGAGCGGAGCTTATTGCTGAGATCCAAACTTATTTTTGGTGACAACAAATGTATGAGCCATCAAATTTTGATCGGCGACAGATTGCCAGCAAATGCAGCAGGTACACTTTGCCATATATGAATGCTCCTCCAACAGATGGATCAAAGATGTGCAGTGCACAGCAAATCTGGAACTCTTAATAATTCAGCAACTTCTTGTGTGACATTGACTGCAGTTTAGCTCACTCTGAAACTGGGCACAGATGGAAAGGCAGACGCGTCTCTTACAGCAAACACCACACTAACAGGAGAAGTCCCCAAAGAGAGCAGAGAAGAAGTGAAATAGGTAAGGACAGACAGACTGCTGCACGGGCCCCCTGAGACCCCGGGAGACTGCTCCTCAGCTGCGCCTGTTCAGCTGCTAACAGCTTGAGCTGCTGTGCCACATGCTGCAGGAGACACATCCTCCTGTTCACCAGTTTAATTTGTGCTGAAATTAGAGTACAGCCAAAATATAGCAGATTCAAGATGAGCGACTGGACCCAAAACAACACGAGTTAACCCTACCAGGTAGGTGTCTCGTAAAAAAGAGGAAAATGTATCAGATATTAATGAGAATCAGTATGTTTGAATGAGCTGCACGGAAGCAAACACATATTTTGATGGCTGCCACAGGATTGCTGATATCCACCTGGATTCATCGTCTTCTTATTTATAGACACATTCTCCAGCATGTTGGACTACCTCTGTTGCTAATGTATGATCTCTTTAATTTACACACGACATCTATTGCACGTCTGTCCGTCCTGGGGGAGGGATCTCTCCTCTGTTGCCATTTTTCCCCGTAACTCTGGGGTTTCATAGTAAGTTTTTCCTTGTACGATGTGAGGGTCCATGGACAGAGGGTGTTGTATTCATATTCTGTACAAACTGTAAAGTCCACTGAGACAAATGTAACATTTGTGATATTGGGCTATAAATAAACTTTGATTGATTGACTTTGAAGCAGTGTCTTGTTTTAAATAATGACATTTCACCTTATCAAAGTGTTTATCAAAGCATTTTAAAACAAATTTGATCAGTAGGATATGAGCAGTTATGGGGTATACAGGTTAGCTGGATGGGATTAACTGCGCCAAGCTTGACATGTGTCTGTTAACCCACCTTGAATCTGATTGCTGCATCAAATTCTGTTGCCTAGGCAACCAATTAGGTATTATTCCACTTGAGCACTGAGACCCAATGGTGTCAAAGATAATGTTCAAATTCACAGTCACATTCAAAAGGCAATGAGGAAACTGTCATTATTCAAACTGAACAATGGATCTAAAATACGATTCTGAAGAATGAAGGTATTATTAAAAGTCTCATTTAGGTCAGGCAAACTCACTTCTGCAAGAATGTTTTATATTACGTTTCAGACATGAAAGCATTATAAATGGTACAATGAAAGGAACTGAAGTCTGTTAATGAAAATGTACTTTGTTTGGGAAGGCCACAGAAGATGAGCTCAAGGAAGATTGGGAAGAAACTGATCACGCAAATGAAAAATTCATTTTCCAGGCAAAGAGTTATACTGTCTCTTCGGGAGCAGTGATGGGCAAGTTACTTCCAAAATGTAATACAGTACATATTACTTATTACTATCTTTGGATCTATCTATCTATCTATCTATCTATCTATCTATCTATCTATCTATCTATCTATCTATCTGTCTATCTGTCTGTCTGTCTGTCTGTCTATATCTATTTGATATCGGTAACATTGCGTCTCTGTGTGTTATTAATAACATGTTAGTGGAGCCTCTGCACGGCCCTGTGACCTGCTGTATATGAACGAGTCTCTATGGCAACGTTAGCTCACCTTGTCCTTGGTATGTTAACGGGGATGTAGCGGCCCCTCAACTTGAATAAACAGGCTTGGAGTGTTTCCTTACGGGTGTACTTTATTCAGACGAGTGTGCATTGCACAAACACCGTGAAAACTTAAAAGGAAAATGACAAAGGCAATTTAGCTAGATACAAATAATGCCTTGACAAATGCACTTAAGCAAGCTAGCATCAAATAGATAACGACATTATCATGAAATGAATCACATTACTATTTACATTACATCATTTACACAAACGTAAGAAATGAATACATATGAAATAGACAGTACATTACAATGAAACACATACCTCGCTCCGCATATCGAGGGGTGCTAAAGAGTGGTGATCCAGGGAAGACTGCCGCCATTAACTTAACGTTGGAGAGCTAGCTAGCAACTTCATACGTTATTTTTTAAACTGCTACTGCCAAGCAAATAGAGCACTCATTCAAACGGGTTTGACCAGGAATGCTGCAACGTAATATAACACTTCAAGGAACGCTTTAGAGAACACGTTAATTTAAAGTTATAATACTATTTTGAGATCTCTGACTCTAGACATGCATTGTCTTGTAACGTGCCTTCTTGTGTTATACCTTCAGCGAGCGTGCACGTTCTGGAAGGATTGGTTCACCGTGCAGATAGCATGATGTCAAAATAAAAGTCACATGAGATAAAAAGTAACTCAGAATAAAGGATAAAATATAATAACAGGATAAGCATAATAGACACTGCTAGTGGCCATCTACAGGGGATTTGGCTGACAAGTTTTCTAAAAGCCGGCGATTCCACAGAGGACAGAGGCTGCATATCTACAACACTCTGCCACGAGTCTCTTAACTTCTCTGGGTTCAAGCAGCAGACCCAGAGAGAGTTACCTTCTGTTGCTTCGGCCTGCGCGCACTCCTGTCTTTCTCTGTTCTTTCTCCGAGCCTGCAGCTCTGCATTGTGAGCCGACAGCTCTGCAATAACGAATCTGTTCCTGCAGCCCTCTTAACCAATAGTAAACAGACTTACTGAGTTACTATTCTACCAGCACAATTATTTCTCTGGTGTCAGAATGTCTGGCGATGTTGGTGATTTCTTAGAAACAAAACAGCATATCATTTCGGGTTAAAATGTGTTGTAACTGCGTTACTGAGAATTGTAACGGGTATTATATTACCCACATTTCAGAAGTAATGCATTATATTACTGCGTTACAGCAAAAAGTAATTCATTACTGTAACTCTGTTACTTTTGTAACGCGTTACACCCAACACTGGTCAGGACTGCACACGTTAGATAGTGAATGAATAAGTTAATTTTGACATTAGTTAATAAAGTAAGTATATTTTGGAATATTATACTATTGCACTAAAGGTGGAGATCATCTATTTTCCTATGCCAGATTAAAAGCTATAAACAGTTAACACCAAGCTAACATGCAGGTAAGAAGTGAATCTAATTCAGTTAGAAGCTTACATTTTAGATACTACAAAGGCTTTAATCTGCTCCTATTATAATTGGTATAAAGTCAAGTATACCTTGCTCGATTCCACAATAGTTAAAATCACATGATATCCTGGTGCATGTAGAGAATCATTTGTAAAGCTACAGCCTTTGTGGAGCCGTAAAAACACCATGTGTTTGACTGTTTTTTTAATGACTTGTCAGATAAGCAGAGGCATAGGAAAACACAGCATACCATGTGTGGGAAGATTTTTCAAAAGATGGCTTTCAGTGCCTTCTATGCCTATCAGACAATTGCCCAACTAATTATGGTATAGACAAAGGACAGTTGCAAAGCTTATCAGACTTTGTCACCTTGGTGAGATTGGATTTTGCTCTCTGAAAAGAGTAACAGACAAAAACACAGAAAAAACTAAAGACTACACTTAGTGACCTGCACACAAATTAACTACAGGAATGAAAAAAAAACCAGTAGAAAAACCCTCATTTCTAACACGTTTATCTCAAAACTTGAGCAAAATACCCAGACTATCTGATGGTGCAGTGACAAAATATGTTTTTTTGTAGCTTTGGTGAACCAGCCTTTTAATTATATGAATGCCAATGCTGCCTGCATGATGTGGGATGGCAGTTAGCAACATAGAAGATTCCCACAGTTATGAGACTCATTTGGTTGGACATTATAGTATAAAATCATAGAGAATATCTATATTTTCTACTCAAACACTATTTATACATTGAAAAATAGTAATCATGGTAACTTCCAGTGAAATACGCACAGTGCAGATTCTGATGTCCACAGTTCTTCTGCTCCAGAGACTTCAAGCCCTGTTCCTCCATACAGAAAGTCTTTATACTGTATCAAAAACATGCATTTGTTAATATCCAGCAAGAAAGCAATCCTTAGGAATTGAGGCAAGGAAGCACCACCAACGTAAAACCAATAGGTAACAATTGTGGAAGAAATTTCTAATGGAAAAACTGACTCATAAATTGAAATTACAAGAAACACAACTCCACAGAAATTGGGAAAAACTGACTCTATACAAGACTCAAAGCAAAGACATTTGACTGGAACAATAGCCAACAGACACATGTATGTATGTTTGTATGTAAGAAAATCATGACATGAAGACTTTTTTTGTTATTATTGCCTTGCCAGCTTTGCGCTGCAGGATTTTCATTTTGTTGTAAAGAGCATTTTAATGCCGTGCATATTGTACCAATAAAGATTTAAATTACACACAAAAACATGCATTTGCACTTTCTACTTACTGACTTAAAAAATACTATTGATATTTATTTATTTATTGCAGGAGTTATAAAATGTGTGTTCTCTTGGTTTAGTAGCTGCAGTGTGGCTGATCTGCAGGTTATCCAAGGCTCTCTTTGTCAGACCAGAGAGAGGAGCCTTGAAGTCATCACGCCTACTGGCATATCTGTCTGGGAGGGTGGCAGGCTCCTCGGGGCTGGATGTTTGTTTGTCTGGCTTGATGCTGATTCTCATCTTTTTGAAATGTACTCAAACAAGTAAAATGAATTTTCTTTATCCTATCGACATGCATTAACATGTGAAATGATCATTGCTGTCGTTAATCAAGAGAGATGACATTGTAAAACATGTATAATTCTGTGCAATAATTAGCAGATTTTAAAACAAAAATGGCAAAAATAGGGCTGCATGATTCTTTCCAGCATTGACATTGCAATATGTTATGTTACATCACAGGAAGGTACGACGTCAAGTAAGGAGAATTAATATAATATAAACATGTACGGTAGCTAGCTAGAATTCTGTCTGCTGGAAGAGTGAAAAATGTCCATGGATACCAAGAGTTTGTTCCTAGTGAGTGATAGCAGGGTCTTGAAGCACAGAAAAACAGAAAATGAAGATTTAGTGAAATAATTGAGTTTTTTATGTGGAGGCTGTGGCACAGTGGGTTAGTGTGCTGATCTTCGGCCGTTGTGTCCCTGGGCAAGACCCTTCACCCCTGTGGGGATTGTCCACAGTATGGATTGTATGTAAGTCGCTCTGGATAACAGCAGATAGGTGACATGTAATGTAATGTAAAGATTTTGGCTAGAGACAGACTGATGTTGACCAAAACAAAAAACGGTACATTGACATAATAGTGAGAATATTCCTGTATCTTTTAATTTTTTGTATGTTTGTTCCAATATCATGCAGCCCTAGACAATGATTCTATTTGCACATGAATTAGACCCAATAATTACCAAAGCTCCATAAATGCTCTCTGTGTGTCTGCAGGGAGGCTTGACTGCTCAGCGCCTGTTGGCAACAAGAGAAAGTTCCACACAACTTGGCACAGCTCCTTCAAGACCTCCGAAAACCCCTGGCAGTGCGTGAGTCACACACACACACACACACACACACACACACACACACACACACACACACACACACACACACACACACACACACACACACACACACACACTTCATAAGGATAACTTCCACTTCAGCTGGTTAGGTGGACTGCCTGGTCTCTCTCTTTTCTTTCTCACACTCTTTTCCCCCCCATTTCACTCTTTCTTTTTCTCGCTGCCTATCTCACGGACATCCCCGGGGCACCAGTAGTTGTTAGTGTCTTGCAGTGGAGGTGGCGGTGGGGGCTGAGGAGCACCATGGTCTCATTACCTCCACACACTCACCCTGCAGCCCGCAGTGGGGGCCTGAGATGAGGGGTGGCGGATGGAGCCTGATTCGTTTTGATGTTGCGCACATAACGAGGCTCCCTAGTGTTACTCCCCATCCTTGAGCCGAGCCCCGAGGAGCCTGACACGCGTCCAACGGCGTGGCTGCATGAACGCCTTGCCGCCGCGTCCCCAGCAAACCTCACAAAGGTCAGGGAGTAATGTCTGCTGAATTTCTGTGTCCTCAGGGCTTTTCTCATTAGCAACCCAGAGTGGGTGGATCTCCAGCGTCAATCAAGAAACACTCTAAGGATCTCCCAGTAGGATAAAGAGAACAAAACCACGCTGCACGGCCTCTGTAACAAAGCAGAAACAATACAGATGGGACTCTTCGGCAACCAAACCTCAGGAAGTTGCAACTAACCCTTCTATCCTCTCACACACTTCCTCCCAGCGCAATTCCCGACCACATGCATCGCACCGTCACACATATCCCACACTTAATCTCCACGGTGCGGCCTGAAGCCTGACAGTTGAGCTTGATAAGGTATCTGGTTTTCCATTATTGTGTCTGGGATGATGGCTGAGAGTATGTACACATGTAGGGCTAACACCGTCTGTGTCTGCCTCACTGATGCTTCTAACTGGTGGAGCCTAATACCACCTGATTGCCAGCGCTCAGAGAGGCTTTGCTCCCAGTCTGCCACCCTCTCCCTGCTCTGTTGTTTGGTCTCCGGAATAATCTAATAGGCACATCACGCCTGAAATGTTTCGGCCTAATATTTCCTCTCATGCGGCTGGGATTGAGCGCCAGTATTCAGTCACGGAAGTGTGCTGGAAACAGCCACTATTTTTACAATGTGTGTATCTGTTATCACTAATACTAATGCTACTGTTACTGTAGCTACTAACTACTAATAATGTTTTATCTCTAGCCTTTGGTGGTATTTAGCTATGCAGACATTTATTTTCCAGATTTCCATTTATCCTTTATCCTCTGCCTCCATTACACTACAAATGCAAGCTTTTGGGTCTTAATTATTCAGACTTTTACGTAGATTACTCATTCAAATCATGACAATAACCACTTTAAATCTATTGTATAGTTACTCAGAAAAAATGTGTTATTTGTGTTTGATGATATGCTGATTTTTAATCGGAGATCCAAGATGACTTCAAAGGTGGCTGCCAAAAGGATCCTTTTGAAAATATTTCCATCTGGGAAGATGAAAATGTGTATACAAAAATATCTAAGTGGGCTGCATGGAGAACCCACCTCCCTACTAGACAAATGGAAGGATTACACATACTGTTGTACTCACAGTACCAAAAATAGCCATTTCTAAAATTCTGTATGGAAGAGTTTTTGGAATGTCTTTCCATAAATGTGTTGCTATGAATAATCCACAGACCAAAGACCTGTGGGGTAATTTAGTAATGTGGGTGAATCGACCCTTTAACATTAAATAGTCTTTAATTATAAAATATATATTAAAGTATATTATATTAAACCTAAGCACTGTCAGATAAAAGCAACATTATGTTCCTGTTTAATCTGTTGTTCTTTAAATGTTTGAATATAAAAGAGGAATATTTCAATTGATCCACCTGCATGTTAGACACTCATCCACTACAGTTGTCTGAAACAGGGAAGAGTAAAGGTCAGTCAGACACTACTGAGACACTAATGCTGTAACTAACAGTACTGTGAAAGAAAAAAAAGGCTGTGAATAGAGATGTCAGTGCTCTTTCATCAGGGCAGAGGAAGTTATTTTCCACTGTCACTGCTTCATCAAGAACGTAGGCTGGGAGGAAGAAAATAATCAAATGTTAACTGCCGGTCAGTTTGAGTTTACAGGAACTACAGGAGCCAAATGACCAGGAGGGCTTACGGTCTAATTCCTCTCTTTCTCACCTTTACTTTCTCTCCTGTAATGTACGTGTCTCCAATATACCGACTTCAGCAGAAGTGTGATTGGCTCCTTTGTGCCTGTCCTATCAGATGGGAGTCTCAAAAGAGAGGTCTCCTTCAGCCTTAGAGACATCTATTCAGCCCAGCTCGCTCCTCTCCGCTCTGCCAGGCCAACAGAATGAGAAGCTGCAGACGGACAGACGGACAGCAGCGGCAGGTGGAGAGGGGTTGAAGCACACTAAAGACTTTCCTGCTGACCACTATCTGACACACCAGCGGGGGGAAAGCAATCAGCACAGCACCAATTCTTACTTTTCTCCTACAGCAGCATTTTATCACACAAAAAAAAAAGAAAATCACAGCAAATGTGATCTGAAACTGATACAGAGATATCCAAGGAGCTGAGGGCTAACAGCCGAGATCAAATCAGAGCCTACCTGCACATTATGAAGCGTATGAATATCAACTGTATGCTGCATACTGTTCAATTCCCACACAGTCTCTCGTTTGAAGAGAAACTCAATTTATTTATATATTTTTCTGCATTTATTTAGTGATACTCCTGTTTTTGTGACTTCTCAATGTACTTTTACAGAGGCAGAGGCTGCGGTTCAAGGTGCCACCTGCTCAGGGAGAATCACAGACCATTGCCAATGCCATCAGGAGAAATGTAGGGTGTTCAGTATCTTGAAATACACTTTGAACTGTTGACTGAAATGGCTGGGGTTTGAACCACCAACCTTGGGAGTGGAACGCATAAGTGTTCTCCAACTGTTGTTCTACTATCTAATGCTGCATTTTGTCAGGTTGGTCAGTAACCATCACAACTACTGGGCTGTTGAAAATTAGATTTATGCTCAGCTAATGTAAGCTAAACCCCTTTAGAATCATCTGGGACAAATGGCAAAAAGGCACACATTTAAGAATGGATTAAGCAGCTTTTGGATCTGAAAAAATAAACTGTAAGATTTTCACAAAGGGTGACACTCATCCTAATAAATTAGGTAATATGGATATATTTGGCATACATTTGTTCCTTTTTATGCAAACAAGCGTCATTGCAAAAACAGTCCAATTAGCAAAGAGAACACGCAGTAACAGTACACTTATTAGCACCTTTAAAGGGTTTTTTTTCACGTTTAAACTCCTTGCCTGACGTTTAGCACCTCGTTGGCCCGGATGCTATTAACATTAACATTTTTATTTTTATCTGTCATTGTTCTACCTACTATGTTCTATGCACGTTTCTAACATGCATACTTGCAACGTGGATAATTCCAATCAGACGCTATAAAGGGCAACGTACACGCCTTGAAAACCCTGTGGTCATCTTTGCAGTTTTATTATTAGCACGATATATTTTGTGATTCAGACTTTGAGACAATGCTGAGAGCAAATGTGCAGTTGATGTACAATTCATGTTGAAAGCTACAAGGTAACATTTCTAGTGGACATCACTGCTGATGTTGGCAAGCTAGGCTAACTAGCTGCCATGTTTGAATCAGGATCAGAATACCTTTATTCATTCCACAGAGGGGAAATGTACATTATTTACAGCCAGTAAAGAGCCAAAGGTAATATTAATGAAGAAGCATACATAAAAAAACTAAGATAAAAGTAGAAATTATACAATTTACTAAATACACATCCAGTACCAGTAACAGTTTTGAAAGATTTTGCAGCCAGGTGGAACTACTAAAGGTGGAAGTATATAGAAACACTACTTAACTCATCTTGCTAGCTTCCATGTTCTGAGGTGGAATTCTTACTGTGAGATTTGTCGTTGTAAAGGTCAGCCTAAAACTCACAGTAACCAACAGTATGTGGGCTTTTGTTAAGTTGAAAAGAGTTTGCATCAACTCTTGTTTACTGTACATTTCCCTCGCCGAGGAATATCACTGTAGTTGACAACGTGTCCCCTAACAACTCCATTTCTCAAATGTCTGCCAATCACTGCTGTAAGAAACCCAGCTGTTTGATTTCAGACACAAATATGTCCAAAAACACTGTAGCCTTATTTCAAATAATGGAAAAATATGCACAACAGCAGTGTGTAGTCCATTTCACAAAAAGTGATGTATTTTTCCCCCGAAAACAAAAGAACAAATCCAATAGTTTTTATATATACATATCTGTCTCTGTTTGCCCGGCCAGGTTGGGCCTGCATTTCAAGGTATTTCTGCAGCATTCTTAAAGCGGCTTGCAATGTGCTCAGGGAGTGCTGGTCTGTTTTCTCTTACTCCAGAGCAGGAGATGGGGATCAGAGGGTGAAAAGTCAGAGGGAGGACAACTTGACAGATAGAGTCGGGGTGGTGGAAGGGTCAGCTCTGGGAGGGCCATTTCCTCACTGATTTTTATCCTTCTATTAACACAATACAGCACCTGGCAGCTATAAACACACATGAAAGAGAACACAACGTTTTCATGTATATTCTACGAAATACACTCAGTGAAACACAGAATATTTGAATACAGAAAAAGCTGCAAACATCCTTGCCTGCAAAATAAAACGCCTCAGTGTTATCCTCTCATATAGCGACACATAGAGTTCTGCATTAATCAAAATAACTTTGATGACAAACTCTGAAGGTAAGTCTTTGTCCCAAGCAACCATCTCTTTAATTGCATTTTCCTTTTATTCTTCAGTTTAATCAGAGGAGCCTTTTCAATGGAGAATGCAATTACTGCACACACCTGAACACACAATGCTTTGGACCTCATTCAACGTGGGTCATTGTTGGTTTAAGCATCAGCGTCTCTAATAGGAAATATTGATTCAAACTTCCTCACCTTTTTTCTGTCTAGGCATCCGCATGTATTCTGTTCTGAGGCATTGAAATCAGAAAGTGAGCGGGTGTTTATTTCATTTGAGCGTATTTCCCCACAGACATGTCACGCCTCTTTGCCGTTTATTGCTTGGATTATCATCCTGAAAAAGCAATTAGTATGAAATGATCCCTTCAATTCATTAGCTTTGGGAGAGCGGTGAGGAATCGTGGCCCGAACACGCTAACCTTTCTATGTGGCCTGAATACCATTTGTAATAAGAACCGAAGCAGGGAGAGCTGCCTAATGTTACACCGTTAATATTCTTGACAAAGGTAACCATGTTGTAGCAGCAGGGACTGTAAAAGAATCATAATGGCAAGAAATACTTAAAGGGATGAATGCCCTTTGCAAGAGGGCTGGCATATTTTGTTAAAGGTCAACACGGTGGAGTAGAGTCAGAGCATAAACAGGAGGACTCCATCCAGCTCTGGAAACAAGCAGCGTTCTCTTTGCAGCACCAATTTTAGATTCAGCAGTCCAGCCAGAGCCAAGCGAGTATATTCATCATGTCCAGGTCTAAAGCGAACAGCGTCTACAAACGACTTCTGCACAGATCACTTCATAAATCTACTAAAGCGCACTTAATGAAGGTCTACGATCCCAGTCGCTGAGATTTACATACAAGTTATGACACCGCAGAAGGCTCCGAGTCGATGCCGTTATCTACTTTCATTTGGTTTTAGCTGGTGCAGAGGGCACTTTTTAGTCTCTACATGCCAAGTACATCAATTTCATATTACAGGCAGACACTCTGCACGCTGCGAGGCCACACCATAAAAACATTTCAAAGGGTACTTACCTTTGGTGGATTTACTTAGTTTTTAACTTGTACTCAAACCAACTGTCAGCGTTGGTATAATGCTCACATAGTAATATCTAACATTAATATGATTTTATATGATATGATATTAAATTATATATAATGTTTATTTATTTAGGCTGTCCCTATTCAGATCTGTAAATAATGATTATTACTGGGGCTATTAGTGGACTATTTTGTGATGAAGTTAGCCGATGATTTACAAATCGTTACAGATCTACAGACTCCTTTAAAAAAAGGGTAGTGTTTTCCCTGAAAAAAAACTGCATTTCCCATGTGCATTAGCGTCTCATGCCATTAATATCTCAACCTGGCTAAAGTCATTGTTTTGGAAAGGAGTTAGATGAAAACATGAGTTATTATTTAATTACATTTTTCATTTTCATCCACAGCTGTTTGCAGAATAGCAATCACCTTTAATTGCCTTTACGTTGGTTATCATGGTGCTTGCTTTGTCAATAAATACAGCTAACGTTAGCTACATTCAACTATGTTAGCCAAAGCGTTTGCTGATGTGTCTAAAACCAATATTAATATATATAGGCCTGTTGATATAAATCCACATCTTGCAATGAATTTCACAAGTTATTGTTACATTCCAGTCTATGAGGAAGAGAGCTAATTCACAATCACTTTTTGGTCATATCCAGGGAAAAGTATTATTAAGACTGAACCATAACTTAAATCATTTAAAGACTCCTTGTTACACTGAGTGGTTGGACAGGCCAATGTTATGTGCTGGTATGATAATTAGAAACAGAAACATGCCATGATCAAGTGAAACTAAAGATAGATGAGAGAAGAGAAGACAGCTGTCCAAACTGGCCGCCTTGAACCTGGTAATGTAGCTGAAGAAAAGTCCTGCAGACAGACATGAGCCAAAGACGTAAAAATCTAATTTTATCATTAAATCTCTAATTAGGGATACTAATAAGAGCAGATGTTGAATGTCCTAAAGGTGTGTCAAAACTAAAATGCTATATTAAACTGTATTTATTTTGTACTTTTTATCAGCAAATCTATATCCCTCTTAGCAGCACTGAGAGAATAACAGTGTTATATGTCACACAGCAGAGCCTCTCTCTGTTTCCATCTCAGAATGGGGGTGCTCTGCAGAGCAAGTAGATTCCTGTGTGTGTGTGTGTGTGTGTGTGTGTGTGTGTGTGTGTGTGTGTGTGTGTGTGTGTGTGTGTGTGTGTGTGTATGTGTGTGTGAGTGTGTGAGTGTGTGTGTGTGTGTGTGTGTGTGTGTGTGTGTGTGTGTGTGTGTGTGTGTGTGTGTGTGTGTGTGTGTGTGTATGCAAGTGTGTGCTATCTACCTGCCTCCACCACTGAACCCATTGCAATGGGAGGGAGGTATCCGTGATCTCCCATCAGGCGCTCAGGAGAGCGCAGCCACGCAAGATTGATGACACCCTCCGGAAGAAACAAAAGATCTGCCGCCTGCGAGAACTGGCTTATGAGACCTGATAGACTCGTCTCTTAATAAACATCACTGATATGTCAGCCACGGCATGTTTCACCCACAGCTGCATCGTGGAGGGTGCAGCGAGCAACTACACCCCTACTGTCACTGCACTCTCTCAGTGAAACACCATGGTGGATACATCCATAGCTCAGGGGGAAATACTGCACCCTGAATATCACTGTGGAGTTTTTCCTGGATAATCTGTCATGATCTACTACACCAATGACCTAATATCTATATATTGTATTTGTCCATTTGCCTTAAAAATGAAGACACGTACAATATAAAATACGCTGAATTGTGTATGTGTTGGATATATGCACACCAATTCTCCATTTCTTAGGGTAGAAAAACAATAATATATGTCAGGGATTATTTGCTTGTGAAGTTGACTGTATTGGCCCGTATTACATAGTTTATATATTTCCAATAACACCTTGTAACTAAATGACACATAACCAATACACCTAATCAATAATTTCTGAATTATAATGTTTGCATTTTAATAAATAAAGCCTAAGTGAGTGGATATTGGCAGTGGACATCATTTCCACAGGGGAGAGGAGAGTGAATGGCGTCCATACAAAAACACCAGCAGCTCTCCTCTCCACATTTATACACTCTGCTGTTTACAATATTCCATATTTTCACCATAAAAAATGTTGTATCTGTCACAATTCTATCTCCCAGACCTTCCCTCAGTGCTGTATAATGCCTTGTTAAAGTCAGCCGTGTGTGAAATGGCGTTTTAAAATAAATGAAACCGAGCAGGAAAGTGAGGAGAGGGGGAATATTGCGATGTCAAGCTGACAGACAGGCAGTGAAAATGTAACAAGAGCTATCATCTTAAAGAAAAGCGGATTAAATAAGAACCCAGGACCGTGGGTGCATCTGCAGCCCTGATATTGACATGTCGCCGGCTAGGGCCATTTTTCATTGTCTCATCAAGACAAAGCATTATGGGAGATCAATCTCCCCCCTTGCATCAGATAGGCACATCCACTTTAAAGTGCTGGCTGTAGGTTTTATTATTCCTGGTAATCCACTGAATGTTTTGGACAGTGTAGCGAGAGCATCACTGTCACACTGAGGCGCGCACGAGGAGGAGGCTTCGTTTAAACCTGGAAGGATGTATAGCATCTGCTGTCAGCATCAGCAGTGGCCCACCGTGATCTTAATCAATAAAATGCTGCTGAAATCACTTTGCATTCACACCGGCCCATTATTTATTAAGGGTTCAGTCAGTTTAGATAACAATTTGGGAAATAACGTTATGTACAAGCTATGCACTTTATTTGAAGTCCAGGTTCCACATTCAGAAACTTTAATTAAATAAAACAGATGTCACATAACTGTATTAGGTTAGTTGAAAGCAATAATGTTAAGTTCAAATAAAAAATATTAGGTTCAACTTGATATTATTGCTTTCTACTAACCTAATACAGCTGTGCGACATTTGTAGACATACTACACTTGGTAAAAGTCATGTTTCAGTTCTCTCAGTGAAGCATAGCTAAAGAAATATAAAATGAATAACCATTTTTCTCTTTGGCTTTGAGATGAGATTGGGCAGCAGTAATGATGACATGGAATTATACATCACACCTTTAACCCCAGGAGCCTGTATATCTTCAGGGCTCGTTAATTTTAAAGTCAACCATTAACCTGCGTTGTAATGTGGAATGAGAGATGTAAAGCTGATCTCTATAAAAACAAACAGACGCTCTGCATACTACGCTGCAGTGCTGCGAGTTCTTATAATAAAAATAAATACTCTATTACATCGATCAATCCAAGTATTTATCATGCAGACATTATCATTGTATCATTGCTTGTTTGAGGTGCATTCAAATGTAGCTGATCTCATTCCTTAAAACACACACATTTGTATATATAATTTCATTGAATAAATTGAATGTACTGAACCTAGGGTGAGAACACATTTTGTTTTTTGCATTACAAGTTTTTTCTAAAATGTCAGTTTGAATGTGCAAATAATGGATTATATTATTTAATTTATGCGAAGTGAACTTAGATATCTCTTTGTATCACTCCATATTTCAGAAAATACAGTCAAGAGCCTTTAAAAAAATGATTTTCAGCATGTTTTTCTAAAATATTCCATAAATGAATAAAGAAAATTGTAGAGTTTGGTGTAAGAGCTGCTGAAGTGGAGAAAAACGTGCTATAAAAAAAAGACAAATATGTATCCTTAAAATCCTACACATATTTTGCAAGACACAACATGTGAATATGGTGCAATGTTTAAATAAGAAGTATCATAAGGAAACCTCCCGAGCTGATTATCTACATTTAGACATGTATTATAAGAGTTATGTTTAAATATGGAAATTAAACATTAACGAGTGCTAACTTTTTCATAAAAAGTAAAGATACAACTATCAAATCGAGTAGAATAAACACCTCAATGTGTATTTCATATGTTTTCAGTGTCAAATTGTAATATGAAATGAAAATACTCAAGCACATCATAATAGCTAAGTGCAATACTGAGTAAATGTACTTAGCTACTTACTGCCACTGAAACAGGGAGATAAAGCCCCTCTTTGACTCTCCCATATCTTTCAAATATACATCATTTTTTAAATCCTGTCTGATTGATTTGAGGGATAATTTTTACTATGTGAGATTTGCAAAAGTATTTTATATTAGAGTCAAAGTCCAGTACGCTGTGCAGTGACTTTAAAGCCTGTTTTTCTAATTATCTGACATAATAAAATAATTGTGCAATATGAGCTGCATGCAATCATCTGATTCATTGTAGTAGCAATTACTTTAGCAAACAGAAAAATAATGATGAAGGCTCCTCCCTCTGCCCGAACACAACTGGACTCAGACAAAAACAAACTGACCCCCCCCCCCCCCCCCCCCCAAGTGAGGCTTACCTCCACGGCCCCGCTGGGAGTTAGCTATGAAGCTCTGGCCTCGCCTGTTGATTGCACTTTGACCGATCATTTCCTCTAAGTGCTCCGGAATGTCACATAGAAAAAGCATTCTTCATTCAGCGCCGAGTCCTCGACGTCCACCGTGATCAAAGACACATGAGTGTGTGTGTACTCTCCAGAAACATAAGTCCTGAGTGTTTACACTGCACTGTCTACCACTAAATGTGGCTGCCAAGGCAAAACACACCAAGTGTCTCATGCCAATATGATCTTACTTACTAATATATAATGTTCTAAAGCTTTCTGGTAGGTGTTTTTCATATAATGGTGAGAAACAATACCTCATCCTTTTCTCTCTGTCTGTTGAATGAGCGGCAGATGTTGACTCGTGTTATGCTTATGCTCCATTACCAGGCTTAGGGAGTAACAGATTAACAGGACAACGGTATCAGGATACAAAAGAAAGGTAACCATAATAACTTAAAGATGTAATCAGATTACTGTTACATTTCTATCAATTGAGGATTACTAGCAGGATTACAATGTAAGTAAAAACCTCAAAAGAGCATCTAGTGTTTGTTGTAAAGGATCAGATGTTCTCTCTCCTCTGTCAGCTGTTCTGATCTGTAGGCTCATACTTTCAGAGTGAATCTATACGCCTACTGCCTGAATCTGCTTTATGGTTTCACTTTCTTTGGTTCATTTGTTCTGTTTTTAATTCAGCAGGTGAACCTATATGTTCATCAAACTGTGTGTGTGAGCTTAACTGTGTGTGCTAAACTGAAACGGAGCATTTCCTGTGGGCTCAGATTTGATTTCTCTTTTTTAAACTGTAGTATGTGTTTCAGTGTTAGGCTGCTACCTGAATATGCTTCATGAAAGGCAGCTTTTCCTATCAATAAAACCATCTTTGATCCTAAATATCTTAGTTTCTTCTTTTCTAAGGTCACATTTTTGTGTTGTCTTACATAATAAACTTTACCTAAACAACACATTTCTGTTGGTATTCCTTATTGAAATTCCATTTAATATTGAGGTAATCCAAGAGTAACAAAATGTAATCAGGTTACATTACTTTTATGTTGTAGTAGACACGTCAGGTCACTTATTACTTTATTTTTCATGTAACCAATAATTGTGCCGTAAAGTAACCCTCCAAACCATGTCTATGACTGTCCTTTTAGCCTTTCTTTTTTGTCAATTATTTTCTTTCTTCTCTTTGCTGATCCCGCCCTTGTCTGCAAAAACCCCCAAATAATACTGAAAAAACTAAATTCTCTAAAGAAAGATTGACTTCCGCTAACAGACTGTACGATCTTACTGTAGGAAATCTGAGCCAGGGCCAGGCATTAACAGAAATCCTATCACTGACGGTGCTGTTTGCTTCTGTGGGTCATATCGAAGCATGAGTATTACATTAAGACTGTATCATTGAAAACTCCTTGTAGTAGTTGGATAGTCCAATATTATTTGCTGGTATGTGCATTAAAAGAGTGTGTGTGCTCTTCCAGAAACATGTTACCCTAACTGTCTACTGATATATGGCTACCACAGCCAAACACACATGCTTTCTCGAACACCACACTGAGCACAGATTTTGCTCATTGTATGAGCTGACGGGTCTTTTTCTGAGGAGCAAATGAGAGCCAGAGCTGTGTTTGTGAGGATTAAGATGTTTGACGAGCGGGGCCCCCTGACCGAGGCGCTTTCTGACCACAAATAAACATCAGCCTCAGCGGGGCCCTGTGCTCTGGCCTCTGCACGGTCAGCAACAGGAGCGCATCAATCACAGCTGGAGTGGGGGCTCCCCAAGGCGGGCGCACGGAAAAAAAGCCTCGGCCAGCTGCCGCCCCAACCCTTCACTCACACACACACACACACACACACACACACACACACACACACACACACACACACACACACACACACACACACACACACACACACACACACACACACACACACACACACACACAGGCTTAATCTCCCTCCACAACTTAACTGTGATAGACACCCCGTGGCCCGGCTGAAACAGAGATGCTTGAGATGCTGAACAAAGAAGGAACAATACAATTCACATTTACAGTAGCAAAGTGAATTTGATGACTTATTTTATACCATTTCCTAATTTTAGATGTGTTATTTAATTTGTGTTTTATCGCTATTCATCTTTGTTGTAATATGCCCTTTAATAAATCTATTTCAGGGGAAAGGAAGTGGTAAGAAAAGTACTAAAATAAAATGTGTTATTATTATTATTATTATTATTATTATTATTATTATTATTATTATTATCTTTCTGTAAAACTCAGCTTTACAATTGAAAGTACTATATTTAAAATTGTGATACTCGAGGTATCAACAGTTTTTAAAAAAATTGCTTGATGTTGCTCTTCAGAGGTT